>NC_088872.1:8352646-8696455 GCF_032884065.1 Artemia franciscana
CACTGCCAGAATTACAAGGGAGTTTTGCTGTTGTATCCACTGCCGGGCTACCGGAAGCCCTAGAAGGATTATCCTGTGGTGGTGAGTCAAAGTTGTTCCATTTGACAAGGCAACATGTGACACTAACAATAAATTTTAATTGTAAAGACACGTCCAAAAAATTAAATAAAAAGACTTATGTCAATGCTCGTCAACCAGGATATACGCATAGGGAGACGGGGGATTATAGCCGCTGCTGCAGGAACAGCATGGTATTTGTGACTTCACCAAATTTTTCTAAGTTTTCTTTAGTTTGACGAGTACTTTTGGTCCACATTTCTTATCGTTGGTACATTTTAACATGGCATTTGTGATTTCACTAAATTTTTCTAAGTTTGTTTTAGTTTGAGAAGTACTTTTGATCCAAAATTTCTTATCGTTAGTGAATTTTAACATGGTATTTGTGATTTCACCAAATTTTTCTAAGCTTTCTTTAGTTTGACGAGTATTTTTGGTTCAAATTCTTATCGTTTGTGCATTTTAACGTGAAGTTTCTCATCTTGTAGCTTTTATCGGAGGTCCCTCTTTTCATGGAAATATCATATTTATTTAAATCGTATATTGTGACGTTTAATTATATTTCTATTCCAGCCCTCTTTTCTTCAAATGCTTCCAAAAATTCACTTAGTTTCTCTGTATTTAACCAAGTAAAATGTTGGTTACCTGCATAGTAAAGACTGTTTAGTGCCCCCCTCCCCCTGTTTTGACATATGTCTTATTCAAATATCTTCATCAATAAATAAATAAGTATCTAGAGTTGAATAAAAACCTCTGATTAATTTTTTCCCCAACTTTACTGTAAAGTTATGTTAGAAAACAACGAATTTGGTTTTGAGAAATAATTATAAATGGTGTTTTGGGGAGTCCTTAATTTCGGTGGAGATTTCTTAAATTTTTTGATTTTGATAGAAACTTATTTGATTTTAATATTGAAGTATCGAATTGGAATACAAGAGCTTTTGCTAGAAAGAGGAATATGGCAACTCTGACGTGAAATATCACGTGAAAATATCTTCAGTTTTGCTAAAAAAAAACAAAACAGAAATTGGTTTTTGTGTGATGGTACAATAAAGTGGAGAGAAGACCACCGATACTTGTTTATTATATAAAACACACTTAATAAGTAAAGCTTGGTTAATACTAATGAAAAAAACAAAATATGATGAAAATAGAATACTTTATTAGCAAAATTGTGAAAATTACAACTTGGAAACATGCTCCCAGGACGCAGTGTTTTGTTTTGGGCAACAACCCCTTATCCTGGAAAAATATATTTGCCTGTTCCTCGGTCCTTGGCAAATCCCAGATCTTAATTTGAACATCCACGGTGAGACATTATATTCTATTACTAGTCAAATTAAACTAACCGGTGTCCTCAAGAATTGCATTAATAATGAACTAGGCCAAGAATTGCGTTAACAATGAACTTTTCTTTGTCTTTGAGACGGTCAGCTGATGCCGAAGCTCCCAATTTGGTAATTCACAAATGACCTTCACAATTTTGCTAATAGAGTATTCTAATTTCATTATATTTTATTGTCACCATTCTTCACTTCTCGAGCGTGTTTTATGTAATATACAATTACCAGACCACCTATGCCTAATACAAATTAAATTAAAAAAAAAAAACGAGTTTTTTCTACTGAAGGTAAGGAGCAACATTAAAGCTTAAAACGGACAGAAATTATTACGTACATGAAGGGCGTTGCCCCCTCCTCAACACCTAACTCTTTACGCTAAAGTTTTTAATGATTTTAAAAAAGCGTCTTATTATTCTAATTACATAAAAAAAACTAGTTTTTTTAACTGAAAGTAAGGAGCGACATTAAAACTTAAAACGAAGAGAAATTACTCCGTATATGAAATGGGTTGTCGCCTCCGCAATCCCTCGCTCTTTACGCTAAAGCTTTTAATTGTTTTAAAAAACAGAATTGTGGCAAAGAGACAAACTTTAGCGTAAAGAGCGAGGGATTGCGGAGGGGACAACCCATTTCGTATAAGGAGTAATTTCTGTTCGTTTTAAGTTTTAATGTCGCTCCTTACTTCCAGTTAAAAAAAATAGTTTTTTTTATGTAATTCCTGAACGTTTTTGAATTAATGCATGTTTGATTTTGGTTCTCCACACATCAATTATTAAAATGAAATTTGTATATTAATTCCTTTTTTGGCTAAATGGCTTTCTCTTAGTTTTTATCAGACGATTTTGAGAGATAAAGAGTGGGGAAAGAGGCATAGTTGCCCTGCAATTTTTCGGTTACATAAAAAGGCAACTATAAATTTTAATTTTTAACGAATATTTTTATTAGTAAAAAATATACGTAACTTAAGAATTAACTTACGTAACAAACTTTTATATTCTTAAATTTTTATTATGTATCTGAGGGGGTTTGTACCCTCGTTAATACCCCGCTCTTTACACTAAATCGTAAGTTTTGTCCCAATTCTTTAAGAAAGACCCCTGAATCAGAAAGGCCGTAGAATAAATAATTGAAATTACTAAAAACACTATAGCATAAAGAGCGAGGTATTTATCTCCTCCTAAATACCTCGCTCTTTATGCTAAAGTATTTTTAGAACCCCCTATATGCGTAATAATCTCTGTTCGTTTTAAGTTTCAATGCTACTCCTTACTTTCAATTGAAAAAACGTTTTCATGTTTATTTTTTCATTGTTTTTTATAGTAATTTTAGAAAATCCTGCGCCCTTTTCATTGAATTTCTGTTCCCCCATGACATATTTCTCCAAGGAAAGGTCCTCGCACATAGCCCCCTCCCCTCAAACCCACAACCCAACCCCCAAAACCAAAAAAATCCCCCTGAAAAGGTCTGTACACTTCCCAATAACCATTATTATATGTAAACACTGGTCGAAGTTTGTAACTTGCAGCCCCTCCCCCAGGGACTGTGGGGGAGTAAGTCATTCCCAAAGACATAGTTATTATGGTTTTTGACTATGCGGAAAAAAATGGCTATCTCAAAATTTTGATCCGTTGACTTTGGAGAAAAAATGAGCGTGGGAGGGGGCCTAGGTGCCCTCCAATTTTTTCGGTCACTTAAAAAGGGCACTAGAACTTTTCATTTCCGTTAGAATGAGCCCTCTTGCGACATTCTAGGACCACTTGGTCGATACGATGACCCCTGGAAAAAAAAAAAAAACAAACAAATAAACACGCACCCGTGATTTGTCTTCTGGCAAAAAATACGAAATTCCACATTTTTGTAGATAGGAGCTTGAAATTTTTGCTATAGGGTTCTCTGATACGCCAAATGCGATGGTGTGATTTTCGTTAAGATTCTATTGCTTTTAGGGGTTGTTTCCCCCTATTTTCCAAAATAAGGCAAATTTTCTCAGGCTCGTAACTTTTGATGACAAAGATTAAATTTGATGAAACTTATATATTTAAAATCAGCATGAAAATCCGATTCTTTTGATGTATATTTTAGCATCAAAATTCTGTTTTGTAGAGTTTCGTTTACTATTGAGCCGGGTTGCTCCTTACTACAGTTCGTTACCACGAACTGTTTGATTAAACGGCCTTTGTGTTTCACGAGTCATTCTTAAAGAATTGGGACTAAATTCAAACTTTAGCGTAAAAAGTGATGTGTGGAGGAGGGACAACCCCCTTCATATACGTAATAATTTCTGTTTGTTTTAAGTTTTAATGTTGCTCGTTATTTTCAGTTAAAAAAAAAACTTGTTTTGTCTTTAATTTAATTTCTGATTGCATTTTAAAAAACGCCAGGAAATCTAGCCCCACCTCCACGGAGAATTCCCCTCCTCCAAATGGAAATATCATCTAGACAGTTCAATCCCGGTGAAAAGTTACCATGGACAATTACTCTCGACCACTCTGCGCGTAAAATTGAGACTGAAAAGAGAAAACAAGACATATGAAAAGAATTTTGTATAAGAATTCTGGCAAGTTTTCGTAGTGTATAATTTTCCCTGGCAAGTTCACTCCCTGGAAAATTTCCCCGTGGAAAACCCCCCAGCAGAAAATTTGTCCCCCCTCCCGAAAATGTATGCATGCATCCCTATTGTAAAACTATGCGTAAACAATGGGCAAATTTTATAACTTAAAGATCTTTCCCCTGGGGCTGTGGGGGGCATGTTATACCCAAAGGCATAGTTATTGGGACTTTCAACTATGATAAACAAAATGACTATCAACATTTTGATCGGACGATTAGGGAAACAGTGGCGGAGGAGGGCGCCTAGCTGCCCTCCAGTTTTGTCGCATGAAAAGGGCACTAGAACTCTTAATTTCCGTTCGAATGAGCCCTCTCCCGATATTTTAGGACCACTGGGTCGATACAATCATCCCTGGAAAAAATATTTTTGCAGATAGGAACTTGAAACCTATGTATCAGGGTTATCTGATACGCTGATTCTGATGGTGTGGTTTTCATTAATATCACTTGACTTTTAGGGGGTGTTTCCTCTTTTTTTTAAACTATGAAAATTTCCTCAGGCTTGTAACCTGTGGTAGGTAATACTGAACTTAGTGAAATTTATATATTTAAAATCAGCATAAAAAGCCAATTCATGGATATATCTATTTGCATCAAAATTTCGTTTTTAGAGTTTCGGCTACTATTGAGCTGGGTCGCTCCTTAATTACATTTCGTTACCATGAACTGTTTGATTAGTATATTTTAGCCATATTTTTGCTAAAAGTTAATTTAAGATAAAGCCATGAGATTGTCATCTTCACTTTTGAGTGCTTCTTACTCAAACATAGGGTCCAGCAGAACGTCATTGGAGGTTCTGCTTGAAAAAGTGGGCTATGATGAACTATGGGGACAAGTATGATACAACTACAATATTATTTCAGAATTTTTCACTATCTCAATACCAACCATTCACAAAATATAGTTATGTTTTTGTATAGGCGTTGCATATATTTGTTAATAAAATTGTATAAACTGCTATATTTACCGCTGAGGAATTCTGTACTTATTTTGATGCATGCCATCCAATCATATTTCCATTATTGGTTGTTTAAAAATCAAAATTTTTACAGGACTATTGTCTTATTTAACGCTAAATCTGAGCCGATGTTTCAAATTTTTATTTTTGTGCTCAAAAGACATGTCGAGATTTGAACGTTTACATTGAATATGTGGAAATCTCAAGATTAAGAAAAATAATTAGAAATCTACCACAGCTTAAAACCCTGAGAATTTAAATCCCCAATCTATACCTATCAAATACAAAAATAACAAACACGTATTTGCTTATTTTTTAAAAAGTATTTCGAATCATATACTTAGTTTGAAGCACATACCTACATGCGTCTTTATTAGAGTTCATATTTTTCTGACGATTTTGGTCTTAATTCGAATATTTTAGGATGAATAGAAGAGGAAATACTAACCTCGAGCTCAAAACTGACAGGACTCTAGACTGATAGCACTAGCCATTATTAACATTCACCGAAATATTTAGGTAGAGATTGACCGTGTAATAAATAGATATGAAATAAAGAAATAGGGGAGTAGAAATTAAGAAATATACTTTTTAGTTCTTATAAAACTGTGAATTCTGTAATTTACGCAAAATATACAAAACTTTAAAAAGTGGAAAGATCCGCTATGTTGTTATGAAAAGTTAAATTTTGATTAGAAAATTCTTATATTTCGTCAAAGTTGACACTGTTTATTAAAACATTATTTTAAAAAGAAATAATGACTAGATAATGCTTTATTATTTGTACTTAAGACCCTCGTTTTAAATGTCTTCTATGTATTTCTGTCTCTTTGTTCTATTTTTCTTGTTACACCACTAAAAGAATAAATATTTAATGTTTAACAGATCTTTTATGAATATAAAAGTTGTATCTTAATCCTCAAGTGATGCCACAAAGTTAGGCGACATGCTATATGGTTCAACCTGTGTCACAAAGAAACTTATGACCCCAAAAGATGGTTCAAGACCTTTTTTTTTTTTTTTTTTTTTTTACAATAAAAAGCTTAACTCACTCTCTATAGTGGTCGGAAGTGCAAAGGCGAAAAATTATGCAGACAGCATTAAGTATTTTTTTTATAGATGGTGAACAGCTTTTTAGTTTTTCATTGCGGGGTAGTTTTTGTAACGTACTATTTTTTTATCAATATTTTTATAGTATTTAAATTTCAACAATTTTATTAGAACTTTAACCCTCACCAGATTTTAGATTAAATTTATGACCATTTCTACTACCTACCTACGACGCATAATTGTTGAGGTTCCTTTTGAATTGCTGGTATTTCTTTGCTTGCAAGTTTATCGAAGCAACCTATTATGCGCTCCCCGCTAAAGAAAATCCTGGATCCGCCCCTGGGTAGACGACTTTTTGCTATTGAGTAACTTTGGGCATATTTTCTTCATTTTTCAAAAGAGTTGAGCCACCTATGCGGGTAGTCATTTATATCCATGATTAAAGATAAAAAAAAACATGTTTATTCAACTGAAAGTAAGGAGCAAAATTAAAACTTAAAACGAACCGAAAGTATTACGTATATGAGGGGGTTTGCACCCTCATCAACACCTCGCTCCTCACGTTAAAGTTTTTCGGAACTTTAAAAAAAGTTGCTTATTATTCTAATTAAACAACCCTTGTGTTTCAGTAGTTGTTTTTGAAATAACTGGGACTTAAAACTTTAACTTAAAGAGCGAGGTGTTAAGGACGGGGAGACGCCCCTTATATACGTAATAATTTCTGTTCGTTTTAAGTTTTACTGTTGTTCCTTACTTTCAATTGAAATAAACTGTTTTTTTTTTTATTTAATTTCTGACCATTTAAAAAAAAAACGATCGGAATATCTGGTTCTGCTTTCACGGAAAAATCCCCTCCCCACTGAAATATCCTCTGAACAATTCAATCCTGGCGAAAATTTACCCCGGACAATTACATTTAACATCTCCACACGTAAAATTGAACTGGTAAAGAGAAAGCAAGACATATAAAGAAATTTCGTAAAGGAATTCTGTTAAATTTCCCCAGTGAAAAATTTCATATGAAAAGTTTACCCCCTGGAAACTTCCCTCCATGGAAAATTCTTCCTATGCAAAATCCCCCCAGCAGAAATGTTGTCCTCCCCTCCCCACCCTAAATATGTATGCATACTTCCCAACAGATACTATACGGAAACAACGGACAAATTTAATCATTTAAAGACCTTTCCCCAGGGGCTTTGGGGGGGGGGGGTCATGTTATCTCCAAAGACATAGTTATTAAGGCAGGACGGGCTCTCAAGGAATCTTCCTATAACTCCCATGTTAAACATTTGGAGTTTGCCTGACTGTCCTGAATTAGTGATTCCGGCGGTTTTTATTTTAACAGATATAAAAAAAATTTGGTGAGTATTTTGATCTAATTAAATCTTAAAGCCGACAATTATTTTTTTTATAATTCCAAAATAATTATAAAACCTGCTTCGGGTTTACATTCTAAATTGCTATACTTGACACTGTTGTTGTGGGGTATCAAAAAATAGAGCAAAAAATATTCTATTCAACAATCAGAAACTTATTTCTATAATGTATACTTGCTGGCTGTAGTCCCTTCAAATACTTTACATATTTTGTTGTGTGTTCTGAAGTCAAAAATTCCCCTCAAAACACTAGATGCAGCTGTAATTGGAGCGCGTGAGAATAAATTAGACCAAGGGACTAACCCCTCGGATGTTTCTTGAGCGATTCAGTGAAGTATTAGTTAGTTGTAACCGGTTTAAACTGAGTCTGGAGAATAAGTAGCGTTCAGACCAGTGTTGCCACTTATGCCGCATTTTGTGGCATTACGCCGTGATTTTGAGAGAAATGCCGCATAAAATTTTGATCATGCCGCACGCCGCGATTATGCCGCGAAATGGCTTTTTATACCGCATTTGTTCCCGTATGTAAAATTTGTCCAACTTTAAGTTTCTTATCTTTTGCAAATGTCTTTGTTGCATAAATGGGGATTTCAAAGTTTCGCGGAAGTCAACTACAGACCTTAATTAATGACCCGTCAGTCGCCAGCTTGTCCTCTGGGAGGCCAGTGTGTTCGAAGGGGGTTGAGTTATTTTTGCGAGTTTGACGAAACTTTGACATTTGAGTTTCTCAGTTCATCTCATGACTTCATGACCTCTGTTAGCTCAGTCCAAGTGTTTTCAGAAGTGTTTAACACTTCTTCATTTCAATCAAACATTAGACAAAAATGGCCGTTGATGTAGATTAATTTTAGAATTATCTTTTTCAATCTTTTTTTTTGTAAGTATATAATTTATATTTTAGTGTTACGAAGGAGTCAAAATAATCGAAGGTCTCTAATAGTGGTTTTACAGAAGGAAACATGCTAGAACAAAAATATACTTAAAAGACATAACATAGTTTAAAGATAAAAGTATAATTTGCAAACTATATATCTGCTGCAGCATGTCTCCCTGTGTCTGTGGTTATAAACTGTGCTATTCCAGACATTTATGTGCTTTACTCGAAACACTGCATGCTCTGAATAAAACACTACAAATAAATAATATAGCCTATTTGACTGTTCTTTAGCCTACTAAGATTAAAATGAGGACGAAAGTAAAACAGTTCAAAATAGGGATGATACCTTTTTATTGACAGTGAATAGATATAAAATTATTTAACTGGATATTTCGAACACATATATGAACACTGTATGATGATGATGAACACTGTATATGTGTTCGAAATATCCAGTTAAATAATTTTATATCTATTCACTGCCAATAAAAAGGTATCATCCCTATTTTGAACTGTTTTACTTTCGTCATGGAAAGGCAGTGTGGTCTTCGAAGCTATCTAAAATGAGGACGATTGTACATTATAGCTTAAATTTCAGTTTTTAAATTCTAGTTCTATGCTTTTAGCTTTGATAATGCAATTTCTACTATTTGAGCAAAATAGTAAAATTCTAGCTTTGCTATCTTAGAAAGGGGCTTGGTTAGGAGAATGAATAGCCAAGTAAATCCTGGGCAAAAAACTTAGACCTACTCTGGGAAGGTATTTCCAAGCTTCCGTGTTCACCCTCCTCTGATTTCTAAGTCTTCAAAATTTCCCTACTTGACAGGTCTATATCCATTGAAACTTTGAAAAAATAATTGTTGTTAAACAGAAGGAAACGTGGTTGAACAAAAGATCTTTAAAAGACTGCGTTGAATGGGGAATGGCTTTAGAAATTGCTATGATCCAAAATAATTATAAGTAGATATACGTATAATTTGCAAACTGTCTTTCCAACGTATCTCCCTGTGGACATATGCTGTTCTACTCCAGACCTTTGTGTGTTGCTGCTGTCTTTTGGTAAATTTGGAGCAAACCATATAACTAGCTTTCATAAAAAGTAAATATACCACTTGATGCCTTTTTATATGCTCTTTAGGAATATAATAATCGCTTCTAGTGCAAATTCAGATTTAAGCACTTTTTTAGCTCTTAAAAATGACAAAACAAAAGTATGACAGTTCATATAACTGACTTGCCAAACAAGCAAGCATGCCACTTGATGCCTTTTCTTGCGTTCTTTGCAAATATGATAATTGCTTCTACCACATTTTCAAATTTAAGCACTTTTTAAGCTCTAAAAATGACAAATTTTTAATGAAAATACAAGTTATCTCTCATTTCCAACAAAATAGTACTATGTTTTCTCTGTGTTATTTTCAGCAAAATAATACTACATTTTATCAGTGCTAAAACTATTTATAATAACGTTAGGTTAGGTTAAAATGTACTTGAATCTGAATTTGTGGTAGAAGTTATTAGTGTATTTGTAAAGAGCATAAAAAAGGCATCAAGTGGTAATTTATTGATGGTTTGGATCAAAATGCTGAACATGCTCAGAACAAAACACTACGAAAAAATAATATAGCCTGTTTGTCACTTCTATAGCCTACCTAGATTAGAATGAGGATACAAGTACATTATAGCATAAATTTCAGTTTTAATTTCTTGTTCTGTGCTTTTAGTTTTGATATTGTAATTCCTGTCATTTGAGCAAAATGGTAAAATTTTAGAGTTGCTACTTGTTGCTATCTTGGAAAGGGATTAGGTTAGAAAAAAGAAACTGTCAGTAGTCTTGCAAATCCTGGTAAAAAAAAAATATACTCTGGGAAGGTATTGCCAAGCTTTTATGTTCACCCTCCTCTGATTTCTAAGGCTTCAACATTTGCCTATTTGATAGGTCCTATACCTATTGAAACTTTGGAAAAACAACATTTTACCTTAATTTTCAGTTAACAGTTTCTTTTTCTCTGGTTTTAGTTCTGAAAATGCAATTCCCTGTTGTTTGAGTTACATTTTAAGCCATATCTGTGATTTATTTCTAAATTTAGGAAATGTTTTTGTGGATCTTTAAAACCTCATAAATTGGTATTGAGCAAAGTTGTGAAGCTGAAAATAGTTTTGTTGTACTTCATTTAAGCAAAAAATCTATTTTGTAAGGTTTCTCTTTTATATAACAAAGATTTTAAAGGTCATCAAAGGTCAGAGCCCTCTAGAGGGAGGAGTGATGGTAGGTACATCAAAATACCTTTCTGGTACATGCTTTTAGTCTGTAGACCCGTCCCTTAAAGTTACATTTTATTACCCTAGGCTTTTCCAAGATAGCAAACAGTAGATAGACTAGCATTTTACCAAGCAAAATTTCAGGTCACATCAATTGTTCAGAAATCAGACCAGATTTAATTAGAAATATTCTCTTCCCCAGTTCAAATATCTGGGGGAGTCGAGGGATGGTTAATTCAGAAAAAATAGAAAAATTGAGGTATTTTTAACTTACAAAGGGGTGAATGGCTTGTAATGAAATTTGATATTTAGAAGGATCTTATTTTAAACTTCAGAGCTCTTATTTTAAGTCCTGACTAGATCTGGTGATATTGGGGGGAATTGGAGAGAGAAACCAGTGGAAAATGCCTAGAGTGAGTGGAAAGATCAGGATGAAACGTGATGGGATGAATAAGCACAAGTCCTAGATACATGATTGAAATAACCAGACTGGGTCTGCTCTCTTTGGAGGAGTTGGGGGGTTCAGTGCTTTGGCAAGTTTGGTGCTTCTGAACGTGCCTGGGCAATGAAAAAACAAGACCAAAGGTTCTATGTGATCCCAAAAATTCAGTATTTAATCCAGACATTGGGTTTTGTCTTCGCTAGATCCAGTCTTCGCCAAACTCCTTGAACATTTTTACTCTTAAAGATCTAGAAACAGATTAAGGCCAAATGGCTAATCCTCTGAGAAAACCAAGATCAGATTTGGATTCAGTATGTGTGTTTACCTCTATAAGTCATATTTATTTTGACGATACCGATCGAAACGATCCTGCCTTCTGCCATTTTCCAGTTTCGCCGAAATTCCGGAGCTACTTGTCTGGCGAAAAATTGAAGCTCAGAAACAAATTTAGCGTATCTCCTTGAGTCCTTACCCCTATTTCCACCATCTAGTCAACTTCAAATAAAAAATATACGTATAACAAATTATCCGGTTTCAGCCGGATTCTGGACGAAATATATGTCCGGCTAAAAAACGATTGTCATATACGGTTTCAGCATGCCCTCTTACCCCGAAATCGAACATCTTATCAACTTCAAATAAAACTTTTTACTTTTAACTAACTTTCTGGTTTTGGCCAGATTCCCGGCGAAGGATTTATCCGGAAAGAACAAAGGGTTCTCAGCAGGCTGGCAGTGGAAGAAATTAAACTAATCCAGGTTCGTTTCTTTCACCAGCGAGTCAATCCATGAAAGAAAGGACATAATAGCTAAATATTTCTCTTGTTTATAGACCAAACGTGTTACAACATAATGGCAGAAGTGATAGATATCGATCAGGAATATGAGGACGGTGATAAAGACTCAGACGATAGTGAACCCTCCAACAAACAACCGAGGATCACAAAGAAAAGGGCAGACCAAAGATACAAGACTGAGTAGGAAAGAGAATCTGACTTTAATGAATGGCTACGAAAAGGAAAGGTGCAGACCGGTCAAAACAGTGGATTTATCTCACTGTGTTTACTGCAAAAAGGATTTCGTTTGTAAAAAATGGAAACAGGACGCAAAAAGGCACAAACAGACCAAAGCTCACGAAGAAAATAAGAAAGCATGGATAACTTCGTCTTCTAAGACCATGCCATTGAGTCTTTATTTTTCTGGTGATTCAAAAATCGAAAGAGTGGCCACTGTTGAAGCGAAGCTAGTGACATTTCTCGTTGAGCACGATCTACCCTATTCGCTTTCTGAAGACTTGCTGAAACTTGTGAAAAGTATGCCAGGCCCAGATCTTCTATGCCAGGCCACTCTTGGTAGAACTAAAGCAACTAATATAGCTCGACAAGCGTTGGCCCCTCATTTTCATGAAAATCTTCTTGAAAGCCTGGAAACGAATCTTTTCTCCGTAGTAATTGACGAGACCACAGATTCCTGTGTAGCCAAACAACTTGCTGTTTTTGTCAGCTTTTGTGACGAAGCAATGAATGTGCAGGTAGATTTGCTCGCTCTTGTCGAATGCAGCGACGGATCAGCGTCTGGTCTATTCAACCAGCTAGTGAAGGTGATGGATGATGTCAAGAAGGCAGGTGTTCCTCTACAAAACTGGGTCGGATTCTGCTCTGACACAACGAATGCTATGATGGGGATAAACCACTCAGTCAAAACACTTGTTGAAGGGAAATATCCCTGGGTTACAGTTGTGAAATGTAGCTGCCATCTGTGTGCCCTAGTTGCAAGTCCTGCTTGCAAAAAACTGTCCAAGAGCCTCGAAGATCTATGTCGAACTGTGTGCAATCACTTCAGGCACAGTGCAAAACGCCAAGATGCATATAGGAAGGAATTTCAAGTCTTTAGTCAAGTGGAACAGCACAGATTCCTTGCTTTGGCTCCAACACGCTGGTTGTCGTTTCAAAACTGTGCACGCCGTATTCTCGAACAGTGGGATACTCTTACGTTGTACTGGGACTCGTTGGTACTTGATGATCCCTCGCATGTTAATGATCATGTAAGAATGACACTAAACAACCCATACTGTTGGGAGAGCTGAATGAGTTCAACAGCATCTTCCAGTCTGAAAAACCCCTATTTCACCTCATGAAAACCCAGGGGGAAAAACTTCTTCGGACATTAGCCATGAACTTTATGAAGCCTTCATATGTTAGAACAGTCAACCCTTTTGACATCAATCCGCATGACGAAGTGAACTATCTTCCCGACGAAAATGTCTATATCGGCTACAAAGGGTACGATTTCCTTGTGGGGCTCGAAACGATAGAAGTTACCAGTGGCCGTTTTGTAGCGGAAAGTCTCCGAATTCGTCGCTCCGCGAGGGATTTCTACGTTGAAGCTGTTCAACAAATTCTTGACCGTTTTCCATTCTCTGAAAAGATCTACGACCTGGTACACTTGCTTACCCGTAGCTCTAGTTATGAACTGAAAGTTCCCAGTCTTCGTCAGTTCTTCGATTACTACGATTCTGCGCTTTGGAATAAAGCAAAGCTAGATCAGGAATGGCGGTCTATACCGAGTGTAGCTCTACCTAGTACTGTCGATCTCCCTGACGTAGATGACATGGGCATTGTCGTTTACTGGCGCCACATCTTGCAAACGAAGTCACCAAATGGTAGTCGGATGTTACCAAATGTCGGGAAAATGGTTCAGTACTTTTTCTCACTCCTTTTCTCAAACGTTATTGCCGAGCGTCTCTTCAGTTTGCTCAAGGAAGTGAAAACTGATAAGCGAAACCGACTGAGTGCAGTGACTCTTTCGGCAACACTGAAAACCAAGTGTGGCCTTAAGCGCAATTCTTCAAGAGGGCTTGACTCGGGCAAGTCAGTGCTAGAGCTAGAACCCGGACTAGTCAAGCGTGTACTCAAAGTGAAGGCTAGTGCCTCTTCTCGTGACTATAACGTTTTGAACCAAAGCATTGTGTATGGTCCGGCCAAAGATATTGTTTGTGACACACGTGAACAGTCCGATTCCGATTAATCTTGTCTCTTTGGCTTGTATTATTTATCTGAAATTAATCTTGTCTGTTTGTCTTGTATTATTTATCTGAATGTCCCTTCTTGAAGCTTTTGATATTGATTTTCATTAAACATTAATCGAAAAAGGTTGAGTTACGAGAATCTAGTTACCCATCAATTATTCTATTGGATAGACTTGAAGGCCCAAGGGGAAATCACTTTTAATTTCTTCACTATTCACTTCACATTTATACGGTTTTCCCACCGTGGACTTTCCCTGCTGTGGTACCTCTGCACTTTTACTTCTGTTGCGTGCTTGACGAAAACGATGAACGACAAATGTGTGTTCACGGACTGAGCTGACCATGCTTACCTTTGACCGCTGAAAAGAAGGATAGACAACACGTGTTTTCTCAAATTTATGACAGATCTTCACCACACTTCACTTGACACTGAATCAACATTCATATTAAAGCGAGATTTTTCACCCATTCTCTCTCAAAAATACAAAACACAGCTTTTCCGAAAATTTCGGGTATGCCGCGGTTTTTACCGCATTTTGGTTCAAGGATGTCGCGGAAATGCCGCTTTTTGACGAGGCCGGTGCCGCGGAGCGGTGCCGGTCGAGTGGCAACACTGGTTCAGACACCAAACTGCCAGCTAATAAATATATATATAAAATTATATTGTATAAATAATTACAAGAAGAATTGCTAAGGATAACCTGCGCCTAATCGTAATTTCGAGTGTCAAACCTCTTAAGTTCAACCTTCTCATGTTTAGTTGAAGGGACGAAGAAAACTGATAACTTTGTCTTTGACCGAGTTGCCGCCCCTGAAAAAGAATTGACTAGGGAGTAAAATGCTTGGACTTCCGCTAGACCTTCAGCTTTTTAGCTATGCTGAACGAAATAACCATCTCAAAATTGGAAAAAAGTGACGCGGGAGTGGGCCTAGTTGTCCTCCAATTTTTGTGGCCCCTCAAAAAGGTCATTAAAACTTTTTATTTCTGTTAAGGGTTATTTCTGTTGCCGGGGCGCTCCTTACCTACAGTTCATTGCCACGAACAAAAAATTGGATGGAACATTTTGGACACTAATTAAATGAATCTCCTTGTATCTCAGATTTATCACCCTGCCATTTAATCTCTTTCTCTTATTAAAAAAAAGCAAAAAAACTCGAGGAAGCCAATGACTCAAGAATGTCAGTTGCGAGGATGGACTTTGACTCAATTGGCTATTGAAACAACCCACTTCTTTTTACAACGACGGGAGGAAGCTACTGATCCACTCAGAAAAAAATGGTTTCTAAAGCAAGAGACTATGTAAATAAACAATATTTACTTTGTTGTGTTTTTTAATAACATAAAAAAAACATCATTTATGAAAAACTTAAGATGGGTTCAGAGGCAAGAGACATTTTACTTTTGATTGCCTTGGTGCTTTAATTTTGTTCTGGTTTGGCTAATACAAATAAAGTAAAGTATTTTTCGATGGTATATAATATTGGTTAAGTTTATCCTAAGACAATTCTTGGTACCGAGGATTATTTTTAAGATGACATAAAGAAAAAGAAAGACTCCTAATATTAATCATCATCAGAAAGCATTGGTGCAAATAATGGTCCAAAAATATTTAAGCATTTCTTTTAAAGATATTTTATAATATCAATCTTTTCTCCGCTTAATTAGACACTGCGTAATAATCAAAATCCAATTTGGATATTGAAAATTATTTATCAATAGTTACATCAAAAGAGGCGGCCATAGAAAGATCATAACCTCATATTTCAACCTGAAAAAAGGTTTTTTTCAAATTTTTTTTTTATTAAATAGACCTTCAACACCTTGAACGAGAAGTTAAGGCAATAGATTAACTTGGATGCTATTGTCTTCTGTACTCTTGTTGCTTGAAACAAACGAATTATACATATGCCAATGTTAGTCCCTAATAGAGGTACTTACTAATTCTTTAAAAAATTGTTAAAGCTTCAAACATTGGGAATAGTATCAAAACTATTCAAAAAGTTATTTAGACTTGATGTTGGGGTCGTCCTGATGGTGTCACTTTGTCATTACGATGTCTTGAGCTGTGTCCTGCTCGGCTGATAATTAACGACAAAAGCGTGTGTTAGGTCAAAAGCTTTTTTTGGTGTCGTCTTTACCGAGAGGGCAGGAGGAGGGATTTCTTTTTAATATCATTTACACAGATATTGATTGAGAAATGCGTGGAATTATGCTCGTCAGTTCCTTAATTTTTGTAAAGCTTAAAATCGAAGTGAGTGAAGTTTCTCCTTTCAGTGCCACTCATTATTGCTTGTTAAGTTAGTGTGTCGTCTGAAGTCGTGTGTCTTCTGACTCGTGTTTTAATTTATGGCTGGAGATTTCAACCTTTTGAGTAAGGACCATGAAGTTTAGTGGACATCAAATTTGAGATAGAGTGCAACTGTAAGCCTTGTCAGGGTTAACAACGTTATAAAGCTCAACACGCTGAACGATTGCACACACCCGACTGAACTTCTGAGGATCAATTTTTAGGGTTCCGTAATGTATGCAGTTATTTGGCTCGTGGGAAGTGTTTTCAGTATAGTCTCTGTGGATGGTTTCTATTTAGTTTGTGATAAAATTACTCTTAGAACCTCTGGGGACTGTGGTCCGTGGTGATCTTTGAGGTAAATACAGCCAAGAAATTGACATGACTTTTAGCCGTTATGGGCAGGGGTCGATTTAAGCTGTTAGTAGAAGTTCGCCTATTTTCGTCAAATTTTTATTTATTTTCTTTTAATTCTATTTGATTCTAAATTACAGAGACCTGATGGCTCAGTAAAACTTTAAGTGTTATTGTTCACTTTATAAGGGTGCTATTGTAAGGTTCAGTAGGCTGAAGTATTTTGGTCTCGTATTTTCTTTCGCCCTATAAAACTCCATTTTCGATCCTTATTTCATTAATCCTCATTCTTTGTAGTGTCTTAGTTATACCCCTAAGGTATCATGATCGGATCTGAACTATAAGAGGACGAGATTCTTGTTACCATGACATCGTCTACTCGAAGGGCTATTTTGATCTCAACAAACTTGATTGGAATCAAGAGGTAATGTCCTAGCTAATTCTTTGGTATTCGGGCGCAGCGTATTCTATAGGAGGAGGGTCCCTAATCTTTTCGTCAGTGCATTTACCAGAAACACTCGCTGGCTTTGAGCCACACTTGATGGGAAGTAAGAGCTAGCGTCCTAATTATACCTTTTGTAGGTTATGACCCGATTCGATATACGTGGGAAAAATGATTTGCCCCTTATGGATTTCCTGTCATAATTTGGCCTTTATGTTGTAGGTAAGGGGGGCTGAGTCCCTTTCTTTAAAATCTCCACTAGAAAGGGCTGCCAGATCCCGACCAAAGTTATTCAGAAAAAAAATATTAGCACCAGTTCCTTTTTGGAGTTAGGGACTTATTCTAGTCTAAATTCAATTCAGCCTACTTGGAAGAGGAAGGGAAATTCCAAAATCCTCTGGTTGTTACATTTTCTAGGTCGAAGTTGGATCTCAATTATTATTGGAAAGTAAGAGTTAGTGTTCTAGTCATTCTAGTCATGCCTTTTGGGTTTCCAAGAGTGATCCAAACTGCTGTCTTCTACAGAAAGAACTGGTTCTATAAATGCTTGCCGTTAGTACTTTACCTGAAGATTTTATCAGATATGAAACAAATTTGGTTCAGAGTATGACCTTGAAGGGGTTGTTCGATCTTAGCCAAAATTTATGATAGGTAATAGCTATTTTCCTAGTTCTGACTCTCGGGGTCAGGACCAATTTCATGTCTCAGGGAGAGGGAGAGAGATACGTAAATCCTGTTAACTTGGGTGTCTGCCAAAAGTGGTTGTCAGCTCTCGAACAAAGTAAATAATAACAGCTAACGTCCTAATCATGCCTTTTTGAATCTAGGATCGATTACCCATATGGGACAGGACTAAGGGGATTTTAATTATTGCCATTAGCACATTTACAAGAAAGGGACATCATACTCTAAATAAACTTAGTGAAAATAAGAGTTTGACCTACAATTTTGCCTTTTCAAGTTTTGCACCTGATCTTATTTTGGGAGTAGGACAGATGACCAAAAAATCTTATGTCCTCAGTTTAATTGCTAGGTGGCATGACCCGCTGTGGAAAGAGTTAAGAGGCATAGTAGCAATGCTACTTGGCAGTTTTCGTGGCCAAGTGAAATTTGTTGGTTGATTTTGTCTGAAAATACCTTTTTTACACGTGAAAATACTTTTTGATCAAAGAAAAGCTGTCAAAACACAAGTTGTGCTGCTAAAGTGTCGGCAGCTTTTAGAATTCTCTTGAGTTCTGCCACTGGCAGCTTTGGAACTTTAACTTTTTCCATACCTGGGTATTGCGGTTCAGTTTGACCTGGTAAATAGCTACAGCCATGGTTTCGGGTGTCTATCTTGACCTGACATATGTGAAGAAAGACTTACGTTCTTGTCATTTGCCTCCATCACAAGAGCTTCTTTATTGGATCTCAAATAAATTTGGTTGGGATTAGCTACTAAGGTTTTACGAGAATATGTGATTTTGAGGTGTTTGAGTCCAATCTAATAGCTTTTAGAGCCTTTCCCTCTAAAAGTTAAGTTCCAAATGAATTGTTGAGTGTTGTTTCATTTTTTGATTGATTTCACCTTCAGGCACCGGTCGCTTCACTGATAGTCCAATAACTGTTGATAATCGTCTAAGAATGTCACATAGCTAACAAACGAAGTTTATTCTATGCATAATTCGTAAAAATTTCAAAAACAAGTAAGTTGTCGCATGTGTTACCCTTGTTGTTGCAACACTTCACGGGGCCTTGTCATATAAGGTTTAGCTACTGATTATGTTTGTTAGAAACTTATTAATATACTAATTAGATTGCAATTTTCCACCTTCGATTGCAACTTTCGCTTTGATTGGCACTTAATATTCTAAACATTTAATTCCTTGTTTTTTTCCCAAGGAAAACCTGACTGCTATCAATTTATCGACTAAGGTTGCGATTTCTCAGATTTGCAAAAATTTTGACAATATTGACAACTAAATATGGAAGGTAAGTAGGGGTCCAAAATTTCTGACAGTATACACACAGTCGTTTATGACAGCATTAATAGCTTGGTATGGAAGATAAGTAGGGCTTCCAAATGGTGTACATCTCCGAAAACCCACTGCTTCTATGCCCTTGGTCCAAATTACTTGCAGCGTTTGACCATTTCGATTCCTGCTTTTTGTCTGTCCATGAAGAAGATATATTCCTTTTGATAGATGGATAGAGTTGTTTCTCTTATAACAACACAATATTAACACTACAATCTACTAATTCCCACAAAGGCTCCATGGCCTCTAGGAGGATTGATCGAATGGAATCGTGCAATTTGTCGGTAAGATAATTGCAAGGCTTCAGGGGAGGAATATTTATATCTATGAGTATGGAATGTTTAGAAAATACTTAATTTTCGAAGATAAAATAATTAATTTGTCGATTTGAGGTTTTCCATCATTAGTAACAGAAGAAACCTCCATAGGAGATGATTTGTTCATTTTTCTTTTTCGGATCTTCGATTCTCCTGTCTTGCACAATAGCTGGGTACAAAAACGGGTACCGATTGACGTTATATCCCATTGATTCCGTCGATGAAAGAGTTAATGGGAGAAGATCAATAGTCTAAATCTATTGATCAGCTGGTAAAATTATAGCAGTTCATGTAACTGGCTTACCAATAAAGTGAATATATCACTCAAAGCCTTTTTTTATGTTCTTTACGAATATAATAATTGCTTCTACCGAAGTTCAAATTTAAGCACTTTTTAACCTAACCTAATACAACCTAAACTAACCTTATTATAAATATTTTTAACTCTGAGAAAATGTAGCATCATTTTTTAAAGAACGATGAAAAAGATGGTGCTGAGAAAACGTAGTATTATTTTGAGGAAAACGAGCAATAACTCATACTTTAATTGAAAATTTGTCATTTTTAAGAGCTCAAAAAGTACTTAAATTTAAATTTGCAGTAGAAGCGACTATTATATATGTAAAGCACATAAAAAAAGGCATCAAGTGGCATGTTCACTTTATTGGTAAGTTAGTTATATGAACTGTCATAATTTTTTGAAAATTTGTCATTTTTAAGAGCTCAAAAAGTGCTTAAATTTGAATTTACGGTAGAAACAACTATTATATTCATAAAGAACATAAAAATAGGCATCAAGTGGTATATTCACTTTATTGGTAAGCCATTATATGAACTGCTATAATTTTACCGATCTGCTGACCTATCTACCCAAATTTGCTTATTTGGCTTGACTATTAGCCCGAAAAGACTGAAACGGTAAACAAAAAACAGAAGAATTATCCTACAAATATATAAATAATAACGAAACAAGTAAATACTTATTCTGCCTTTCTGCTCTTACTATATCTTATCGTGTCAAAATTACGACTGAAGACCTCATTGTTCACATTTTAGTTATGAATGAAGAAACAAAAACATGATTTCCGACCAAAGTCCGCCAATATTCAAACCTATTCAGCCAGTAATTCGTTTATATATGGTTTTCGCTTTTAAATGTATCAAATGAGGCAAAAGGATGATAGCCAATGGCTCATTTTCCTGGGGAAAAATCGATTTATAGGAATCCTTTTCTGAAGAACCGAAGCTAGGTATTAACAACTCCTAATGATCTCTTTGTTCATTTTCATAGATAAATAATGTATGATAGAAAATGGAAAATGCCATAGCATAATGGATGTAGTATAGCTTTATTAGACTTTTATTCTGCAGAATGGGGTTTTTCAGCTGCGTTTAGAATAAAGCTTGCCTTTATAAATCTGAACAACAAGGGGTTACTGACGCTTGTTAAACAATTATAATAAAACAGTTTCTTTAAAGTGAAAGTAGAGATCGGCACTAAAGATAAAAACGGGTTTAAAATTGTTCTTTATTTGACTCGGCTCAATAGTAACCAAAACTCTAAAAAACGAAATTTTGATAAATTTTTGACCAAAAAAACTGGAGGGCACCTAGGCCCCCTCCCATGCTCATTTTTTCCCAAAGTCACCGGATCAAAATTTTGATATTGGCATTTTGTTCAGAATAGTCGAAAAATCTAACAAAAATGTCTATGAGGACGACTTAATCCCCCACAGTCTCCGGAGGAAGGGGTGCAAGTTATGGACTTTGCCCATTGTTTACATATAGTATTGGTTATTGGGGAGTATACAGACGTTTTTATGGGACATTTTCCTCGTGGTGGAGGGTTGGGGGGTACGTGGGGGGATATTTTCATGGTGGGATTTATTATGGGGGAAGAGAATTTCCATGAAGTGGGTGCAGGATTTTCCAGTATTACTTAAAGAAACAATGAGAAACTAAATAAAAAACCAAGTTTTTTGAACTGAAAGTAAGGAGCAACATTAAAACTTAAAACGAACAGAAACTATTGTGTATATTAGGGGGCTCGTCCCCTCTTCAATACCTCGCTCTCTACGCTAAAGTATTTTTAGTAATTTCAAAAGAGCTATTTATTCTAATTAAACGGCCTTTGTGGTTCAGGGGTCATTCTTGAATAATTGGAACAAAATTTGAACTTTAATGAAATGAGTGAGGTATTGACGAGGGATTGAAAAATCGGCCATCTCAAAATTTTGATTGGGTACGTCTGGGGAAATGATGGGTGTAGGAGGGGGTTAGTTGCCCCCTAATTACTTCTGTCAGTTAAAAAGGGCACTGGACCTTTCAGTTTCCAATCGAATAAGCTGTTTTCGAAGTTTCTATCGCAACAAATGGCCATTTAAAAATTCCTACTAGATGCATTTCGGGAAAACACAAGGTGTGGGGGTATCTACCCTTTGATCACTATGAATCTTAAAAAGGGCACTAGAACTTCTGATTACTAATCCAATGAATCCCCTTCTAAGTTTGTACGATCGCCCTCTATATATATATATATATATATATATATATATATATATATATATATATATATATATATATATATATATATATATATATATATATATATATATATATATATATATATATGCGTTATATGCCCCCAGGGCATAACTTAAAACTCCTGAGGGATGTGTGTGTGTGGGAGGGGTGTCATCCTCAGAGACATAATTTTCTGACCTTTTAATTACATTGAATAAAGCAGTCATCTCAAAATTTTGATATGGTTCGTTTTGGAAATGGTGGGCGCAGGAGGGGGTTAGTTACGCTCCAATTAATTTTGACAGTTAAAATGGTTACTCGACCTTTCAGTTTCCAACCGAATGAGGTGTTTTCAAAGTTTATACGACAAAAATGGCCATCTCAAAATTTCTATCAGATGCATTTCGGGAAAATACAAGGTGTGTGGGGGTATCCACCCTTCGATCACTATGAATCTTAAAAAGTGCACTAGAACTTCTTGTTATCAATCCAATGAGCCCCTTCTAAAGTTTTTACGGTCAACCTTTCTATATATATATATATATATATATATATATATATATATATATATATATATATATATATATATATATATATATAAATAAGTTGTTTGTTTGTGTGTCTGTCGACTGACGTCATGTTTGTGTGTCGACTGACGTCATGTTTGTCGACTGACGTCATTATGAGGATTGAGCATTATTCCGTCATGAAGTTGTTTGTCGACTGACGTCATGTTTGTCGACTGACGAAATTACAGACCGGGACACCGGGACACAAATGACGACCGGGACACAGGGAATATAAATGACGACCGAGACGCTCAAAGATAAATTACAGACTGGGACACCGGGGCACAAATGACGACCGGGACACAGGAAATATAAATGACGACCGGGACACAGGGACACAATTACAATGAGGACGCCGGGGGCACAGGGGGGATATATAAATGACGA
Source organism: Artemia franciscana (assembly GCF_032884065.1). Taxonomy (NCBI): domain Eukaryota; kingdom Metazoa; phylum Arthropoda; class Branchiopoda; order Anostraca; family Artemiidae; genus Artemia; species Artemia franciscana. The sequence goes on from NC_088872.1 coordinate 8,375,544, forward strand.
CGGGGACACAGGGAATGTTCGATTAGCAATCACCATAAACAAAGCTCAAGGGCAATCATTAGAATAATGAGGTATAGATCTGAATACGGATTGTTTTTCCCATGGACAATTATAGGTTGCATGTTCAAGAGTCGGTAAACCTGACAGTCTATTTATATGCACAGACAATGGGACAGCGAAGAATGTTGTATATTCGCAAGTTTTACGTAATTAAAGACATATATATATATATATATATATATCTATATTCACAGGTGGGACACTGGGACACAACTACAATGGCGCGTAACTAATATGGCGCGTAACGACTTACGCGCGCGGGGGGGCTTGGGGGGCGTGAAGTGCCCCAACAGCTAGTATATATATACCTTATATGCCCCAGGGCATAACTTACAACACTTGCCCTGAGGGCTTTAGGAGGGGGGAGGGTGTCATCCTCAAAGATATATTTTCTGGACCTTTCAATTACGTTGAACAAAAGGACTATCTCAGAATCGTGATTAGACGTGTTTGGGGAACTTGTGAAAGTTGCTCTCCAATTTCTTCGACTGTTAAAAAGGGGCTTAAGCACTTTGAATTTCCAATCAAATAGTTCTTTTCGAAGTTTTTACGACAACAAATAGCCATCTCAAAATTTCTATCAAATGCATTTCAGAAAAATATCAGTGTGTGGGGGATGGTATCCACACTTCAATCACTCTGAACCTCAGAAGGGCACTAAAACTATTGATTAGCAATCCAATGAGCCCTCACCCCCCCCCCCCGAAGTTTATACGACCACTGTTTCTATATACCTTATATACTCCCAGGGCATAACTTACAACCTTTACCCTGAGGGTTGCTGGGGGGGGGGTCATCCTCAAATACACAATTTTGGGACCTTTCAACTACGTTGAACAAAATGGTGATCTCAAAATTTTGATCGGATGTCTTTGGGGAAATAGTGGGCGTGGGAGGGGGGTTAGTTGCCCTCTGATCAATTTCGACTATAAAAAAGGGCGCTAACCCCTTCAATTTCCAATCGAATGAACCCTTTTCGAAGTTTCTACAACAACTCCTTCGATACGAAGTGCCCTGGTCTAAAGAAAAAACATTTTGCCCACATTGCTCTTTACTTAGGCAGCGCTACTGAGCTGCCTATGACTTCTAAACTTTTATGTTTATTCGTCTAAGAAATCGTTTTCGTGATCTGATCAAGGAATATTTACCCAAACTAAGTATTTTTTACATTATTGTTTGACTTCAATTTGGAACTGGTGCTTGCTTTCGCTAACAGGGCCTTCCACTTAAAAGTAGAATCATGATTCGAAGAAACGAAATATTGGCGCAACATCTTGACATAGTAGATTATAAAAGGCCACCTCAGCTCACACACTGTAAGCTCTGGGCCAAAAAGAAGTGAAATCATTCTTTTTGGCCCCAGGCAGGAACTTTATGAATCTTCCCAAAATGCGATTCCCTGTCCTTCAATCAGGCGTTAGAACAACACTCTGTCCATACCAAAGAAGTTTGGATCTTACCACTTCTCGCAATAAACTGGAAATTGCAGCAAATAAAAAAATAATAATAAAACAAAAATCGAAGTGTTGCCCCCGCCATGCAATAACTCCTGCTTGTTCTCGTACTCCTACTCGATCTTTATGTAATTTCAGGGACGTATGCTGGAAAGTCGATAAAATATTCTCGTACCTAAAAACGATCTCAAATTTTTTTTGAAAACGAGTTAGACAGACAGTTGCCTGCTTGATTAAGGAATAGGAGTCACAAAGCCAGAAGATTCTTTAGTCGTTTTTGCTGAAGCATATTACTGCAAAGGATGTAGAGGACCTGAGGAGAAACGCTTCAGTACCCCTATGTCAACGGTTTCATTGTATAAATCCACTCAGCGGTTGTTCTGGCCTTTCTTGTGCCCAGAGCAAGATCTTGATTAGCCCCCCCCCGTCTTTCTCAAAATTTTTTGGCAAAATTAACACAATTTTCAATTAATAACTAAATTATTTTCAGTTTATTAATGATACTAATAGCCAATTTTTTAATTACTTTAAATTTTTTATTTAAGTTATTTTTAATTATTCTAATTTAATTATCTATATGAATTGATTAATAATTTATTGATTAGTTTGGTCTATTAACTACGCTCTCCATTTTATTTTAATAAAAATAAAACTTGAAAAATTACAAAATGATTATAACCGTTATATTATTTGTTTGAAATTGTGTACCCCTAAAATTTCTGAGCACGGAGCAACTGCCCCTTCTGTCCCTCCCTAGAATTGCCTCTGTCAAAGACACTGCAATGAAGCTACATTATTTAGCTTCTACACCGTAGCTTCTATACCTTTTTAGTAGGTTTTTATGAATAGCTGAAAAACCTTAATTCTGCCATCTTGTAAGATTGTCAAAGTGTTAAATATATCCTTTTTATTTTGGTTTGATGATTTAAAGTATACAACAGCTAGTGAGTAACTTGACTTTAAAAACAGTTGCAATATCTAGGAAAATGTGGTTTGATATAGAATTTATTTTTAAAGCAAAATGCATTTCAAAAGCTGAAAATAGCAAAAGCTGTTATTTTTGGATTATTCCTAGTTGGAATAGTAGAAGTAGGAGAAACCAAGATGGCAGTGGCTTTTGTGAAAATTGTCATAGATAACTTCGAAGACCACACTGCCTTTCCATGACGAAAGTAAAACAGTTCAAAATAGGGATGAAACCTCTTTTATTGACAGTGAACAGATATAAAATCTCTTAACTGGATATTTCGAACACATATACAGTGTTCATCATCAGCAGTAAAAGTTTTACTGCTGATGATGAATACTGTTATGTGTTCGAAATATCCAGTTAAGAAATTTTATATTTGTTCACTGTCAATAAAAAAAGGTTTCATCCCTATTTTGAACTGTTTTACTTTCGTCGCGAAAATTTTCGCAGTAGAAACTGTCATGGCAGGAGGGGTTGTAGTGAAGGTAGTTTCAATAGAGCTGAATTCTTTATGTGAAGGAAAAGTTTTGTTTTAGGGGTTTGTACGCTGTCGGTGAAACTAAGGGTCAGATTGTATATTTGCTGATTAACGCCCTTAACCGTTAATGGTTAATATTGAGTCCTTTGGGACCATTCCCTAAGTAATCCTCGAATGATCATGAGGCAAGAGATCTGCAAAATATCTTAAATATTAGCTTAGGGGGGAATGAAACCCTTTCTGTGAAATATTTACTTACCGTACTTTGAATTTTGACTTCAGTAGTATAAAATTAGCCGCAGATTTGTAATCAACGATCCCAGAAATTCTTGGATGCAAACGGGAGTGGAGGCTGGACTAACTTTTCTACAATTAGCCATAAATTAACGGCAACTTGATTTTAATTCAAACCTTTGAAACGTGTAAGCTACATACCCTTTTTTGTTTTGGGATAAAATCTTACCTCCATATTGCTAATTTTTGAAATAAGAAATCCTCGAATGCCAGTTTTGCTCGAAAATAACGACCATTGTTTAGATATAAAGGCTATCTTCCAGTGGCTTCAATTCACGAGGCTTCTCTCTTCCAGGGGGACAAACATATTTTTTCTCATAGGGGGGGGGGGGTGATTTTTCTAATGGTAATACACAAAGAGACCATGTTTCAGTGAAAATACCTAAGAAATGGCATTTTTAAGAATCTAGGGAGGGGCGAAATTTGCCACATTGACGTCACTGAGTTTTGGTTTTGAATTTCTATGTAAAAAATTATTCGCAAGCTGTTCTATATATATTCTAAAATATATTAGCTTAAGGTAGGATTGTAAGTCAGTAAACTATGATTTTTTTTTCTCATTCAGGTGTGTCAGGTGTGTATGCAGAGGACTCTTTTGAGCCTGTAGCCTTTTTAAATGTTTAGGTTCTCCCGGTCACCACTCTCTCCCATTCTCTTTTTCTGGTTAATCTCCCTATTTTCTGGAACTCTGACAAAATTCTAATTTTACGAACTGGTTATACAGGGTCTAAGTTTTTTTTAACATTCGAACATCTTGGCCAAAACGTCCCAGAAGCAATAATGGGGTCCCCACCCACCATCTTAGAATTATTCGCAGCTAAAGAGTAAATGGTGTAAGCGGTTTAATTGTTTATTTAGACTGTGGATTTGTTATATTCGTTATTTTAATAATTATAATTTTTCATGGTAACTAACCTACCTCTTTTTCTTCTTTCCCTTTTTTGTCCCTAATGAACCAACTAAACAACTTTTAAGCAGGAAATACATCGAAAATATAGATCATATTGTTTTCCTACTCATTTGTTTCCCATAAATGAAATAAATACTAATAAACTAAATTTAGTTAAATAATGAAGTTGATTATAGTTTTAATTTCAGAATCTTCAATCCGCAGCGAAAATTCTGCTTCTCAGTCGTCAGACTCTGGTAACTCCGCACAAAGTGGCGGCTCCGCTATTCAGAAGTGACGCTTTTATTTGGCGTTGTAAGCCGTAACTCAAAATTGGCGTTTCTTTTTTTTTTACAAGTTGTGTATTTGCTACTTTTTGTGCCATCCTTGTATTTGTACTTATTGATCTGAATTTGGTCAGTTTTTATATAATGATGTTTTTATAAGAAATATAATCTGTGATTTGTTCTGTGGCAAAGTCTGATTTTATTATAGCTAAAAGACCAACCCAATTATGTTTATTATATCACATATTTTTGGTTATATCACATATTTGGTTATTTGGATTCGTTTTGGAATCGAAAGAAAAATATTTTCTTCATTTTAGACCTAGACACGAACGCAGGAATTATCTAGAGTGATATTTCTAATAATGATATAGATAATGAGGGATCGATATTTTTTTCATAATTTGAATAGAGTGACATTCTTAATTATGATAGAGATAATGAGGGAATGAAATTTTTTTTATAATTTAAATTAAAATTGTCCAGAAGTCAGGCAAAATTTTGGATATTGGGAAAGGGGTTTGAGCCACATCCCCTCCCCCCGGTCTGCTACGTTCCTGTTTACACAAATCAAGTGAACAGAAAAAAATATCGATTCTGGCTATATTTGTAACTAAGCAGATTTGCATATAATGCTCACTCTTCCATAACTTGTTGGGCTCAACCTGGTCTTTTTTATTTTACCATTTATCAAGTCGGCCTTTGAAATGAAAAAAAAAGAATTTTTTTCTTTTAAAATAAAGGAAAACATTATAGAGATACGCACTTTACGAGTTAAGCCAAAAAAAAGTTTGGTTCTAGGAGACAATTATAGCTTTCAAATGAGAGATGAAATAAAATCATTTTATTTAAATTTACAAGAATTTCTCTAGTTTCAATTCACAAATCAAATTCTTTGTCAAAATTCCTAAAAGAATTACTGCATTTTACTAACTGCATCTTCATGCTTTTTATAATGTTAAAAATAACACTTGCTACTACAGTGTTATAGGAAAAGGCAGTTTTTTGCACAAAATTGATTTTATTTCTTATATTATCTTTTCGAAAGATAAGTGTGTATAAATACTACATTCACTCATTATGTCATATATAGTTATAACCTTTACGATTATAACGTGATTCGTCAAGCTTGTACATGAAAATGCAGTTTTTTTGTAATTTTTTTTTCTATTTTGAAAACTATTTTACTTTTTAATTACACAAGGCCCTATATGTAGTAATTTTCTTTGAAATGGGCCATTAAACAGCTCTCTATGATTTTCCAGTGTCCAGCTATCTAAGTAGAAGTAAAAATGAAAGAAAGAATGCTGTCGATGTGGAATATCGTGGTCGCAGCAACTTTTTATGACTTTATAGCCAACATATTTCCCTTGTTGTTCAACCCAAGGGACGGTAAGTTTCCTGTATACGGGTTTAGGACAAAACGGTTCTAATAGTTAGCTTCTTTTTTTGATCTGACTCTTTATCTGAATCTTTATCTTTAATCTTTGATCTGATCTGACTTTTTTTTTTGATCTTTAGGAGCTATGGGTTAATATATTTAGTAGTATTGCACGTGATCGTCTCTTACTAGGTTGCTAGGTACCGCTGCAACTCGGATATTGTCAGAGGGAAAGATCTAAGCTTATTGGACTGAATTTTGTTCTAATTTCATGTCAAAATTCTCGAATTTTATTACTGGCTCGTAACATTCTGGCATGGGAAAGAGATACCGATGAATAGTAGAAATTATATAAGTAGAAAAAGTACAAAGTAGAAAAATTAGAAACTAAGTACAGTAGAAAAAGTATAATACAAAGAAAAATTTAGATTTTCATACTTTGTAAGTGGTGCAGCAGGGCTAATGACTTAATAAAGGGCATTCATTAAAAGTTTTACTCGTAATTATATTTCCAGTTCTTTTTAATTATGCATAAGTGGAAAGATAGTGTGGTCTAGGGACGTTTGAAAGAAAGAAGCCTATTTTAAGACTATCTGACAGAGTTGTCATCAGTTTTTGCAAAATGTGTCGTAGAATTTGCTGAAAAGGTGTTCAGTAGCTCGGTCAGATCCAGAACTACGGTAGTTGATTAGAGCAAAGTTAATTCAACCCTAATTTTTACTGTGGTTCTGACAACGCTTAGAGCGTCATAAGTTTGCTTCTTTATCAGTAAGGTGATTGTCAGATTATTGGTCAAAATTTTCAGGGGGTTCAACGGAATTTTTTTTTAACTACCCGAAGACCACCTTTCTCAAAAATTTTAAAATCCATTATTTAATTTTCCAACTCCCCTAACTAACTATGCGCTGTTTATTAAATGGTAGGATCTATACAAAAGTTCTACTAGAGTTTGAGGGTAAAACGCTGGAACCTGACTTGAACGCTAGATTTTGTAATTCAACTAAAATTAACCAAGTCCATGGCCCGAGCGCGCTCCAGTTCTTTAAGCAGTTTTACTTAAATTCTTCAATCCAAAGGATTAAAGATCAAATCATCTATCACTTTATAGGTATGTTACTAATCATATACCAGTAATATTGCGGGCTGTTCGCAGAAATAGAAGTAGGCGTGACCTTGGCATGCCGAGTACAGGTGATAAATGCAAGTGTAGAGCATTAAAGATTGAAATTTGTGTCGTAAAAAAATTGTCAACAATGGATAGGAGTAAAACTAAGCTATTAATAATTATGACTGTGACATGCGCCAGAGCCTAGTAATGAACCAAGTTCAGTCCATATTAACCAAATAATAAGAAATGTGTCAAGAAAAAAAAAGAGCAGCCATTTGAAGTTGATTCAGGAACGGTAGCTATAATTTTGATGAAGGTAAAAGTTAGTGTGCTTTTTTTTACGAATTTCCAAAAATAGTATGAGGCCCCGCAAAATTGGTGTTGAATTGAAATAAAAGTTGCATCATTGGAAACATCGTAGTTTAAAATCCTTAATAGTGGAATTGCTTTTTTGAATAAGTAGAAGCTGTGTTTTCTTTTTCATTTTGCTTCTTTTTTTGTCGGCACTTCTGGGGTACTGAAACATCATGAGGGATGTATAAGGGCTCATTTGAAATCTAGTTTTATATCTATGTGCCTTTAATAAGTAACTTAGGTATAATGAGAAAACTTAAGCATTTTTTCCCTGCCTATGTCCTATGGCTCCTTTATCTTTCCTTGTCCATACATATATTCTGTATTGTAGTAGCGTTTGGCTTGGTACACTTGCATCCATTGTCCAGCCCATACGAGTTCTTCAAAACAATGCGTACTTACAACAATTTTGGGGTGCAACCAAACTAGGAGAATAAATACGACGATTTTATGATATTGCATACATCAAGTGTATTGACTTCCATGGTGACGTAGATGAATTGAAAACTGAATTGCAAAGGAAAAATCAAATCCTTTAAGAGCCAACCATGAAGTCCTAAGATTATCGTTGCTTAATTTTACTCCTAGATATTAAGCTGTGGCTTTAGAGGATTCTTAAGTTTAAACTACCGCGAAAAGAAAAAAAAATATACGGATGTTCTACGCAATAAAATATCTAAAATGTCAAATAAAAACCACTGCGCATGAATATTAAAGGTATAGATTTATTTATTTGAGCCTGCTAAATTTTTGTATCGCCTATCTCTCGCTACATGCTTCAACACTGCAAAAAAAAATATCCCCTCAAAGAGTTCAAATACATTGTTTTTGTTTCTCTGCAAAACTTAAAAATATTAGAAACGTTCTTTTACTTCTATTTCTACGAAATGAATATGAATTGGGAAATTTCGTTAGGAAAAGAAAACAGTAATGGCTACAGACTTTTGCAATTTTGTAGGTATAACAATCTAGTTATAATAAATACGGTGTTTGGTCATAAAATGGCCCATAAGTTGACATGGTACTCACTTGATGGTAAGACAGCAAACTTTAGATGTATCGGAGTGCTGTTTTTTATGTAAAAAGTAAAGATCACCATCTAGTAGTGTCTAGGGTTAATTTAAAGCTAAAATTTCGAAAGGGTAACTACCTCCCGGAAATTTATGATGTTGGTCGACTCCAGGATGAGAATTTGAAAGAAACGTTCCAGGAACAATTGAATACTAAACTTGAGAGTTTCAAATTTGATAATGTGGAAGATGGTTGGAATAAATTTAGAAAAACAATCTGTGAAGTTGCTGATGAAAACAAAAGGAATGTAAAGAAAGCACTAAAATATGAGCTAAGGAGGTGTGAAGTGGAGGCCATAGATAACATAGTCGAGAATCTGGAAGATGGAGCTAGACGGTATAATAGCACAATATTGTACTGGTATGTTAATAAATTGAGAGGGAGTAGTCAATCCTGAAATGTCCCAGTTAAATGTAGGAACGGGGCCACAATTAGTGATAAGTAAAGAGTTAGAGAGATGGGCGGAACATTTTGAGAATGTGCTAAACAGAGATACAGTTGCAGGAAAAGATATGGAGGAAAATGAAAAATTGTGTGATACCTTGGGAGTGAAGCAAGATTTGTTTTGTGAGGAAGAATAAGCGACAGTAATAAAATGATTAAAAAATAAAGATTTTCTTAGATATGGTGGCTCCACAGTTAGAAATAAGTTATTGAAGATTATTAATATGATTTTTGAAAAAGACGAAGTACCTAACGATTTTAGGAAAACCTTAATTAGATCCACCGAATAAGAAAGTTGAAAAGAGCGAGTGTCGTAATTATCGAGGTATTATTTGGTCTCTGTAGGTAGACAATTATTTTGTAATATGATACTTCTTAGACTGAGAGAGGCTGTAGACAAATTTTTAAGAGAAGAACATTGCGGTTTCAGAAAAGGTAGAGGTTGTGTCGACCAAATTTTCACTCTTTGGTTAATAATTGAGAGGTGCCATAGTTGTCAAACACCTTTGGTCTTTAGTTTTGTAGATTATGAGCGAGCGTTCAATTCTGTAGATAGAAGGGGTTTAGTAAAGGTATTGTTCCTATATGGTATACCAGACAAATACATTCAAGTGATTAGTGCTATATACGAGAATAAGACTGCTGTGGTTAAGGCCATCCATTGGTTACAAAAATCTTTAAATCTCTAATGAGAAGGCGACATGGATGACAGGACAACCCATAGCGACAGATGTCATTAGGACACGTCGGTGGAAATATCTGGGGGTATGTACTTCGTATTGATGACTCCCGGGTCCCAAAAGCAACGTTCCAGAGACAACCCAATGGAAGAAGAAGAAGAGGCAGGCCGTGCAATACACTCAGTCGCACTTATCAGACAGACCTGTGAAACATAAATGCTTCCCTTCCACCGACGTGGGAAGATGTTCTTGTTACGACGCACACGAGGGAGGACTGGCGGCTGCTTGTGGATGCCCTGGCTGCTTGTGGATGCACCTCTAGAGCCACGGGAGGATCTAAGGTCTAAGGTAAGGTTAAGGTTGGAAATGAGGTTAGCAGCTGGCTTTGTATTATAACAGGAGTTAAGCAGGGTTGTGTTCTATCCCCCTTTATATGGATCAATTTGTTGACTTTGTCTTAAGGAGCAGGAGCACAGGAATGGGAATGGGAGACCACGGAATCAAATAAAGAGGAAAATTAAATAAGGGGAAAAACTATCCTGGACAGGCCGTGCAACACACTCAGTCACACCTATCAGACAGACCTGCGAAACATAAATGCTTCCCTTCAACCGACATGTGAAGATGTTCTTGCTACGACGCACACGAGGGATGACTGGCGGCTGCTTGTGGATGCCCTGGCTGCTTGTGGATGCACCTTTGGAGGCAAGGGATGGTCTTAGGTAAGGTTAAGGTAGGAAATGAGGTTAGCAGCTGGCTTTGTATTATAACAGGAGTTAAGCAGGGTTGTGTTCTATCCCCCTTTATATGGATCAATTTGTGGACTTTGTCTTAAAAAGCAGGAGCACAGGAATGGGAATGGGAGAGCACGGAATCAAATAAAGAGGAAAATCAAATAAGGGGAAAAACTCTCCTGGACTTAGATTATGCTGATGATCTAAGCATCCTAGTATGAGCAAAATGAATGGAAATTTAGATGTTTGCGAGTTCAGGGTGCTAGAATAGGCTTGAAAATTAATGCTAAAAAGACTAAGTCACTAAGGCTAGGAATAAGTGAAGATGAAAAGGTGACGTTGGGTAACGAAAGGATTGATCAGGTGGGCAGCTTCATTTACCTTGGTAGTATTATTAGTAAAGAAGGTGGGAGCAGTGAATATGTTAAAAGTAGAATAACCAAGGCTCAGGGTGTTTTTCACATTTAGAAAAAGCTTGGAAGAATAGGAAGATAAGTCTGCAAACCAAAATTAGAATATTGGAAGGTACGGTGATGGCAGTGGTCAAATATGACTCTGAAGCATGGGCGCTCTGAAAAGCGGACGAAGATTTACTAGATATTTTCCAGAGAAATTACCTACGAATTGTTCTGGATACCCGGCTGACTGACCGTATTTCAAACAGCAGGCTGTACGAAAAATGTGGTTCAACCCCACTTTCTAAGGCTATAATGAAAGAAAGGTTGAGATAGTTAGGATACGTTCTGCGGATGAAGGATGACAGATTTCTGAAGATTGTCCTTATTGGCCAACAGTCAAGGATTAAGCAGGAAGCAGTTCGTCCTCGTCTGGGGTGGGAGGAGGTCATAAAGAAAGATTTAAAGGAAATGGGAACTCCTTGGGAGTGTGTAAAGAGTGAGGCTCTGAATAGATTGGGATGAAGGAGGAGCGTGCGTAGCTGTGTTGGCCTCAGGCGGTTTGGCGCTTTGGTGTGTTCGTAGTATTAATAGTAGTAGTAAAAGAAAAAACAATTAAAAAACGCAAAGTAATTACTAGGCCCAAGAAGCTTTGCTTATAATCAACTTTTATATTTTTGTTATGCGACAAATCAATTTTCATGAAACCAATTTTTTATTATCAATCTCTTTTTATTTGCCTAAATACTGGACTCTGATAAAGCCGACTGAAGTTATTTAAAGAATCTGGTCCATAAATATACTGACGATATCTGGTGCTCATGTTTGATTGACCTCTGTGATGAAGGGGATATATTTTTACAAGTATATTTATATTTGCTATATCTATAGTAAAATAAAATTACTGATGGAATCACGGGGCGTAGGCCAAAAGAAATTTCCCTCCATATACCTCTATGTCTGAAAATATAGAAAAGAATAAACGTTATACAGCGTTTTAGACTAAATAATTTTCATGGATACCTCAACAACTTTTGAATTATTGTTTATTAATTATCTTGCTACAAAAATTAAAACTCCCTTCCAAATTTCAGCAATCTACTGTGTAAATAAAGTTCTAGTAAATATATAAATAAAATATATTCATTATATTTATATAAATATATGTATATAGAATACACAATAGAATATAAATATAAGATATATAAAATAGATATGTTTATTATATTTATATGTAATAAATACATAAATAAAATACAATAAAGTATTATCCTTGACCTACAATATTCCATCTTAGCTCGCCTAAAATATCTGTTTCTGCATTTAGAAAATTTTGATTTTCTGTCTCTTTTTAAGTCTTCAATCAATTAAAGGAATTTTTTGTGACATCTATGGGGCCTACGAAGGTGTGAAATCTTTTTTTTTGTTATCAAAAGCTCTTCCGAAACAAAAAGTGACAAAACGGAATCAATAGTTGACCACATAGTAGGCTACGCAGTTGCTTTGCCTTGTGTAGATTTTCCCACTTAGCTGACAATATTTCCCTGAAAAATTAGGCAGGTCTGAAAAATTTGAACCTGTTGCGTCTTGGGCTTGGGAATTAAGTTATTTGTTAGTAGCAAAAATAAGACCACAAAATAACTTTGAACCCATAAAAGTGCAAATTTGAACATATAAGGAAAAAACTGTCTTATAGACCATGATTTAAAGACTCCCTTTGGAAAGTAAGTCCTCCAGACCATGTTCAGAAAGGAAGAACAAACCCTTGTTTGTGTCAAGACATGATTTTTTGTATATGTAATATATACAAAATATAGTCTATATCTAAATAAGAATTTGAATTCAGTTTCGAAATAAGGCTCAATTTGCTTAAACACTTAAACCATGCAGTTTAAGGCCTTACGTCATTGCCTCTGCCATCACCTCTAAGCCAAGCTTGTTTGAGATTTTAGTAGTTGGTAAGTAACAAAATAAAATTTGTCAATCTGACAACATCTTTGGTGTGCAACTTAACTTTGAAAATCAAATGCTTCGTAGCAACAAACCGTAAATATGGAGCGACTATGGCTAATAGAAACCAAAGTCTAAAATACGAAGATTTAAAGATATTATATACATCAAGTGAATTGGCTCCCATGGTGACGAAGATGAATCGAAAACTGAATTGCACATCCTAAAATCAAATCCTTTAAGAGCCAAACATAAAGTCCTCAGATTACCGTTGCCTAATTTTACTCCTAGATAAAAAGCTGTGGCTTTAGAGGATTCTTAAGGTTAAACTTCCGCGAAAAGAAAAAAAGAATACATGCAAAAGTTCTACACAATAGAATATCTAAAATATCAAATATTTATTGGTAAAATATTTATAAAAAATAAATATGTATAAATATTTATATAAAAAAAAATATTTATAATAAATATATAAAAAAAAATTATATGATAAAATATCATATATATTTATTGGTTTAAGCCTGCTAAATATATGCATCGGCTACTTTTTGCTAGATAACTTAACCCTGAAAAAAATAATTATTCCCTCAAAGAGTTCAAATACATTTTTGTTTCTCTGAAAAACTTAAAATGATAGAAACGTTCTTTTACGCTTGAACAAGCTCAGTTAAATTTTTAATTATTTCAGGTAAAATGAAATTGATAAGCTTAGCAGGAATTATCATCTACGGCATCACGAGGAAGTGCCCTTTAGGGAAGAGACAATCTTACAAATTTCAAACTCTGTTATAGGCTCTTGTGCCAGTAATTTTAGATAAGCTATTTCAAAATAAGATTTGTTATTCACTAGTTTACATCTTCCCTACATTTATAAAACCTTCTAGAATAGAAATAAGATTTTGCCCGGTTAATTTGATTTAAATACGTTACTTCAACTCCTGTATTCATTCAGGTGAGATACTTGAGAGCAAGCCTGGAAGTTTTTCGAAGATAATTCTTTCTTCTACAGCATTTGAGCAAAACGAGAATCATCATCCAAAGATTTAAAAACTTTGATTTTTTGCCGATCCCACGGAGATGAGGAATTGCAAGTTTGTTAGATTTGAGTTCTCACTGAATCAAAAAATAATTTAAAATGGGTATTAAAATCTGTCTCAAAAAGTCAATCTCATAGTCAATCGTTATTGATCCTTTTCGGAGTAACAATATCAAATAGTTATTCACAGTGCATTTGTATTAAATGAAGGTTGAGGAAGGGCCAAGATATAGCTACAAGGAATTGGTAAATTAGAAATAATTCATTAATTAGGGTCGTTGGTGTTTCAGTAATTTTTAGTAGGTGCACACTTCATTGGCAACACACTAATGACTTAAAAACTTCAACATTCTAAGAAACATGTCTAAAAAGATATCTAAGAAAGATATCTATATGAAGAGCAAGGCCTCCCTTTCTCATCTGAGCCTTCTTGAGCTGTTCGAAAAATAAAAGGAGTCATGAAAAGTGGAAATAAGAAATATGACTGTCAATTATGCAACTGAAACATAAATGACTTGCGTGACTGAATTTTAATGGCCACTGAGAAAACTGGCATTTTAAATAATTATTAACCAACCGATAAAATACAGAAGTTAATGCTTAAAATACAAACCAAAGACGAAAAAATGAGAAAAACAGTAATTAATTGACATTAATATTGAAATGTCACTCGAGATCGTCCTGTAGCCTTATCCTGCAACTTGGCTCTACAATCCAGCGATCAAGGGATTTTGTTTTTTTATTGGGTTCTCCGATGCAGAAATGTTCGATTTTGTGAGTTTCCATTTTCCAGGAAAAAAATTGTATCCGCTATTTGTTGAGACTTAAATCTTCCCAATAAAGTGGTGACTTTATTTGGCTTACATGGTTCTGGATTCATTCTAAATCTGTTGCCACTGATAAGGTTGTTTGAATTGTAATCAGGGAGCATCCTAAGGCTATGAATCACTTCTGAATTAGTATATTTTATATTAATTTCAGGGTTTAGTTTCAAGCCATCGAAAAAGATAATCCAGTTTTGATTCGAGCTATATCTGTCATACTGGATTCGATCCTAGATATTCTTTTTTCCAGCGGAAGAATTTGGCGCTTGACAATGCTCAGTTCCCTAGTTATTATCGAGCTTAGACTGAGATTCCAGCACAACTGTCTTATGAACGTCATTCATGATATCGTCGACATCCCAGTTCTTATCAGAGTAAATTTGTAGTTGACAACAGAATTTAGATGGGATGAACGGGAATGCATCACTTCATATGCTTTTTATGCTCTTTCTTAATTCAATAATCGCTTCTAGAGAAATTACATTTTGAGCCCTTAATGCGGCCCCTATAGGAAGTAACAGTTTAAAACACATTTCTACAAAAAGACTGCCAAGTGAGAAAAAAGCACCGTTTGCAGCTGATTCAGGAATGGTTATTATTATTTTTATGAAAATATAAAGTAAATTTCATTTTAAAAACAAACTTGCAGGAATTTTTAAAAAGAGCCTAAAACCCCTCAAAAATAACATCACAGCGAAATTAATAAACAGCTGATAACTGACAGAATGACACAGTAAGGCAATCAAAGTATTGATCAACTGAAACAATGTTTAGAGGGATTTACTAATGACTTGATTGAATTTCCGGAGCTTTAAGATTACCAAACAATGGACTCATTTTACCCCTTATTCTTCATCAATAATATTAAGTCATTGTAAAACTATAATGTTTTTTCTGAATGCAAAAATTACCAGCTGACCCCAAACTTTGTTGATACATAAATTGTGTCAACAAACTTTACAAATCATAGGCTTTTTTCTATGACAATTCTAATTGCAAATTTACAAATCGGTTTGGAAATATTACGTTTTCTGTAACAATCTCGATTGTCGAATTTGCTTTTCCTTAACAGGTCCATTATCCAAAGTAGTACTCTGATAGCAAAATGAAAATCATAGTTTAGATCAAGATTATCGATTGAGATTGCAAAAACAGGGGAAAAATTCCAAAATTTTACTATAAACTATGATGAAATCTTTTCTAAGACTACTCTCCATAAATATACCAAAAACGATGCCAGCACTAACAATCACTCATCACTCAAAATATTTCTGTCAGTTTGAAAGCTGATATCAATGTTAGAAGAGTCCGATCAATTTATTCAATGATCGTATTAACAACATGAATTGATAGTTTTACAATTTATGCCATTTTTATCGCAGTTGGCTGCAGTCGAATTAAATATTCTTCAATCCAGATTGAGGGTTTTTTGTGATAGATCCATTAATAAAAATTGAGATTGTAAAATTTCACGGAAAAATACCTTTGGTCAACATAATTGGATTCCATAAAAAAAACACAATAAACAGGTTTCTTAATTCGTGCTTTTTAATGTGATTACACAATTTGGGACTTGAATCCCTACTCCCCTTGAAATATTATTTTGAAATAGAAACACTACTTTGCTCCCTTTTTGGGCCACATTAAGGGATCAGAATGCAAGTTCTCTAAAAGTGATTATTGAATTAAGAAAGAGCATAAAAAGGCATCAAGTGATGTATTCACATTCATCCTAGCTAAATTATGTGTTCAACTACAAATTTGTCTAAATAAGAATTAAGATATCGAAGGTGTCGTGAGTAACGTTCATAAGTCTGTTGTGCTGGAATTTCAGCCAAAGGTCGATATCAAACAGTTCGTGATAACGAACTGTAAATAAGGAGCGACGTGGCTCAATAATAACCGAAACTTGATAATAACAGATATATAAATAAAATGAATTTTGATGCTTTTTCAAAATATATAAAATTCACGAAATTTAACGTTACCCATCAAAATTTACAAGCCTGAGGAAATTTGCCTAATTTTTGAAAAAGGGGGAAACCACCCATGAGAAATCAAGTGATCTTGATGAAAATCACGCCATGAGACTCACAGTGTCAGAGAACCCTACTGTAGAGGTCTCAAGCTCGTGCATACAAAATTGTGGAATTTTGAATTTTTCTTTCGAGAGCAAGATCACGGATGTGTGTTTATTTGTTGCTTGTTTGTTTTTTTCTCCCAGGGTTGATCATATTAAACCAGTAATCCTAAAAGATCAGGAGAGGACTCATTCGGTCGAAAATCAAAATTTCTAGTGCCCTTTTCAAGTGACCAAAATATTGAAGTGCAGCTACTCCCTCCCCCTTTTTTTACCCAAAATTATTTGACCAAAGTTGTGAAATAGCCATTTTCTTCAACATGGTTGAAAGATCTAATTAACTATTACTTTGAGGATGACTTGACCTTCATAGGCCCCCGGGGAAGGGCGGAAAGTTTTTCCCAGCAGAAGAATTTGGGGTTTGGCAATGCTTAGTTCCCTAGTTATTATTAGATAAAAAACGAATTTATCAACTGAAAGTAAGGAGCAACTTTAAAGCTTAGCAGGAACAGAAATTATTACATATTGGAGGGGCTGCCGCTTCCTCAGTGCCTCACTCTTTACGCTAAAGTTTGACTTTTGGTTCCAATTATTAAGAATGACTCCTGATACACAAGGACCGTTTAATTAGAATGATAAGCTTTTGTAAAATTTTGAAAACATTTTAGCGTAAAGAGCGAGGTGCGGAGGATAGGCCAACCCCCTCAAATACGTAATAATTTATGTTTGTTTTAAGCTTTAATTCTGTCTCCTTACTTTCAGTGGAAAAAACTTGTTTTTTTATTTAATTTCTAATAGTTTTTAAGTAATGGTGGGAAATTCAGCTCCCATCCCATGTAAAATTCCCTTTCTCCACGAAAGATCCTCTCACCGAGCATCCCAGCCAGAAAATCTCCCCCCCCTCTAAAATATCTTTATACTTTTTAATAGCCAATTGTATATTTAACCAATGGGTGGCACAAAATGATACTTTTTGGTTCCTTATCTAGAGTGGAAAGGCTAGGAAGCGTGTTAAGAGTACTATCATAATATGAATGGTCAAAAACTTTGAACATCAGTTTCACAGAGTTTCTCCTTAGAAACTCTTCCTCCTGTCTCCTAGCAAGTTTCATAATTTTGGGCTGACTAGCAGAAGCATCCGGCTACTGTAAGATCATCAGGAGATTTTTAGTGGATCATTTTAAGCTATTGATCAAAATCTGCAAGCTGGAAGTATTAAAACACTACACTGGTAATACCTGTAGCAACTTTGACTAGTCCTTCTCCCACTCAGAGATGGTCGTTTCGACTCATCATAGTGGTTTGTGGAAGCGTTGGTTTCCAAGCAAAATCTAAGCAATCATACTACAGAAATGCTCTTGTGAAGTATGATCTTAAATTTTTGTCGTCCCTGTCTTGTGTTTATGCAGAAATGGCCAAAAACGATTTTTCTCTTTTGTTAATACACTGTAACTATTTCATAAGAAGTACCAAAAAATTGTTCCAAAATACTAATTATTGGCTAGAAATGTTTTTACATAAATTTCTGTGTGTTGGTTTTGTAGGCAAATAAATTCAACTTATTTGAAAGTAAAAATTCATTTAGCTTTCGCTTTTTTCTATGATAATTCTAATTTATTTGATAAAATTGCTTTAAGTGGCATTACAATCAAATTTGATACGATACCAAAGTTTCCATTTTGATTAATAAAACCTATTTACATTAATAATTACATTTTCTATCGAAAAGTATATTAATCTTCTATAATTTCAATAATCTGCTAGACTCCAAACACAAATCACAGTTTTAACAAAACAACTGAATTTTTGACTGGTTTATAAGTTCCAGGAAAAAATTTTGTTGGAAATTCTTTTTTTTACAGTGTAAACCCATTAAGTTAAACCCATCATTAAACACAGACAGAGCAAAACCAAAAAAAAAGGAGAAAAATAAATCACTCAGATATTATCAACACCCAAAAGCTATATAAGATAAAAATAACTTAATAAAAGAGGAGAAAAAACATACTCACAACAGAAGACAACCTGCAAGAGTATTGGTCACAGCTTGTGTGACTGTTTTCCGTTTCAACCATTTAATCTGGTCTTCTACAGCTTTCATTGGATGTGTGATCCTCTGTTTTAAGGTACTCTTAGGATCTCTAGTGCAAGGAAAGTTAAATCTTTCAAGATTTCCATGTCCCTGGAGACAAAAAGACCGCTTATAGCCTCTGAGGCAAGGGCTCTAAGCTATGTAAATTGCCCATTGGTAATATATGAGGTTTTTTTTATTTCGAAAAAAGGGCAAGTTTGATCCTGGGTCTCCAAACACACTTAAGATATTCAGATGAAACTTTCAGGAAACATTTAGCGTTGTGTTTAGCAAAAATCAAAACAAACTAAGTGCATGCTGGTTGGGAAGTTCACACTCAAAATCTCAGGAATGGCTGAGGAAATCAAGTTAAAACTTTCAGGGGATGTAGAAAAGTGACCGGAGATCAATCAACCCCCCCCCCCCTTTAGTGTTTTTAGCTTTTCCCCACTTAAATCAGATCAAAATTTAAAAGCCAGTTCTTAAAACGTTCAAAGGCATAATGACTATGCCACCAGGGATTGCATGAGGCCTCACAGCCTAGGGGTAAGGGCTGCCAATTATGCATTTTGCTAATTGTTTATATATAGGATTTATTATTGGGAAAGGAAACATGCTTGATTCTGAGTATCCACATAGAATTAGACCCAGCGCCCACGGGGCAGCTGTTTCAATACAATAGTTGAAAACTAGCCTCATTTGAAACTGATTTAGGACCAGTTTACAACCAAAATGAAACGTGTCTCCACCCACGGACGCGAGTGGATCCGGATCAGTTGTGTTTATCTAATTGAGCAGTACAGTGTGTTTGACCATGTTGAGTTCCAACAAGGAAGACTTAATTGATTACTATGAGTACCGCAGGTTTCGTAGGGTTCAGAAGGAGTATTGGGTCCATCAATATGTGGAAAAGAATGCAAAGTCTCGTCTGTTCTTAGCAGCAAAACAACTGTCTCAAACAGCTAGAAAATTTATCGCATTTTACACAATGTCGCATTTTACAGAATTTTTACAGAAAGTTTATAGTTGTACAGCTCTTCATGCTTCTCCACTATTCCTATGAATATCACGTTTAATTCCTGGTTGGACATGTTGAGAGCCAAAATAATTGACAATATCAACGTGGTAACTCCCAAAAATGTGTGGGACAACACTCAGCCACGTAACTGTGACTATAGCTGGAAGCTCATACGAAACCAGTTTTAGACCGATTAGAAACCAGTCTCATCTAGATTGTATCGTCGGCGGGCCCCACTCTACTTAAGGCCATAGTCACGAAACAGTTGCGTGCGCAATCGAATGGCAATTCTAGTCTCAAAACAATTGCTCCGTGGGTGCTGGGGCTTAGGGTAATAAGACGCAATTTTAGGAAATGTTCAGGGAGACGTTGAATGATATCGAAACATAATATATGCTTGCTGTTTGTCAGAAGGGCGAATCAGTGAGATCTCAGGAGCAGCTGAGGGTATTTAATTGAAATTTTTAAATGAAAAGATTGTATTTAATTGAAATTTAATTGAAGTTTGGTTGGAGGGCAGCTGGCCCACTTCGTCATTTTCGATGCCCTCCTCCACACTGATTAAATATTTTAATCAACCATTGCGTTCAAAATCGTCAAAAGATCTAATAAGTATGCCTCTGGGGACGACACAAATCCCTAATTCTCAAGGGCAAGTGTTGAAAATTATGCAATTTGCTAATTGTTCAAATTTAGGATTTAACAGTGAGAGAGGGGGTATGTTTTATCCCCATTCTCTGTAGTAGTAGCATACTACTACTGCTATTAACACTTCTTCTAATAAAGTTACTACAACTACTAATGCATCACTATAGCTATACTACTACTACTACTTCTCGTACTACTACCACTCCTACTTTGATACTACTACTACTATTAAGACTAAGGATATGGAGATGAAAATTTGAGAGGATAGAGGGGATTTTTGTACTAAATCAAAACACACTATGTGCATAGAGGTTGTCAAAATTGTGGATTTCAAGAATGGATTAGGAATTAAGTTGAAACTTTCAGGGAATGCTCAAAGGGGAAGATGAATTGACCAGAAGGCAATATGTGCATGCTAATACTAATACTACAGTTACTCCAAATACTACTTCTATTACAACTGCTGCTAACATTAAGAGTATTCAGGTGAAAACTTCAGGAGGTCTTAGGGGGAAGTTCAACTAAATAAAACACACTATGGATATACAGGTTATTAAAATGGCATATCAGCCATATCATGGCAATGGCTAATTGTATTAAGTTGGAACTTCCGGGGCTTAATGAGAGGGATGTTCAGCTGACCAAAAGGCAGGATGTTAATAGTACTGCTGCTACTAGTGCTACTGATGTTAATGCAAGTACTCGTCCTAAAACTAAAACTATTAGTGCTCACAAGCGAATACTTGTGACTGCAATTACGACTACTTTCCTTTTGCACCTGTGACTCATTGCGATTGCAACTGTGACTACTTGTGACTGCGAATACTTGCGACAGTGACTACTTCCGATTGTGACTACTTGTGGCTACTTGTGACTGTAACTACTTGTGACTATGACTGTGGCTACTAGTAACTACGGCTACTTGTGACTGCGACTACTTGCAACTACAACTGCAAGTACGCTACTTGCGATAGCTGCTGTGACTACTTGTGATGTTTGTGACTATGACTACTTGTGACTGCCACTACAACTACTTACGACGTGTGAGTCTGACTACTTGCAACTACGACTACTTGCGACTGCGGCAACTTGTGCCTGGAAAATACCTTAGTATGGTTTTTTCGCTAAAGAAAAGTTTTGTCCGCTAGATTTTGAAAACTGGATTTTATATTACCACTCCCCTCCTACATTTTTGCGAGTTGCCTGTCTTTGAGAGTTTTTTTTATACTTTATGGTAAACTGTTAGTCCAAAACTATCCACCTGTGGAAAATTTCCAGAAAGAAAAAAAAAATTCTCCCGAAAGGCTTTGTTAAAATTCACTTCCAGCTGAATTTACCTTTTACTCATTTTGTTAGGACTTCTCTTAGACTCTATAGACTACATAAAAATAGCTTTTATGATTCTGTCTAATAACATTATGAGGCAAAGAGAAAACTTGTCAAGTAGATCAATACTAGTAACACACCTGGGAAATGAAATACCGGCAATGTTCCCAGTCATGTTTGAAATATACTGTATATCTGCGAACAAAAAACCACTTGCAGTAATTTGGAAACTGTTGCAGTTGATACAGATTTAGAAAGGCTTTCCGTCAAATTCGTCACTGGGGATACAATGCTTTATTGAGAATAATTGGTTTTTCTGCAAATATTCTTAAATGTCAAAGTAAGACTATTTAGACGAAAAGGTTATGTGTTTGAAATGTATAAATAGTAAAAATTTCTTAAAAGTTTTATTGTGCATATTTGAAGATTAGTTTTGTTTTAGGCTTTTATCATTACTGGTCATTTTTGGACCTAAGAAACTCACAAACTTTTTAACCTGTATAAGAATTCAATGAAAGTGGTGTGATCAGAATTCCTAGGATGAGTCATTTCGCTAGAGTATGACTCATAGAGTCATAGTTGCTACTTTAAAAGGGCACTAAATTCTTCAATATTTATTCAAATCACCCCTTTTCGAATAATCAATGACTGCAGACTATGGATGGTCACATAAGTGATCATCCTTCTCCAGAAAATAATAAACTTTATATTTAGTAGATAGTACATTTATTGTTCTCAAGCATGTTGAATTTCCTTGCATGTTGAATTTCCTTTCCATCAGGAACTACAAGAACTAAATTCTTATTTCTATAGCTTTTCCAATTTTCATATGCTTTCAGTAATTAATATATTTTCCAAACTTAAAGTCAGCACAATTATATTTTTCTTTTGCATATATTAAAATAATTTTTTTTGTTTAGTGTAGGGGAGACCTGCCCACGTTCATCACTTTCCTTAAAACAATTTTTTTCTGCAATGCTTGTCACCTTTAGTCAACTTTTTTCCACCAAGATGTACCAACACATTTACGACATCAATAAAAAAATTTTTATTTTTGTAGCCTTTCAGCTACAGACATAATTGAGAGAACAATGACCTTCATCAGATATGGCGAACCTATAAGACCCCGGTACAGCTTCGCCAGCCCCTGGTACTGGTTCTCCAAGCATTGAAAAGAACTTTTGAAAGGTCAAAAGAGTCACTCTCATTTAACAAAATGTGTAATACTCATCAGATATTGATATAAGAAAACTTAAACCAAATAACTCATATCAAATTTGCAAGATCACTTTATTTTGCATGCGGAAAGATTGACCCCGAAGGTCAGCTTTTATGATTGCCGTTTTGCCCCTCTGTATGAAACGGGTTGATCAGTTTCATTTCCACTGATTGTCTCTTGAAAAAAGCCTGCTCATCTGCATAAACAAACTTCTTTGGTTCAACATTTTGAAAAATTCGACATCAAGGTCGTCACCATTGATCTCTATCACTTACGCAAAACGGTAATTTTTTCCACTGTTTTTCCCATCGGTTCCATTGAGAATGAAATCACCGACTACAGATATTTCAGTTTCACCCTCGACACCACCCACATGCAAGTTCTCTTCAAGGCCAGAATTAAAATCAAATACACGATCTTCAGAACCACTTTCACACTCAACTGCTTCACAAAACAGCTTCCTCTTCGGAAATTTGTATTGCTTTGCTAATATCCTTTTCGGCCAACCGTCTAGGGCTAAATGTCTCGTCTGGGGTGGGAGGATGTTTTAAAGTAAGATTTACAGGAAACAGAAACTTCATGGGAGGGTGTAAAGACGGAGGCTTTGAATGGATTGGGATGTAGCAGAAGTGTGTGTGGCTGTGTTGGCCTCAGGCGGCTTGGTGCTGCGGTGGGTTCTTAATAGTAGCAGTAGTAGTTTTCTAATGATTGCTTTGTTTCTTTATTTTCTAACTCTTTTCATTTCTTGTTTTTCTTTTCCTTCTGCAGGTGAATTTTTACTCTGACCGGAATATCCGTTGGGATCTATATTTTCAGTTCTTTGGGGATTCTTTTGGCAACGGGAAACGATCTATAATTTCTGAAGAGCTGTCGTTAGTAGAACCAGATATTTAAGCAGGCCGCTGTTCTGGAACCGAGTCTCTCAGGGGTGGTTCACTTGCACATGGTCCTTCTGAACATTGTGCAGTTAGCTTCTGAGGCGAAGATGGGCCATCAGGGTAATTCTGGTCTATCACAAGCGTATGAACTTAGATCTGCGTAGTCTTGAAAGCTTCTGGGTTGAATGGACGGATTCCAGTGCAGTGGAACCCGCTGAATATGCCTTACAGGGTAACAGCGTTGAAGCAAGATGAAAAAAGAATTTCTGCAACACTAGCGACGGCTATGGTTTAGCATTTGTTTCTAATCATAAAAGCTACAGCTTATCGATTGCTGTACGCCTTAATCGAGAACATGACGAAAGGATCAAGAGGTTACAGCTTATGAATCGTATGCTGGTGTACAGTCAATGGATTAACACCGTTTTCCTTAGCCAGCTCAAGTAGATTGATAGAATGTTTGGTAATGTGATTGTCCAAAGTAAAAAGAACAGATTTTTGATTTTGATGGTTTTATGCGACTAATAAAGTGGTTCGTCCAGACCACGAAAAGCTCGGTCGTCATCCACCCAGAAGCTTATTCATTTTCGAACCCAACGGTCCCTGGTGAAGCTCCGCTTAGTAGGATCTCAGGGCACCTATTTCTGGAGAAAATCATCATCAGGAACCGTATTTCCAATAGCGCTGACAGAGACACAAAGCCTGATATTTCCCCCTCTTTTGACAGACGTTACCTTTCAGACTTGTCTGTGGGCCTTTTCAGCAACGACAGTGCCCTACTTTTGGACAGTCGATAATCCTCTTTCATCGACGTACCAAATGCTCTCTGGGCTAAAGCAGTGACAATAATATAGAGGCCGAAGATCGTTGAAGCACTGCTGAAACGTAAAATAGTTTCAGCTAAAGCAAGACCAGCCTCCAGGCTGGTCTTGCTGATTATCTTCACATAAAGACTCAATGATTACCCAATCATGCAAGTCAACCACACAAATTTTCTTCGAGTAGGAAAAGAAGACATTCTCTCTCACTACGGTATTAGAGATAGCGTAAACTATTCCTGAATATGTGGGAACAAGCAACGTAGATGAGTTCATTGAAAGACTCAAAAGCTTCAATGAACTTGCGCAGCCGTATGACTTTAAGACTAAGAAGCAGTTTCTAGCGACTAGGCTAAGAGGGATTGCCTTGCAATATTTTGATTCTGTGAGAGACAGGAAAATTGCATATCACTGTATGGACAAATTGATAGAAGATTTTAAAGCTAGGTTCATTGAAACAAGTTCGGCCGAAAAACTAAAAAATGAACTAGTAACATTTGATAGCTCCACGAGCATTAGGGAGTATGCAGACAAAATTTGTAGGGTAGTATGTTGCAACTAGGAAAAACTGGGCAGATAAAGCAATCCAAAAAGTACAATTACACACATTTACGCAGGGATTGTCAAAAATTTGTTAAGACTTTTACTTTCTCGAAAACCAGATTCACTAGGAGAAGCCACAATGCTCGTAGAAAGAGAAATAAAAATAGACGAAACAATGAAAAAATTTGAACAAATGTCGATTAATGAAGAAGAGCATAACAAGGATCTGGGTAGAAACCGAGTAAGATTTTTGAAGGGAGCTCAACAGGACACGTCTAGAAGCTTTTCTCGTCGCATATGGGAGGAGACAAATGGTGATGGGAAGCGATTTCATAAGGAAGAGCAAAGTGGAGGCCAAAAGAAAATTCTAAAAAGACAGGGGATCATCTGCTGTTACTGCGGAAAGCCTAATCATTGTGATTCTGGATGTCGCACCAGGATTCGTGATGGAGACGGAGGTTACAGAGGATATGGAGCCCAAATTCAGGATTGGGGTCAAAGTCAGGAAAGCCAGTTTGGGGACCCAGAGGAGAACAATCCAAAGAGTCCCATCAAGGAAAGGGCAAAGGACGATTTTTCAGACCATTTAGTGCTAAAAGGGACATCCCAGGACCAAACAACACCTGGAAGAGATGGAGGACGTTTTGATGTAGAATTCCTCCCCAGAAACCAAGGAATAGATCAGGAAAAATGCAGCAGATGAGTCCTGGATCGACACCCAGCTCATCTTGGCCAAAGTACATATCAGGAAACGATCATGGGGCAAATTTAAACATAAAGCCCAGCCTTTGAGGTTCGGAAAGGCCGCGAGTAACATTAAACCCTTATACAGTCTTCAATGCTGTGATTTCAATAATTCGACAAATTTACCCATAGTTCGTTGTTTTAGTATAGAGTGTCTTAAAAATGTACCTTGTCTAATTGATATGGGGGCTTTGACTTCAATGATCAGAGAGGAAATATTTAGGAGACTGCTGTCAAATATACAAAATACATTTCAAAATGTACGAATAGCCTAACATCAGTCACCGGCCATCAGTTGAGCATTTTGGGAGAATGCCATTTAAAACTTCATACAGATAAAGAAGGGATCATCGTGCGGATGATGATTTGCAGGAAACTGCCATTTCCATGCATACTAGGGGTAGACGTACTTCGAAAATGCGGTATAATTTGGAATCCGACCAGCGTTGAAATCAAAATCACTAGCCCCACAATAAAAGGGGATTTCGATTGCACAACTTTACAAGATACTTATCTTCTCTAAAAGTATGAATTGTAGCTCAATAATCAGGAAAAAATAGAGGCAGGTACTTGCACTCAATTTTTAGCAATAACAAATACTGAACCCAATCAGCGAATTACTGCTTTAATAGAAGGCTATACACTAGAGAAATATCCTTCTATTTTCGTCAAAAGTCAGCTTTTGACCATAGAAAGGGGGACAGTGTACTTGAAAGTATCGAGTTTGAGCAATCAAACTGTCGAAATTCCAAAAATTAAGCTAGGAGTAGCAGAACAGATTTCTCATGAAAATGTAAGGTCATTTGAAAATTCTAAGTTATGGGCGAATAGCATACAGGATACATTTTTCAATACCCCGCGACCAAAGCAGGATGAATATGGCATGACAAAAACTGAATTCTTGGCACAGTTTGACCTCAAATATTTGTCGCACAGAACGATGCAGCAAGTTGGTGAGATTTTGTGGGAATGCGAATGGACTTTTATGCTAGGCTCACGTCTGACTATGGTTTAACACATTTGATTACAGGCAAAATACCCACAAAAGGCCCGCCGATTAGAAAGAAACCATACAAAACACCGTATCATCTACGATCGTGGGTGGATAAACAAATTAAAGACATGGAAACACAAGGGGTCATCAAAGAAGCTGTTAGCGAATGGTGTTTTCCATTGGTTATTGTGCGAAAGAAAGATAATACGTGGCGACAATATTCTGATTTTAGAGCCTTGAACACTGTTATAGTGAAAGATATAATGAAACTTCCCCGCATAGATTGCATTTTGGACTCACTATGAGGATCTAAGTTCTACACTAGTTTCGATCTGGTAGCTGGTTACTGGCAAATGTCACTAGATCCCGAAACCAAGCATAAGGAAACTGTAATGATGATGGTAGAACATTCACATTTCAGCGGATGCCTTTCGGCTTGTCTTTCCGTCCGAATTGCTTGAGCAGACTCGTGAATTTGGTTCTGAAAGAGAACGATCAGGAAGAGCTTTCTCACACCAATACCTAATAGAAAACAGACACACTGAGTTATTTGGATGAACTCATTTTGTTCACTGAAACACTGAAACAAATGAAAGTCATTTGGACGGACTAAACAAATTCTGGGAAAAGTCGAGAGAGCAGGTTTGAAATTGAAACTCCAAAAACTACAAATATACAAATATTGGTGCAGGGGCTGGTCTTCTTAGGTCACCAAATAAATCAAGCGACCATCTTTCCAAATCCAGATAAACTAGAAATTATCAAGCAGCTAAAGCCTCTAAATAATCAGAAAACCTGTAGATCAGTGTGTGGAGTATTAAGTTATTTCCAGTGCTACGTTCAAAACTATACCAGTATCGCTAAGCCTCTTACCAACCTCCTTAAGACATCTGAAAATTTCGAATGTCCTCCAGAAGCAGTAGAAGCCCTTTCAAGGCTGAAACAGGAATTGTTAAAAGCCCCTGTGTTAGAGCTTCCAAACTTTTCTCATGATTTGTGCTTATAAACGGATGCATCGTCAGTAAAATTACGGATGCATCGTCAGTATCGTCAGTTATAAACGGAGGTATAGGAGCCGTACTCTTCAATATTAATCATAATGGAAAAGAGTCGATTGTTCAATATACGAGTCGTGCTTTAAGTGAGGATGAAAGAAAGGATTCCACAATTGAACGAGAACGTTTAGCTGTCGTCGTGTATATGGAGCATTTTTGACAATTTCTCTTGGTGAAGAAATTTATTTTGAGGGTAGACCAAAAATCGCTAATTTGGTAGCATACCATGCAAAACAGCTCCGTAAGGCTAACAAGATGGGTGCTTCGTCTTCAAACTTTTGACCTTACTCCAATCTACATCAAAGGGCGTAGTAACATATTGTCAGATTTTCTGTCTCAAAATCCACAGGAAAAATCAGAACAATCTCTGACTGTAGCCAAAATACAAGAGGACAGTGTCACCTTCTCGATAAGAAACATAGCAATTCATCAGGAAAATGACGATTTTTTCTCATCAATCAAAAGAATTATAGCGGAGGGTAATGAATTACCTTAACATTACAAGCATCATATGAAGGTCATAGATCATTACAAACTAGACGAAGACAAAGTTGTCTTAGGAAGATATAACTCTCCATTAAAGACGTATAGGCAAAATGAAACCCAATTAATACCAGTTATACCAAAGAGTCTGGAGGGAGAAGTCATTTATTTCTCACATGTCGTCAATGGGTGCCATATGGGAGAAGCAAAAACCATGGGGAGAATCAAGGGAGATTTTTATTTTCCAAACATGTATAAAAAGGTCAAAAAACTTATTCAGAGCTGCGAAGATTGCGCAAAACGCAAATCACCGCAAACACTGCCACGAGCAGAATTAGGGACTTATGGAGTACCAGCAGGAATTGCAGACTTGATATCAATTGACATCTGGGGCTCAGGTGGTGGACTTCTAGCATCAGCTAAAGGAAACAGATGTGTTCTCACCATCGTGGACCATTTCAACTCGTTTTTATACGCCTACCCTGTGCCCGATGAAAAAGCAAGCACCATTGCGAAAACTCTAGCCACTCGCTTTTTTTGGAACACGGTATTTTTCCCATGACCATTCTAACCAGATAATGGGCCTTGTTTTCGGGCCAAACTGTTAGACGAAGTCACCAGCTACCTTAAGATAAAGAGGTGGTATATATCAGCTTATATGGACATTTGTAACGGGAAAGTAGAACGTAAACACCGTGAGCTTGCACACATGTTGGTTATTCATTCCAAGCAAGAACCAAATCATTGGGACGATCACCTACCGATTTTAGTATTCGCAATAAATACCACTTGTTCTGCTACTTTAGGAGACACACTATTTTTCCTACAGCATTTGCAGGATCCCAGGATTTGTATTGAGTCTATAAGTAATGAGTGCGTATACTAAAATCTTCATCTGACTTGCGTGCGGAGAGGTGCTGTCAAAATTATATTTTCAATTTTATTTACACGCAGTGGCGTTGTTTGACATTTGTGTATCTAATCTATGATTTTCGTTTTAAAAATATGAACTTGAGGATTATTTTGGATATTGAATCTCCGCACAGCAGGTAGAGAATTTCTGTGGTTTTTACCCCGGGTGAAGACGAGTTGGTCGGGTTCGAGGTAGTCCTCCTCCCAATCAGCCTAGTAGACAGCACCTAGTTTTTTCCAAGTTAGTTATGACTAAATATTACTGCCCTGAGTGTAGAAACCCAGCAACTAGTGGGACAGTTCAGTGCACCAAATGCAGTCAATGGTGGCATCCTAAGTGTGCAAGGATCACGCTTGGAGCAAGAGAAAAACTACAGGTATGGTTGTGCTTAAATTGTGACTTCCCCACTTCACCTTCATTTACTAGCGGTATGAAAATTCCGTGCAAAGTTACGCCACAAGCGTGCCCTAGACCTAGATCCTTTGGCAAAAACACACCCATAGTCACACCAAGGAATTCTAATCCCAAAACTAAGACAGTAACTAGGCCCAGCAGTGAGGATAAAACTCCATGCACGAATTGTTCTGAATACGTTAATGAAGTCTCAGCTTTAACTAACAGATGTTCCGTTCTTGAGAATCAACTCTCAGCTATTCAAAATGAACTATTACCCTTAAGAAATGCTCACGAATCACTCCAATCTGATTTACGTAACCTTCAGAGCTTAACTGACGAAAAAACAACAACTATTGACACCCTAATGATGCAGTTAAATCAGTTGGGAATCCTTTCACCCATGCCACCCGTGAAATTACGCTCGTCTCCCTTTAGCTCTGAAATGAATAATTCTATACAAGCTCCGAGCAATCAGATTTGTAACTCATTAAGTGACGTAAAAAGTGCATGCAGTGTGAGAATGATCCTCGATAACGAGATTCAGGAAAGTGTTAAATTAGCTGACGTAAGGTTAACTGACGAGAATAATTTTCGTAACATTCAACCGACTGAAGATGAACCGTTAATTGTTTTCGAGAAAATAGTGCAACAAAAAGTTAAGCGCAAGCCCTTAACCAGTAAAGGATGTAATATTATATGCAGGTTTTTTGTGAAAGAGGCTCCCAAATTTAACAAGATATGTCGGTATTTTAATGAAAATGGTTTCTGTAAGCACAGAAAAAAGTGTCGTTTTTTACATATATGTCCGCGCTTTATTTCGAAAACTTGCAGTAATAATGAGTGTAATTTTGACCAAGTTGATTTATGTTGTGTTTTATCATGTACGGAAAAAGAATGTGTTTTTGCGCATGCGTGTTGCGGTACATCAAAAAGACGTAGCTCCAGTCACACCAATCGACAGGAAAATACTTTTCTGGATCCGAACCCGGCATCAAAAAACTTAATTGGACGGGGGTTACGAATTCAAAAACATCGCGATTACACCTTTTGCGGACCTCCGTGGCCCCCCTTACCAACAATCCCTCCCGTACATCAACATGCCCCCAACCAAGCGTGTGTTGCGCCTTCTCGGTCGGTCGGAATGTTTTTCCCGGATCCGCTACCTCAGCAGCATCAACTTTTCTACCCCCCACAAAAGATAACGTCCCCGAGCCCCCCGACAGTGTTTCAAATCCCCGTACCTCCCCCCTCCTGTCCACCCTCACAGCCCCCAATGGCGAGGACACAATTTCTTTCGTTTCAGCCGAAATTCCAGTACTGAATAAATTTGAGCCCCTGGTTGGTATGGGTAATCCTGATGACAGCCTCACCCACCAGGGAAATAACATATTCTTACAAAGACCTACAACAAGAACATCAAACACCACTAAGGTAAAGTATTATAATTCTGATGTTTTTTCCTTCCCTAGGTTTATTTACGCAAATGCTGAAAGTTTAAATTTTGATAAAGTGGCTGAGTTAGAAAGTCTAGCTCAGGCAACAAAGGCATCTGTCCTAATGGTTTCTGAAGTTCATCGACAAAACCCAGAACTCCTGAAAATAGGTGGTTTTGATGAGTTTATAAAAATACGACCTGATGACCATCCACTGGGGAAAAAAGGTGGCGGAGTTCTTATTTATGCCCATGAAATTTTTAAAGCAGCTAGACTTGATGTCCCTTTTTTAACTGAGTACGACGAAATAATGTGGGTCATTCTAAAACCACGACGTCTCCCCCGGAAATTCACTGGTATTGCTCTCTGCGTGTATTATTACTCGCCGGGTCAGACGAGTGAATACCGCCAAGCATTCGTAGAAAAGCTACAGCTCAGTTCGGATTTTGTTTTGGGCAAATACCCATCATGCGGAATTTTCATGATGGGCGATGCCAATGAATTAAAGCTCCATCACCTGGACGCCGGAATCGGCCTGAAGCAGCTCGTCAATTTTCCCACAACCAAAGGTGGCACCTCCCTTGACCGAATTTCCACAAATATGCACGAATTTTACAACATACCTACGACCGGGGCTCCAATTGGAGGAAGTTACCACTTTTCTCTTGAACTTAACCCCACCTGTTCCATTAAAATCGATTACACTACAACTGTAACTATCAGTCGACCAATCACAAGTGAGGGACTTCTGACTTTTGGCCAATGGTTAAGCTGCGAGAAATGGGAAAAATTCCAAGATGCTAAAAGTAGCAACGAAAAAGCTACTATTTTCCAAGAAGCTTTGCTTCATAATTACAAGGTCTGTTTTCCTGAGAAGTCAACAAAACGTTTCTCGTCAGATCGACCATATATTACACAAGAAGTTAAGAAAATGGTAATGGAAAAGAGATGGCTTTTCCGTCAAGGTAATACCCAACAAGCCAACAGGTTGAAAAATAAACTAAGAAAAGTCACTCGAAAACACGCGAACAAATATGTAGAACGTAAAGTTAATCATCTGTTCGAGTCCAAACCAAGCCAGTGGTACAACCGAATCAAAGGATGACGGGCAAGGTGGAAAAAGGAGTCGATTTTGGCATTGATGAAGATGACGTCGTAACAGCCAACTCCCTTAATAAACATCTGGGTAACATTGTGCAATCCCTCCCGCCTTTGCTGAGCGTGGGAATACCCACCCCTCCTCCTGAGTCTTTTGATTTCCCTTTGATATCAGAGTCCCAGGTGTTTTTCAAATTAAAAAGGCTTAAAAGAACAAGCATTACCCCTGTAGATATTCCCATTGATCTCATCAAAGCATTTCCAGATTATCTTAGTGGCCCCCTAACACTCCTTTTTAATCAGGTGACAAAAACAGGTGAGTATCCATCAATTTGGAAAAATGGGTTCATTACACCAATACCAAAAAAAGATGCGCCCAATGATTTTTCGGGTGTCCGACCGATCACTATGACACCCATTTTTAGCAAAGTGTATGAAAGTTTTGTTGCAGCATGGCTGAAAGACCGTATTCTGGACAAAATTGATCCAAGGCAGTTTGGAAATATGCCAAACACATCTACATCTCATTACTTAGTAAGTATAATTGACAGTATTTTGCAAAAACTCGATGAACCAGATTCTTGGATTAATCTTATTGCAATAGATCTAAGAAAAGCTTTTGATTTAATTTGCCACAAAATTCTTGTAAAAAAACTTCTTGGACTAGGTGTAGATTCATTCCTTGTACGTTTAATTGCTAGTTTTCTTTCTGGTAGATGTCAACGGACAAAATATAAGTCCACCTACTCCGACCCACTGCCCATTTTTTGTGGAGTTCCCCAAGGTACCCTCTTGGGACCACTTTTGTTTCTTGTTATAATAAATGATTTGGCAACAACACTGGACGATCGCTGGAAGTATGTCGACGATCTGTCGCTCATTGAATGTTGTCGGAAAAACCTACCAAGCAGAGCAGGTTCATTAATGAAAGATATATGTCAAGAGGCAAAGGTGGACAAAATGACTGTCAACTTTGATAAATCTGTAATTTTAACATTTTCTTTTTTAAAATCTGCGCCAGTTTTTAATCCACCTATTCCCAGCGCCAGTCACGTGACCGAAATTAAACTGCTCGGCGTCCATATCACTTCAGATCTGAAGTGGAATAAACATGTTGATGGCATGTTAAAAAAAGCTAATTTGGCCATCAGGTCTCTAAAGTTGTTGGCTCGCCATGGAATCCCTGCACCACACCTCCTACGCATCTATTTCTCTTTTATACGTTCCACACTTGAATACTGTTGCCCTGTATGGCATTTCGGGCTGACTAGGGAACAGTCGGACCGGGTTGAGAGGGTGCAATACCGTGCCCTCCTAGTAATCTCAAAAGCCCCAAAAATACCGTACATATCCCTCCTTAATCAGTTTCAACTTCAAACCCTTCAATCTCGTCGTTTAAAACTAGCCCTATCCTTTGGTAATAAAATTTTGTCCAGCCCTATACACCGAAATATCCTTCCTCCCCAACATCAACCGGCACGGGTAAGGCCACTCAGGGCCGTTGCAGAGCCTGTACCAAAACTTCAACCTGTGACTGTGTCACATGCTCGTTATGAGCTTAGTTTTGTGCCCTCGTTTGTTAAGTTGTTTAATGCTGGATCGACTTTTTAATCCGGATTATTGTTGTTAATTGTATTATTATAATTTTGTGTATATTTGTTGACTTATTTTCGTGTGTATGTGACAATTATTATTGTTAATTGTATATATTATTAATTTTGTGAATGTTAATTTTGACTTGTCGACGAATTTTTGTGTGTGTATGACAATAAAAACTAATAATCGGCTCTGTCCGTCGAATGTTTTTTAAATAAAATGAATTTGAATTTGAATTTGAATTTGGATCAGTACAAACAGGAAACGATTATGAGAATGAAAAAGACAATGGAACAGATGACTAAGAACTTAAAACACTAAGATGAAACAAAAAGACAAATATGATTATAACTAGACGATTCCTAGGATACTGCTGATACGGCTTTTGACAAACTTCTTATACTGACTGTGTTTTTATTTAGTCCAATACCCCCATAAATATTCCCTAAAAGTTAGACTTCTTGTCCTTAGCCTCAATAGGAGTAGTCGTAGGAATAATAGTAAGAGCAGTAGAAACACCAGCAGTAGTAGCAGTAGCAGTAAGTATAGTGCGCCTTTTGGTTGGTTAAACATCTCTCTCCACACATCCTTAAAGTTTCAACTGAATAACCTACACTATTTCTGAGAAATCGCTCACACATCCTTTCGGGAACTTGACTCCAAAGAGTGTGTTGTGATTTACTTCCACACGCCCTAAATGCCTTAAACCTCCAACTTGATTTCCTTTGTCAATCATGAATTTCTTCTTTTTGACAACCCATATGGATATGACATGTTTGGAGTTAGTTCAAGACTCCCCTAGAAATTCTCTGAAAGCTTTGCTTGAATACATCAGGTCTGCTTTGTCCCCTCCCCCATACATTGGACCATATATTTGACAATTATGGTCAAATATGTTCTATTTCGAAATAACAGATACTATATGCAAAATTCAGGGAAATTGCGTAGCTTACAGCCCTTGCTCTAAGGTCTGTGAGGGGTTGACAATTCTGACGTCCCCAGAGACGTAGGCACTGGATCTTTCAACTATGCTGAACAAAATGATAATCTAAAAATTTTGACTGGATGTATTCTTGGTGAAAAAATACATTGTGCCCACATCGTTCTTTACTTAAGCTGCGCTTCTGCACTGTCTATGATTCTTCCAAACTTTTTTCAACTGGAAAAATACTCTGGGCCTTTGTTATCAGACAGTTCGTGGTAACGCACTGTAAGTATGGCTTAATAGTAACAAAAATTGTAAAAGATTTTTCTCCCATTACCTTTGCTGTACTCTTTAGGGCGGTCCATTAAAATGATCCTTATAAATGGAAATTGAACTTATCCCTGCTGAACTCCTGATTTAATACGAAACCAATTACTAACATCATTTCCTACCTTAACCGCGGCAACGTTATTCTCGCATATATCATTAGTCACTTTAATATATTTTTCTGATATATGGTACAAGGATAGGATCTTTGTAAAAACTCTTCTATCAGCTGAATCAAACGCTAGCTCATAATCTATAAAACTGTGAACTAAAGGGGTTTGTTGACTCAGGCACTTCCCAAATATTCATCTAAGAGTAAAAAACTTAGCCAACTCATCCTCTACCCTTTCAAATGCACTCTTCTTTCAAAGCATCTACAGCATCTTCAGCTATCTACAGCATCTTTAAGTCTAAGAAGTATCTTCATACTAAGTAATTTGCTTCCTATATCAACCAGGGTGATGCGTCTATAATTACCATACTTACTCTTATCACCGTTCTTGTGGAGGAATTTAATTAGGGTATTCCTAAAATCCCTAGGTACTCCTGTTTTTCATATCATTTTCATTTTCTTCAGCAACTTAATTCTAGCATCATACACCATGTTGAAGAAACTTATTTACCCTGCTACCAGTACATGGACCTTTTCATTTTTTTATCCTTTTCGTACTGTCACTAATTCTTCCTCACAAAATAAACACCCTTCACATACAAAGTGTCAGAAATTATGTACTGGTATTGTTTTATTGTCTTTTTACGTTAGAAATATTATTTGACTCTATTTTGGCAAACCTTTGGTTTAATACAGGTTGTTTCTTTCCTTTGATTAAATAAAAAAAAACAAGTTTTTTGAACTGAAAGTAAGGAGTGACATTAAAACTTAAAACAAACAGAAATTACTTCGTATATGAAAGGGGCTGCTTCTTCATGAACACCCCACTCTTTACGCTAAAGGTTGACTCTTTCCCTCACCTCTTCTTTTTAAAACAGTAAAGAACTTTAGCGTAAAGAGCGGGTCGTTGATGAGGAAGCAGCCCCTTTCATATACGAAGTAATTTCTGTCCGTTTTCGTTCACTGAAAGTAATTTCAGTTAAAAAAAACTTGTTTTTTTTTGTTTAATTTCTGAACGTTTTCGAATCAATGCATGTTTTGATTTTGGCTCTCCGCAGAGGAATAATTAAACGAAATTTAGAGAGAGAGAGAGAGAGAAAAGAAAAGAAAAAAAAGATTAAATCCTCACATGGGACCTGCGCTCATCCTGTATCTCGACCAAGTAGGAACTTTTCGATCCGGGATTTATATGGAGAAACTGATTCAGAGCCCGTAATACTCACTGGGAGGCTGTTCAAGAGGGTTACGCCAGCGTGACGAAACAAAGATAAGCTGATCTCACTTTCTTTCTTTATAATATACTACCTTATCCACATTCCTACTATGATAAGAATGATAATCAGAATTAGTACAAAAAAATATCCACAAAACAAGCTGGTGAAACACCACTTATACATTGGTATACCAGTATTAATAAATGGTGATCCCTCAACTGACCAACCTTCAAAATTTTAAAATGGGATTAATCAACAAGTTTATCACTAAAAATTAGCACATTCCCCCAAAAGAAGAACTGCTTTATTCTAAACCGTTTCTAAAGCTGAGACTAGTAAATATATTCAGGTACTGCAGGACATCATTTGTACGAACTACAAGAACTGAAAGGTTCGCTTCTAAAATTGTTATTGCTGTGTCGTCCACAAATGCTTTAAGAACTGCACCAGGAAGATAAAGTCTTAAACTTATGAACTTATATCGAAATAAAAGTGGTATCAAAACACATCTTTGTGGAACTCCACAATTTGTTTGCGATGCAGCACTTTTAGTATCATTAATTGCAACCCGCATTGATCTTCCATGCATGTAGGATTGAAACCACTAAAGACCTTTATCCCTGTTATACAAATCACTAAGTTCTCGT
The DNA here is from genome assembly GCF_032884065.1 of Artemia franciscana. Taxonomy (NCBI): domain Eukaryota; kingdom Metazoa; phylum Arthropoda; class Branchiopoda; order Anostraca; family Artemiidae; genus Artemia; species Artemia franciscana. The sequence goes on from NC_088872.1 coordinate 8,412,491, forward strand.
AGCAATAATTCAGAATGAACTGTATCGAAATTCTTTTTGAAATCAACAAAAAACATTAAAGGAATTTTCCTCATTCAAATGCAATGTTGATATTATCAACCAAATGATGCATCGCACTACTTGCTGATTGGCCCTCTCTAAATTCTTAACTGGGAATTGCATGGCAATCCCTATGTCTGAAAATATCTATATAGTCACCCATGCACATTTTTGTCAAATAAATTTGAAAGCAAAGGTAGGATTGATATTAGTCTCCAAGCTGTCATCTCTTTCTTATTTCGGTATATTAGTTAGTGCCTGCTTATTAGTGGTATGGTTCTTGCCTGCTTTAGAGTATCCTGAAATTGACCTTTCTCCATTGAAAGATTAATGAAAATAAAATAGATGGCAATAAATGGCATGCAACAGCTTTAAAAGCCTTAAGACTTAGGCCATCTATCCCAACAAAATTCAAATTATTTGTCTTAGTAACCTTTTCAAGTTCCAGCATAGTACAGGCTCGATAACCCTTACGTTTCCAGTCCCTCTTTCATCAATGAAGCCTTTACTTACACTCGCATCACTAGACTGGGCAATATCACTTTCAACTAAAGTTCCAATCGTTAAAAAATATTACTAAAGTTCCAATCGTTAAAAACTTATCAGCAATATGCTTTGATTAAACCCCTCGTTTTTCATTAACTAAAATTTAATCAATTTTGCAATTTTTCCGTTCACCCTTCAAAACATCATTTATAATTTGCCAGGTACCTTTCGTATCACCAGCGTTTTCACTAAATTTTTCCGAATAATAATGTCAGACAGCCGATATCCTCAATGAATCTACCAAGTTCCTTGCTTGCTTGAATCTTTACAAGTCTTCTTGCGTATTAGATTCCAGATAGAAACGGTAAAGCTTGTTACTTTCTTCAATGTTTCCTATTATCGCACCATTAACCATGGTTTTCTAGGCTCTTTTTTCCTTTTCTTTACAATTTCTATCGGACAATAAGAATCATAAATCGGTGAAAGCACATTTAAAAATTGATCAAAAGCGACTGAAACATCTTCCTTCTTCTAAAACTTCATCCCATGATATACAGCTAATAACCTCTTGAAATCTCCTAAAATTTGCTGACTTTATTTGCCTTAGTTTAAATTTTTTACTCCTAGACTTCTTTTTACTCGTCATATTTTATTCACCATAGTCGAAAAACTTAATAACTATGTATTTGGGGACGACTTACTCCCCCACAGTCCCCGTGGGAGGGTCTGCAAGTTACAAACTTTGACCGTTTTTTACACATTCTAATAGCTATTGGGAAGTGTACAGACATTTTCAGGGGGATATATTTTTTTTTGGGGGGGGGGGGTTGAAGGGGGGTACGTAGGAGGATCTTTCCATGGAGGAATTTGTCATGGGGGAAAGAGAATTTCAATGAAGGGATCACAGGAATTTAAGTAATCAAAAAATTCGAGGGCTACTAGGCCTCCTCCCCCGCTCCTTTTTCTCAAAATCTTCTGATTAAAACTATGAGAAGGCCAATTAGCCAAAAAACAGTAACATGAAAATTTTGTTTTAATTATTTATGTGCGGAGAGCCAAAATCAAAACATGCATTAGTTAAAAACATTCATAAATTAAATAAGAAAACACGTCTTTTAACTGAAAGTAAGGAGTGACATTGAAACTTAAAACGAACAGAAATTAATTCGTTTATGAAAGGGGTTTTTCCTCCTTAACGCCCCGCTCTTTACGGTAAGGTTTGACTCTTTCTCTTAACTCTACTTTTTAGAACAGTAAAAAACTTTAGCGTAAAGAGCAGGGTGTTGAGGGGGAAAAGCCCCTTTTATATACGGAGTAATTTCTGTTCGTTTTATGTTTTAATGTCACTCCTTACTTTCAGTTAAAAAACTTGTTTTTTTATTTAATTAGTACGAAAGAGCAAATTACCAAGAAACAATAAAGAAAGAAATTTCAAATTTAGTAAAAATAGAATTTAAGTGATTTTAGTCTCTTATTCCTATTTACATCTTTTTTTTTTCCAAATGAGATCACCACAGAAAAATAGATGGCTTCCTGAATTTTGGAATGAGTAAAATTATTACAACAAGATTTCTTAAATTATGCATTAGCATTTAAAGAAATAGGGTGTTACATTTGTCCTTTTTTATATTGAAACTGACTTTACTAGTGGAAAATACTGAACTAAGGAAGATCACATGGGAGGTGCGTGACCCGTACTGCCTTTCCCCACAATTTAAGAGAACAGGAAACCCCCACGGTTTCCATATACACTAGTTCCTCTAGTGTATATCAATAACTTGACCTAATATCCATTGTTTCCTTTTTCGTCAATATTGTTGTCCTTTTTCAATTATCCTTGCTTGGAGCGTGCCGGATTATAGCGATGCTGCATTCCTCTTCTGTATTTGTATAGCGTTGATAATTAAGTGTCCTACATCTCTTTGATCTGAAAAATAACATGGTTTATATATGATAAAAAGAACTAAAATTAGTACGTTTATGCATAGAGCTTTCAGAAATTACTATACCGTAATTTTACTTATATAATCTTATATAAAGCATCACATGAAGCGGTAACCATGAGGTAAAGATTATTCGATACATTAAATATTATTGGATATATTAAAACATTATTTTGGACAATACACAAACTTTTATATATATTATCTATAGTGTCATCAGCCAACCTATCCACATCCATACTATCTCCAGTTTCGGATTCATCTATCTCATTTTTATACATATTTTTGATTGACAACTCCCCTCCAAATGTTCTTTTCCATACTTGCTCCATAATCATTTCGTCGACAATCCTATCCAATTGTAGATTACCTACTTTAGTTCTTTACCCTTTATTCCAAATAAAATTGCAACAACAGTTACTCTTTGAATATTGGTTGGCTGTATCTCTCCTTTCTTCATTTGTTATTTCTAATGATCTACAACAATTCTGCTTAGCGTTGACATATACTCTAGTTATAACGGATACTGTAGTTGTCCCCACACCTAGCCAAAAGCACATTTTTGGAAAAACCTTCGGGTCCATGTTGCAGTACTCGCAAAGCCCTTCAATCAAATTCCTTTTACTTGGACCCAAAACTAAAATTACACTGTATATCTTTTCTATAAACTCTATACATTCTCCCTTTAGTAACTGAAATGCTCAGTCACTAAAACGAAGTGCCACCCCTACTGTGGCTGCTGCCTGTACCCATTTCAATAAAATTTTCACACTAACTATACTTCTTCCACTAATTTCTCATAGCTTGTTAATAAGAAACTTAGATTTTCTATTATTAACAACAATTAAAGAATATTCCCTCGATAACGTTTAAACTAGTACGACTGTTTTACAAAGAAAAGAAAAGAAAAAAATGTGGTTTCTTATATCGTAATGTTTTCCACAGATTATTATCATAATTTATTTTGCGGTTTCATGTGTTCTCTTCATGTATTTCTCGTCTTTTTTTTTCTTTTTTTTAAGAACACACCAAAAAAATATATACATTATATGTCTGACAGGTTGTCGGTTCTTTGTGCGCTTGTTCTTGAAGCTTTTGCTTAGAACACTTACTGCAGACAAACAATCGAATTCTTTGATTAGCTAAATAAAGAACCAGCATAATTGCAAAAAATAAACAAATCCGTGAAGCAAAGAATTATTATAAAAAGATATTCTCTCCGTTTCTGTTTGGAATATTGGACTATCAAATTCGATAATCTTCTTAAGTTGATCCAGAGTGGTGAGCAATTTTGGGTGTTACTTTGGAATGGCGTCTGGTATCGCAATTGAGATTAACTTATCAACATTCTTTTTAACAATAACAACATTTTGGTTGTTATTAGTAAAACCTCTTACAGTTACAATATTCAATTCTGGAAAAGGTCTTATTTGTAGGGAATTGTGAAAAACATTTGTGATTCTCGCTATTGGCGAAACTATCAGTGCCTCTTTTGTACTAAGCTTACAAAACGGTGAAATTGTTAAGACTCCGATCCCTGAAATACGGATATCTGTGTTTGCTCCCTTTCTACTATAATTCTGGCACTTCCACTGGCCAATGAGTGGTTTTGGAACGCTAAAAATAAAATCTGTTTCGCTCACCTGCTTCCATAATTCTAACTTGAAGTTACCTATTATTTCGGCTTCACATTCTTTGGGTAGTGGATAGGTGTCATCTACCTCTTCTTAAAGTTGAACGGTGCAAATTCCTTGGGATCCAACATAAGTCACCGAGTCCAGTTTGTAGAATGGTAGCTTATTTTGTTGACACAGCAGAACCTCTCCTCGATCTGGTAACATGTAGCTCTGGCTAGAAATCGCTATATAGGGGGTAAATTTTGAATTCTTATCCAAAAAGTACTATTAGCAAGCTTAGTTGGAAATTAGCAAGTATTAGCAAGCTTAGAGCGTGTATTCCTCGTTTCGCACTAATGGAACTTTTAAGGCAATCAAAAGTTCCCCTTGTTGGACTTCCAACTGAGTGGTTGCCACGCTGCAGAAACAAAGAATATTTTCACATGTCGGTTCTAGTCCTAAACTAAGACGATATGGTAAATTCTTCTCGATGTTCCTGAGTATCTCTACTAGCTTAGGAGGATCTAACAAGCTGTGCTGGCAATCTTCTCGTTAAGATGGTCGGAAATGCCAATTCTACCTGACTAAACTCAAGCGACATCTCTGTTATGGTGCTAGATAATAGTTGCATAGCTAGTTGTATGTTCATATCAACCGACGCCTCTTGTCGTTCGCTCACCAGCAATTTTTAAAGTAAATTTAAAAGCATTTTCAATTTCCTCTTTAAAGTTTGCCAGAGTTGTAACGGTTTGGTTAATTTTATTTTTTATTTTTAACATTCGAATTTCATGGTGCCTCAGAATAGAAATTTACATATCAACTGCATGGACTAAATTTTCATAAGTTTTAGTGATTTTGCCGATTCGAATCTCGGTGTTTTTCCAGATGTATTCCGATACAGTCCCAAAAAGATATTAGAATAAATCCCCACAACTCCTAACAAACTTCGTTTATTTCGTTGTTTGTTATTACCTTTTTCATTTTCTTTATTTGTGTCCTTCTGCAGCGTAAGGACTGTATCGACGTCCTTAGAAGTTTCCTGAATTTGATTATTCAATACCATGAAAGGGGATGCAATTAGTTGCAGAAATAATTTGGTTCTCGAGTTTCCAGTTCCGTTCAACTCAGAAAGAAAGGACAGATGTTTCTGAAACATAGACACCATGTCTTGCTTTGTAGATTCTAGGTTCTTAGACAAAAGACTTACTTGACCTTGAAGCGAGTACAGAGGTGATGCATCAAAACGAATTGTTACTTGCCATTCGCCTTTGGTTGGTCCTTCGTTATTCAGCTTCCAAAAGACGACTCCTTTGACAACCCTATACTCGGCATAAGATTTATGAATTAAAACAAAAATGAAAATAAGAAATGGTAACTCCATCTGGAAGTTGTAAGTGTCAGATTAGATTTAACACGAAAATAATTATACTTGCTTTTACGTGTTGGACCTCTGAACGACCTACACCTACATAATCTGCGGATTCTTTCATAAGTCTGAGCTGTTCACGCGTGACTGATAATGCTTGGAGTTCGGTAATCTCTTCAGTAACATTCTTAATCCTTATTTTCTGATATATGACCCATCCTGCCGTCAGTGAAAATTAAATTATGCTCAAAATTCCTATTGCAGATGCTACTAGCAATAACTCTGTTAATTGAACACTTTCTGCCCTAATAACTCACAGAAGAACATCCACCTGAGTTAGAGCTATTTCATTTTCTTCCACGGCGTAATTGTACAATTGTCTCCATTCGATAGGTTCGTTGAAGTTTTTTTCCACGACTCTACTAGATTTTTAGTTTTTTATGTTGTGAAAATTGACTGATTTCCACTTAAAATGTATTTCAAAGTATAATTGACTATTTTTGTGGTAACATTCTTAGCATTAACCAAATTTCTGAGGGGTTAAGCGAAATTCAGTATCCTTGTACCATAGACTACATTCATAAGGAGATCTTATAACCAATGGAAAACTGATTATTCTAGGGTTATATCTCTTATACATGATCTCTCTAGCTTAAACTTATTCGTAATTACTACTTCTGATGTGCTAATACGAGCAATGCCTTCCGTGGTACTCAATCGACCCGTGACTTTCCAACTACAAGCATTGTCAATGCCTTGAAAATTTTCTAGTACTATACTCTCCCAACAACTAAGACTGGTATCATTGCACGTTCTTTCCATGCCTTGCTTTGTTAATTTTGGATCCAAGATACCTCTTTCTAAAACTTTATCATCTATATTGTCACCTATAGTAAGAATCTGATCCCTGTTTTCACTTATTAAAATGCTAGAAATATTTTTATTTTGCCCCATCTACAGTGACATACGTGCCTTTATATCATGAAAATAAATTCCCTTTTCAGTTCTTTTATTTTCTTCCAGGGGTATTTTTGCGCTTAATATTTCCACATGTTCCTTTAGAAGTTTGATTGCTACCATAGTTTTGCCTTGCTCCTCCACCAGAGCTCCCAAATTAAGTTTTACCCTATATTTCATCATAGGCATGATCGGATCTATATGTCTTTCCATGGCATATATCTTAGCCGATACAGATTCCTCAGAACTTGCCATGCTCATATTTCCTATTTTAATAAAACTATCGAATGAAAAAGTCTTTGGTTACTCTTTCATACGATTTTGTTTTTGACTTTAAAATTTCAAACATTTGTTGTAAGTGAGTCATATCAATATCAAATAAAATTTGCCAGTAAGACACAACAACTCTCACCTGGCATAACTGTACAGCCAGTCCTCCGTCTACTGCATGTACAAATACTCTCTCTGGTGTCAATTTTTCTCCCCCCCCCCATATCTTCCCTTTATAGACACGATCAGAATAATTTTCCCAGAGAGAATTTTGAACATTTCTAAAAGAAAATCTGACCATGAAATCATGACTAGAGAGTTCTTGGTTGCCGGCTACGAGCACACCCACATCATAAGTACATTGTGTCTGAGAAAATCAAAATAACTTGTTCGATACGATATATTCTATTCAATTTTTTTTCTATTTTAATGCTTTCCAACAAATTAATTGCAGCAAATGGTAGTTTGGTGAAAATATGCGCAATCCTGAAAGTTCACTCTACATAATTTTGCCACAGTTTAGATATGTGATTTTGACTAATGGATCCTTGCTGGTTACAATTTTACAAATCTCATCCGAAATCCTAACTATCCATTCTAACTTTTACTTCTGCAAAGCTTTCACTAGATTTGTTAGTTTTTTGATTTACCACATGCCATAGGTCATTGTTATCTTTCATGATTCTACCATTGTTTTCAGTTTAAAAAAAAACTCAAAACTATGATAAGTTCCTACCTTGTCAAAAATCTCTGCTTAAATGCTTAGTAAACATTCTCATGAAAAATCTTTTGTTACCATGTTATGTCGCTTGTCTTTCATGCAGAATTACCATAATGTGGAGATATCTCCCATGGGCACTGCAAATTCAGTTACTTCCATAGAATACATGCCGACAATCGTTTACAAAGCGAACCGCCTTGGAATTGGATCGCTTCTATGGGGTTTTACATTTGATACAATTTTTTATTATTATTATATTTTTCTTTTTAACTTATTAGTTTAAAAATAACCTTGTCCGAGGCAAACATGACCTACCCGACGAACTTTCTTGTGGAGACTCAGACTCCTGTGGAAGCCCTAATAGTTTTGTTTTTTCCCCGTAGTACTTACATGACTTTTTGGTAACATCAGAATCTGAGTGAGACCTAATTTTTGTCGCTTTGTCAAATATTTGTATTAACTTTTCCTCTTGTTGTTTTGCTTTTAATTTGAGCTATTTGGGTGCCTTAGCTACAGATTTTGACGGACCTTTCGGAGACTCCAGTTTGGTGAACTTTCCTCCAAAGTTTTTCTTGAAGCGTTAACCCTTCTGATCCATGGGTCTCGGTATCGGTTGATGACTTGCCAGTGTTCTCTGAGGTCATTTTCTGTCGTAGTGCAGCTGGTTGTTGCATCATCCATTTTTTTCAGTTCTGTTGGGGATTCCAAAGAGTATAATCTTTTAAAACCTTCTGCTGGCACAGGCTTTAGAAAGCTAGTAAACTCCATCTTTGGTTCTTTGGATCTGATGGTGTTGGGCCTACAAGTGTAACCACCACTCTCCAGAAATCCTTCATTTGCATGCTCCTTGCAGTCTTGCGTGCGACTTCACCCCCCAAACTGGACTAGTTAGTAACTTTCTTCCTGCGGTAAGTTCGATATTTGGTGTATTCGCCTGTTCCCCCATTTGCAAGATACTTGGTGGATGGGCTATTGGGCTGATGGCTTCTATAATGGTGGAGGGATTGACTGCCGGAGGAATTGGTGAACTCAGTTTAGTTGGAAAGATATGTTGCTTTGGATCCTCGTCTCCAGATTCGACATCACTCGATTCGGATGGATCTGACAAGTCTTCCTTCGAGTTCTATTGTTTGAGGTAGTTCATCCAAGTGCGCGCTAGATACTCCTTTAATTCTTCCAATTTGTTATGATTGTTAAAAAGGTCTAAGAACTAATATGCCCGAGGCGTTAGAACCAGGGCTGCCATTTTATCATTATCCAAATAATTTTCCTGAACAGATTTCACTTTCCATGGCTTGGGATAGAAACCAGGTTTGATGCGGTTATGGTGTACTATTTCTTCTGTTTGTTTTTCCGAATGCCTCAAAATTGTCTCTTAAATTGTTTGATAGAGCCTTTAACACACAGCAAGGTCCATCCCATTTTTCTTTTAGCTTTTTTGTTCCTTCCAAATTTGGTTTTTGAACCCAGAGTGTATCTCCTATTTTATATTCCTGAGTATTTTTACTCTAAATCTGGATTATTAAGTTGAAACTTTCAGGACATGTTCAGGGGGATGTTGAGCAAGACGAAATGCAAAATATACATACTACACCAACTACTAACTCTTCAACTACTACTGCTACAACTACTACTACGACGACTATTAATTATATTATTGAAGCTAAGGGTATTACAGTAGAACTTCAGGGAATGTTGAAGAGGATAGTGAACTAAAGTGAAACACGCTATATGGATGCAGGTTATTAAAAGGCCATAACAGCTATATCCCAGAAACGGGTTAGAGTATTAAGTTGAAACTTTGACTGCATGTTAAGGGAGACATTGAATAAAACAAGAGGTACTGTATCTACACTACCTCATCTGGTACTGCTAATGCTAGTATTAAGGCTAAGGGTATTAAGAAGACATATTCAGAAAAGGTTGGGGGCATGTTAAATTAAATTGGAAAACACTTTATGTATGCAGGCTATCAAACGGCCGTATCAACAGTATATCAAGAACCGCATAAAGCATTAGTTTGAAACTTTCAGAGTATTTTCAGGGGTATTAATTTGAAGCTGCTAGGACATGAGGAAGGTATTTGTACTAGACCGAAAAGGCACAATGTGAATGTCATTACTTCTTATAACTAATACTGTTACTGCTATTGCTAATACTACTCCTGTTGCTCCTACTATTACTTTATATAGGGTGTCGAGAATAAATTGCTTAGGGTATAGCTTATACCCTAGCAAAGGTATAAAGTAGGCACTATCGTAAAAAGTTTATATTGCTTTAAAATTAAATCAAAAACTACCATGTGTAAGCTGGTTGCCGAGTATTAGGACCGTGGTTTTATAATTGTGATTGGGAATTCCACAACTGCAGTCGAAAAACGACTTGTGGATTTTGGCTGGGTCGGCTGAGTTCAAATATTTACATATTCTACAAATATGCTACAGTTTATAATTCAACGGTCTCGAATTCATTTTAAAAAACTTCCTTATTCTACTGATGATTCTCATCAGGTTTGTCACTTAAAACACCTTTTACTGATGAGTTTTGTCAGTTCTGTTCTCTTTCCACTTTTTGCTTCCTCGACATTCTCAGTTCTAAAACTAAACTGTTTCGATTATTACTGTTTTCGTCAAAACCAGTTAGCTCCGGTTACGCTATTTGTAAATATCATGGGCCAAAGGTCAAAGTAATTTCCGTTGGAGATTGTTTTGAACGCCATTCTGTATATTGACGCGAAGATAATCGTTTTTTAAATGTTTGGTAAACAAAACAGTAGCAAACGTAATTTATTTGATATTTCTGATATTGTAATAAATGATAATGTATTGGTAGATGTATGAAATTAATTTTAATTATGGTACGTTGTTATATGCCGCATTTATGATATGTTCTAGCATAGATAATTTGTTGATCAGTTTCATCAATTTCCATATCAGACTTCTACCTCATTAACAGAAATCTAGATGACATAAAAAGCTTGGTCTTTAGACTTAGTTTTGGTATGTTGCTCACGCAAAACAAGACTAAATTGTTGATGACATTTATTTCACAATTGACTAATATCTAAACCATAGTGTGGCCACACCTGTCAAAAAAATAAACAGCATAAATAATTTGTGTTGTAACATCCTAAATACCCTTCTTTTCTTCGCTTAAGTTGACTTGCATAAGAACAGACCAGCACAAGGCAGACAAAAAGAAATAGATCCGGAATGCCATGAGTACGCTTGAATTGATCCCAAAGGTGCAAATGCCTGTGAGTACCATAAACATGGCAGATAACGCAATTTCAAAGATGATACTCGTAAGATGGTTTTCGTATATCATACCAATATATGTCAATTTCCGCTGTTTTGTTCAAATAGGTTAGCTCCGGTTGTGCTATTCGTAAGTATTATAGATATAAGGTCAAAGTAATTTTTCTTAGAGTTTTTTTGAACGCCCTTCTGTGTATTGACGTGAAGATAATCATTTTGACCAAAAAAAAGTCATTTTGACTCTTGACTACTGAATCAGTAGTTAATAATAAATGAATAATAATTATATTACATTGTTATATGTCGTAATTATAATATGTTGTAGCATAGATAATATGTTGATCAGTTTGTTCATGTTTCGATTTCTACCTCACAAAGAGAAATCGAGATGACACAAAAAGCTTGGTCTTTAGACTTGTGTTCGGAATGCTACTTAAGCAAATAAAATCGTTGATGACATTTTATTTCACAATCTACTAACACATGAACCATACTATAGCCACACCTGTTAAAAATAAAACAGCATAAATAATTCATGTTGTAATAACCTAAATATCCTTCTTTTCTTCGCTCAAATTGACTTGTATAAGAACAGACCAGCACAAGGCAGACAAAAAGAAATAGATCCGGAACGCCATGAGTACGCTTGAATTGATCCCAAATGTGTAAATGCTTGTAAGCACCATAAATACGGCAGATCGTATAATTTCACAGATGGCACTCATAGGGTGGTTGTCGTAGATCATACCAATAGATGTCAACGAAAATAAGAAATAAAGAGAAAATCCTATTATCTGGATGGTCGTCAACAGCTGTAAAAAAACAAAAAACAATAAGAGTCTGATTCTAAGATTATAGCCACGAGCAAAAGATATGTGGTAGAGATATCCAACCGAGTAATATTGGATATTGGATCATTTTCTCCGGAAATCCCCGGTGCTCTTGGATTTACGGGAAATTTACTTGCATGGGATTAATTTGATGCTTCCGGGTATTCTGCAAAATAGTAACCCAACCACAATATTTCGAGTGGGAGTGTATATAGATAAATCCTTAATAAGAAGAAAAAGTTTCATATGACTAATTTCTTTTGTTGTTAGATTAGGCATTTTCGCGTTGTATTGTGTTTTGTGCGTGTTTGTAATTCATACTGTTGCTTAATTTCCTTGCTTGATTGTTATTTATTTATATTTTTGTGTGTATATGGCCCATGGGTTTTTGAAATACACTTATCTATCTATCTATCTATCTATTTTGGTAGCCAATAAATTTGGTGCTTGTGGTAATGGTAGCTGCTAGAAACAAGTTTATTCAGAACGTTTCATCTTTACAAAGGAGTTTCGACAGATTTAAATATAACAAAAAAAATCACACGTTTTCTTCTGGATACTTACAATGAAAAAAGAAATCACCAATGCAACATCACAAGCACAAAAATAAACATGCACCATAAAAAAAAACAGAAAAAAACATATAAACAAAAAAGAAAGACAGAAGGAGAAAGGAAGACTGTTTTCCTACTTTAGTTATTAATAAAGGTCAGTACTTGAACGAGACCTTAACCCTACTCATCCATCCAATTACATAGGTCTAACAGCATAGCCATACATAATCAACCGTAAAGAATAATCCATGGACAGGTAGTCGTGTCGTAAGTAAGTATAAGTCGTCATTTACCAAATATTAAAAACAATAAAAAAGACAAATAATTCAGAGGCGACAATCCAACACAAGGGCTCATCAGGAGAATACACACCTGCCTATAGGGTTTCGGCTCTTTAAATTCCCAAATTCCCTTTATTCCCTTTCCAAATTTCCTTTATTTATCCCAAATTCCTCATGGTTATTGTGACAAGGCTCATTAAAGATTTGTGCTATATACCTTTTGTCTGCGATTATTGACAAGCTTTTAAAGGAACAAAAGTTTTTGTAATACAAAAACTACCATGCAAAGTTGTTATCTGAGCTTCAGCTAGTATGTCCAATTAAAAGCAGAATTTATTCAAACTTCCTGGAAATTTTGTCTGCAAGAAAAGTGGATTTTCAACTCAGATCTAAAGCATTAAAGCATTTAAATATTTGAACACCTTCTCGAGAGATGATTCTTCTCGATGATTCTTGATGAGAGACGATTCTCTTCTGATTCTTTTCGACCGTTGCCAGGGTGCTAGCTGGACGAGCATATTCAAGATGCAGGCAGACAAAGGAAGTATAAATCCTTTAAGAATAGGAAGGGGGACGGCAAATTTATTTAGGAGCTTAAGGAGGGAGATAGACATCTGAAGACAGTTTCCAGCGGGTGACGGGACATCAAATTTCAAAGCAAAATTTGACTCTCGTCAAAACCTAGCATAAGGTTGAAACTGAGAGGAAAAAAGAGAGAAATTGATAATTATTTCAACCATTTACACAAGTTTTTTTCTGTGTAATTTTTGGATCGTAAAAAAAAATCATGGAAAATCTATACTGAATATATTCCAAAAGTCCTGGATCCAGCCCGCTTTTTTTACAGCCCATTGATACCAGGTTAGAGAGAAAGAGATAGACTTTTATTTTACGAATGACTTTCACAGTGCCTGGCGCCAAATTAGCGCTCTACGTCAGGTATTACAGTCAGATAAAACTTGCCAAATAAAAAAAAAGAGAGAAAAACACCGACACAGACACACAGTGTCAGACAGGCACTTGCCAGGTTAAAAAAACAGACGATCAACTAAAAAACTGAGTCAATACAACAAATTCACTGATTAATAATGTTTAAAAATGCAGAAATGAAACTCTTCCTATATCTCTCGTGGATTTGTGGGAGATATTAAAGGGGGGGACTTTCTGGGATTTGGGTCTTCGAGGTCTTAAAGGTTGAAAAGGCGGGGGGAATAAATCTTTGAAACGTCAATTTGTCATGGCTTTGTTGCCAAACCGAGTACACAGGAGGGTTCTTCTCTCTGATAGGGTAATGACCTGGAAATTCTTAAGAAGAAAGTGATATGAGAGTTTACCTTGGCCATAGATAATTATTAATGCTCGCTTCTGAACTGACTCTATTGAATAATATTGGGAAGTAGTTAAGCCAAAATGCCAAACCAGACAAGAATATTCAAGAAAGGGGCGGATGAAACTAACTTCTATAGTCTGTGTTTGTTTAAAATCTAATTTATGACTGGATTCTTCAAAATCCATATGACCAAAAATAAACAGTACTCTGGTGGTATTTTATCTATAAGCAAGCTGCTGTTTTCTTAAGTAAAACGTACCAGCCTTCAACATTCCACATCAAAAGGGATTTGTTGAAATTCAGAAAAAGGAAATATATGATAGAGTGGCCAAAGAGCATCTTATCGCTTGAACCAGGCTTAAATGAGTTCAGGTTACATTTGTTTCTAAAAAAAAACAATAGACCTTTAAAATCCCGCATTTTGTCTGATCAGACGAACTAGTTTAAACCTGACTTCAATTTCAAAGCAGTGCAATTTAGATTAGAACTAGTTTATTTTAAGTCAGCGCTATCATGATTTGAAAGTTCAATGAACCCCATCAAAACCAATTGGGAAAGTGTTCAGAAAAAACATTTTTTTTTAAGTCCTTATAGTTACAAAATTAGAAAAAAAGAGTTAAAATTACATTGCTTTCTTGGGTAAAAATTACCAGCCTTAGAGATCCCACAAGTAATCTGATTGGTTGAAATCTGAGAAAAAAGGAAATATGTCTCAAAGTGGTCAATGATCACCGTAATCACTTAAACCCAGCTAAACGAATTAAAATCGCATCTGTTTCTTGGGAAAATTTCCCAAATTTCGGCTGATTAGTCAAAAGTCTTGAAACTGGGGTTGAATTAATGCAAGTCGTCAGTGAGCCCTATCACAATTTGCAGCTTAATTAGCTCCATCATCACAGGTTGAGACGATATTTAGAAGAAAATAGCTCATTTTTAATTCCACTTTAGAATTGTTTTTCAGGTATTATTCTTGTATTTCTCTATCCTGGATTATTTTTTTCTAATTAACTAAATTGTTTTAAGGAAGACACCATTGCTCGAGTAAACCCCTATCCGACTGAGGATGAGAAGCCATCAAATTCGACACCTGGGGATATTTCTGTGATCAAAATTGCACTTTTATATACAAAAAGTTTTGTTTTTAAACACATTTAAGTGTCAAGCACATTTTTGTCCGTCCATCTTAGGTCAATTCACACCTGAAAACCCTGATTTTCTAAGGGATTTTCTTTTGTTTACATTAAAAATTAAAAAGTCATTACCAAATTTTTGTCAGTGTTGAAACGATGAGCTGTGAAATGAATAACCCAAATAAAAAGTTAAATTTGACAACACTGTTCACCCGTGAATTTCCAACATTCACAACATGTCCATTCACAAAGACAGTTACACCTTCAAAGGAAAGCTGCAGTTTCTTAAGCTGTTTGATCGAGCATATTTTATAGATATTGACAACTTGACCTGAATATCTAAAAATAGTGAATCCATTCATTTCAAATGTATAGTAATTTCAATATCTTAAAACTTTCAGAAACGTCTATTGTTAATAGCCAAAGTAACTTTTTAAGTTACGCAATCCATTGTAAATTCAAACTTTAAACAAATCAAATATAAAACATATCTTTTTTGGTGTTTCCTCAAAAAAGGGAATTAATAACCCCCCCCCCCCCAAAGCCAATTTCATGGATTAACCACTAAAAACATTTAGTTTTACTCTTTCAAAAATAAATTATTTTTGGTCATTCTTTACTTAATTTTAAATCTAATCCCTTAGAACGTCACTAGAAAAACTCTTAAAAACAGTTAGAAAAAGTTAAAGAGGAGCAAGGCTTATAAATTAGATAATCAATCCAGGCAATGGTAATCTAGTCTCTTAGGGACTTCAAGGGGGTCTCAACATTAGGGGGCTGTGATTTCTGTTCTGTTTAGGTTTCATTTCTTTCTTTAATTTTCCTTCGTTTTCTATATTGTTCATTGTAATTTCTGTTGTGTTTAGGTTTTATTTCTTTATTATAATTCTCTTAGGGACTTCAAGGGGGTGTCAACATTAGGGGGCTGTGATTTCTGTTCTGTTTAAGTTTAATTTCTTTCTTTAATTTTCCTTCGTTTTCTATATTTTTCATTGTAATTTCTGTTGTGTTTAGGTTTTATTTCTTTATTAAAAGTTTTGTTTCTTCATTTTTGTTTTTACATTTGATCTTCACTTTTCGTGAGAACAAAAGATTAGTGTTCTTAATAAGGTTATCGTAAAACTTATTTTTTGACATGTTTCCATACCTTGACGCTGCCAGCAAACATTTCATAAGCAGGGATCATAATCAAGAAATGCAGAAGAGCGTAATACTTCTGCCAAGTTGGAATTTCAATGTGAAGTTTCTTTCTGGGCTTCACCTAAAAATGAATTTAATTGTAAATCACAAAAACTCATGAAAGACAAGGTTTAGCGCAAATTATGCTAAAACCACAGCAAAATGGTGATAAGGCCATAGCCCAAAATATGCAACCATAGCTAAAAATTGAATCAAGAAATGGAGGAGAGCGTAATGTTTCTGCCAAGCTAAAATTTCAATGTGAAGTTTCTTTCTGGGCTTCACCTAAAAATGAATTTAGTTGTAAATCACAAAAACTCATGAAAGACAAGGTTTAGCGCAAATTATGCTAAAACCACAGCAAAAATGAAGATAAAGCCATAGCCCAAAATATGCAACCATAGCTAAAAATTGAATCAAGAAATGGAGAAGAGCGTAATGTTTCTGCGAAGCTGAAATTTGAATGTGAAGTTTCTTTCTTGGCTTCACCTAAAAGTGAATTTAGTTGTAAATCCCAAAAACACATGAAAGACAAGGTTTAGCACAAATTATGGTAAAACCACGGCAAAAATGGTGATAAAGCCATAGCCCAAAATACGCAACCATAGCTAAAAATTAAAAGCCTTAGAAATAATCTGAAGTTTATCCTTTGGCTTTGCTTAAAAATAAATATAATTGTCAAATACAAAAATGCATTGCAAATTATCTTCACAATAATCTCGTCTATAGCAACAGCGGCAAATTTATATATAGCCACAGCCAAATTATGCAGCTACAGCTAAAAATCGAAAACCATGGCTAATTAGTTTTCTTTTAAAAAACTATAGCTTTAAAAAAACGAAATAATAAAAAATTGATAAAAATAGAAACTGTTACTTTCACTCTTTTCTTTTTTGTTTAGGAAATATCAAAATCTTTAAGTCTGATGAATAAAACCGTCATTTAAATAGATTTTTAATTGTTTTATTTTGACGATTCAACTAGTATTTTGGGGAGATTTTATTTCGAGGATTTTATACTTGTTTTTGATGTAAGAAACCATTTTCAATTTTCAAAGTTTTTTTTTGCTATGTCATAAAATTATCAGTAGAGAATTGAGTTTCGGAAGAAACGGTGATTCAATACTTTTTAATTAGGACAGAAAATTGGACTCCTCCAAAACAAACCCATTGAAAGCAAAAAAGATCATTCTAAAAGACAAAAGGTCATTTGGTCATTCATCATAATTTTTTTTTTTTTTTTTTTTTTTTTTTTTTTTTTTTTTTTTTTTTTTTTTTTTTTTAGCTGGCACCATTTCTTTGCTGCCAATAGTGGAACAAGCAATTATCAAACTAAACTGGCGAAACACGTTTTATCCATAACTGCAAGTTTCCAAGCAGTGGGTGTTATTAGGATTCGTCGGATTCTCTTAGAATTAAATTAAAAGAAACAAGCTTTTTCAACTAAAAGTAAGGAGCAACATTAGAAGTTAAAACAAAGAGAAATTATTACGTATATTAGGGAGTTCACCCCCTTGTCAATAGCTCGCTCTTTACACTAAGGTTTGAATATCGTTCCATTTCTTTAAGAATGACCCCCTGAATCACAAATATCGTTTAATTGAAATAAATAGCCCTATAAATAGCGTAAAGAGGAAGGTACAACAAATACAAATCTTATTTGTCAATCCAATTTTTAAAGTTCAGATTTTTTTGCTTGATTATTTTTATGAGCACTGAAGACGACTTGGTGGAGGTCCTTGTCGAAATATTTGCTGGTTCTTTGTCTTGATATTTTGCCACTGGCTTGCAAAATCCTCGTTTTCTCACCTATTTGATTTGATTTTTCATCTATTATATCCATTCACTCCTTGGTTTCTTACGTCCATTTTAAGTTTTAATGTTGCTCCTTATTTTCAGTTGAAAAAATTGTTTTTTAATTTAATTTCTGATCGTTTTTTAAACAATGCTAGGAAATCCGGTGCCCTCTTCATGAAAATTCTCTTCCCCCAGGAAAAATTCCTCTATGGAAAGACTCTCCCGCATAACCCCCTTCCCCTGACCCTCCAGGGACTGTAGGGGATTAATCTATCCTCAAATACATAGTTATTAGATTTTTCGATTGTGGTGAAAGAAACGGCTATCTCAAAATTTTAATCCGGTGGTTTTGGGAAAAAATGAGCGCGGAAGGGGGCTTAGTTGCACTCCAAGTTTTTGGTCGCTTAAAAGGACAGTAAAACTTTTTTTTCCCGCTCGAATAAGTCCTCTCGTGATATTCTAGGACCACTGGGTCGATACGATCACCCCCTGAAAAAAAAGACGCATTCGTGATGTTTCTTCTGGTAAAAAAAAACAACAAAATTCCACATTTCTGCAGATAGGAACTTTAAACCTTAACGGTAGGGTTCTCTGATACCTTGAATCTGATGGCGTGATTTTCATTAAGATTCTGTGACTTTTAAGGGATGTTTCCCTCTTTTTTTCGAAAATAAGGCACATTTTCTCAGGTTCGCAATTTTTGATGGGTACGACTAAACTTGCTGAAACTTATATATTTGAAATCAAAATCAAAATCTGATTCTTTTGAAGTATCTATTGGTATCAAATTTCCGTTTTTTAGAGTTTCGGGCACTACTGAGCAGGGTCGCTGATAATTACAGTTCGTTACCACGATCGTTTTGATTGATCAACAATGAAACGGAGGATTTGCCTCAATAACACGGAGATTAACTTACCTGTAAGCTATTTTAGGAAAATCTAGACACAAAATTTTCCCTAGAATTAAATGAAATACTTTTCAGCTAGCGGAATTTTTGAGAAACTAAATTCTCAAATGTTTTTTTTTCTTTTAATTTATATAAACTTGCGCCCATAACAATTTCTATAATAACAATATTTTTTCTATTTTCGGCAATTCTCTGAAGCAGTAAGTGATCAAGTTTTCTTTTTTATGCATTCAAAATGCCGCCCGCAGAGAAGTGCCATCTACGCGCTAGTTGCGCCGCCGCCGTCACTAGTTCTTTGTTCAAATTAAATCACTAGGTTTTACACATCTATCACTGCTTGAAGAAGTCAATTTTTGGTTTTGATAGGATAGCAAGAGATGGATGTATAAACTTGAACAAATTTTTTTTCTTGCATCTTGTCCTGGATGTCACATATTAAAGGTCAAAGGAGTTCAATCAATCAATCAATATCACTATTTATTAATTCAAATTAAAAATATACAAAAACAATATTATGCCCCAACAGAGAGTTGAACATTATGACTTAGCTACCTGTACGATACTACTATTACTACTAATAGCAACTCACTGCGGCACCAAGCCGCCTGAGTCTAATAAAGCTGCTTATGCTCCTTCTACACCCCAGTCTATTTGAAGCTTTGCTCTTTACCCTCTCCTCTTTCGTCCCAATTTAATTTAAATTATTTCTTGTAAACTCATCTCATTCCACTCAAATATAACCTACTTTTTGTTTAGCTACTTTTTAATGTCAGAAAAACTTGGGGGAAAGCTACCCTCCCCCTGTCCAGGCCTAGAATCGAGGATCAAACAATTAGAAAGAGGTTCAAACCACCTCTATGCATCAAAAATTTTATTTTTATTTTTTATACATAATTTGATTTGGTACAGAACGATATTGCTCCCAAATCCTCTTCTGTTTTATAACAGTTTAATGCGATCATTCACCTTCGCAGTATGCTTCGTAGTATTTTTCATCGCTGTGGAAAATTGTGTCACTCTTCAGTTCTGTAGTCACGGCAATGAAATCATATGAATAAGAAGATAGTTTATCTATCTAATAATAAGATAGTTTTATCCATGAACAAAACTAATACAGATTAAGAAACTGCATTTAAAGATAATTACATCTCTATCGTAGGGGTTAAAAGAAATCTGTTTTAGGATCTGTGAATTATTAAAATAACGAATCTGGTTTTAGCATGATGCGTTATGTTCATGAAATGGATTGATTAGATGCGACTGCTTTATTGATATTGATAAGGAACTACAGGTACCGTAAGAGTAGGGTCTTCAAGGGGTGGGGGAAGACTAAATCCTTAATGAATTTTTGTACTATGGAAATTTACGTCACAATTTAAGTTTTTCTTTATTTTATAACTGAAAATTTTTATCTCGAAAATTATTAGGATTTATATTCTCAATTGAGTAAAAAATTTAAAGTTTAAAAAAGAATATACTACCTAAACGTATGGGAAATTATATGTATTGTATAATTCTCATCTTCCAATACTGTCTTCTACTCCAATGACCTGTCATATTTATTTGCAGTAGTACAGCATTGTACAAAAACATGCTGTGAAAAGGAGGAGGTTCAAATGTTTTTTTTAGCCCCGAGCCAGGATTTAAATGTTGTACGTGTCTCTCCCGTACAAAATTGAGAAGTGTAATTTTCGCAGTTTCGGAGATTGCACTGTCAAAGTACATTTGCAATTTACAAAAATTAAATTTTTTTTCAACATTTTTTTCGTCATTCCTTTTATTTGTATATGGTCCAATGAAATATATTGACAATCAATTAAATAAACCAACTTTGTAGGCTACTGAACAGATCTATTTAGTTTTTAGTAAAGCATAAATGATAGTTTAGTATTTTAGAGGGGTTTCTTGGTTTTCAATTCCTTATTAATTTCTGAAAATCTCTGTTCAGTTGGCTTTTGATTCATTGATCAGTGTAATTTTTGTTTGTTCTCGTTCTCATTTCTTAATGCATAGTAGGTTTTGCTCGTTTTATATTTGATAAAATAAAACAAAATAATTTTTTTAAGTAAAAGTAAGGAGCGACATTAAAACTTAAGACAAGCAGAAATTATTCCGCATATGAAAGGGACTGTCCCCTCCTCAACACCCCACTCTTTACGCTAAAGTTTTTTATTGTTTTAACAAGTAGAGTTGTTAAAAAGAGTTAAACAAAGGGATTGTACAAAATCAAAAGAAGGCCTATGTGATCGTGAACTCTGAGGCGTAGTGCCTTTTTTAAGTAGAAAAACGAGTCAGAGGGCATCGGATCAATCTTTTTGTGACTCCGTCATCATTTGAGGCATCCTTTCCATTTTCTGTGGTATAGAATCAATAGTACAAGTAAAAGATTGTAATCAAATAGGTCTAATGTATTCAATAGCTACGTATTCAATAGCTACGTCATCATTTGAGGCACCCTTTCCATTTTCTGTGGTATAGAATCAATAGTACAAGTAAAAGATTGTAATCAAATAGGTCTAATGTATTCAATAGCTACGTCATCAATAGCTACGTATTCAATAGCTACGTCATCATTTGAGGCACCCTTTCCATTTTCTGTGGTATAGAATCAATAGTACAAGTAAAAGATTGTAATCAAATAGGTCTAATGTATTAATAAACATATTCCTAGATATATTCAGCACTAAGCATAAGGGTGTTGATTTATTCAATAGCTACTTCAATAGAGTTTTTTTTTACGGAGATAAGACAAAAGGCGAATTGAAGAAACAGGGTAGTTTAGATCAAAATATTTTGAGGAGGAATGTTAAACCCTGTTGAAGTCACAACTAAGCGAGGTGTTTAGTCTGTATAATTGAAAAGCCTGGGATTGTGCCATTGATTACGATACATATACCTCCCCCTCCTTCTTCAACTTTTAGTGGTTAAAAAACTTGTTTTTTTCCGTTCATCGGCTCTTGTTTTTTAGCAGTCGTTCTAAAGGAATTGGGACATAACTTTAGCATAAACACCAAGGGATTGAGGGGGATGCAACACCCCTCAGATACAGAATAATTTCTGTTCCTCTTAAAATTTAATGTTACTCCTTGCTTTCAGCTGAAAAAATAGTTTTTCTTTAATTTCTGATGGGTTTTTTTAAATCATGCCCAGGGCTAGCCTAGATATGACGTGGGCTACCAGCCCACGTGCCTCTGATTTCTCGCTGTTGAATTGTATATGTCAATAATTGTAGGTTAGTGGTTCCCGTTTTTCAGTGTTTCAGCATAAGAATTAAGATGTTGGATTATAATGAAAATTTTTGAACAAAATCTGATTATTTATTCAGATTTTTCAATATACAGTAGTTTTATTGAACAAGCCTTTAATAATATTTTTACTTCAGAATTTTCGGTAGATGGAAAGGAGTGCTATTGTTCATATGGATGGAAATCACCCACGATTTTTGATCTTCTACGCGTCTGAAGCCATCTCAACCTCTGAAGTGGCCTCTCTAATGTTAAAAACATCGTATATACATATATGTTTAATTACATACAAATATTGTATTTAAAAAGAAAAAGAGCAATATGACATTTTCAAATTGCTAAGACAAAGCTCCTGGTACCACTTGTCAGCCCCCTCCTCCCAGAAAAAAAAGTTCCCGGTGAGGTTTGTGATTCCCGCCTCGCCATTTCCATCTCTGTGCTGTGATGCAAGTGATTTTTTTATTTTATGCTACGTAGAAAAGATTCTCTCAGTGGAAGGAGCACTGATTCCCCCTCCCTCCAGCACCAATTATAGAGGCGTATACTGTCAATTTTCCAGGAATGAAGAGGGTTTAAACGTTAAATTGAGCATTGAGATAAATGTCCATATTAACCATTTCAAACGGTTCGTGGTAACGGACTGTAGTAACGAGCGACCCGGCTCAATAGTAAACGAAACTCTAAAAAACAGGAATTTTGATACTAATAGACACATCAAAAGAATTGAATATTTATGCTGATTTTAAATAAATAAGTTTCATCAAATTTAGTCTTACTCATCAAAAGTTACGAGCCTGAAAACATTTGCCTTATTTTGGAAAATAGCGTGAAACACCCCCTAAAAGTCATAGAAACTGAACAAAAATTACACTGCCACATTCAGCGTATCAGACAACCCTACTGTAGAAGTTTCAAGCTCCTAATCACAAAAATATTGGGATTATTATGATCCAAATTTTTGTAGATAAATTTTGTGTATTTGAAGTAGATATGTAGCAGCAGAAATAAATTTAGATGGATTGGAAGCTTGGCTTTGAAAAAAGAAGAGCATCATTATGCAACATGGCAAGCCTGACAGAACCTTCTTGGGCTCTAATGATCAGGTTTCTTGCAACAATAAGGATTGAATCGATTTTGAATTGTAGATCTATTTTTGAAGTTTCTTTCACATACCTGAACAAATTCCTCTGAACAACAGTTAAAACAAACAGCAGACATGTAGCTTTTAGCTAATTTGAATTTCGCTGTGCTAGGAAAGTTATTGGCTAACTTAATTGCCAGATATGAGCAATATAATGAATTAAAAAATTTTGAGAGCCAAATCTGTTAATTTAGTAAATCTTTGTTATAATTTTAGATCTTCATTAAATTGTCAATATACTGAATTAAAATCTGTTTCATACTCAATTCTTGGGTCTACGCTCAGTTATATTTGCATACAACTCACCCTTCCCCCAAAATAGCTCAGAAAGCTACCTTTTGGGAAAAGATGTTGAGATATATAGATTCTTGCCCCTTTGTTTTCATTTTATTTTATCCTGTTCGTTTAAAGTTTGAAATCCGCTCTTAAAGTTTTGCGAATTTC
The DNA here is from genome assembly GCF_032884065.1 of Artemia franciscana. Taxonomy (NCBI): domain Eukaryota; kingdom Metazoa; phylum Arthropoda; class Branchiopoda; order Anostraca; family Artemiidae; genus Artemia; species Artemia franciscana. The sequence goes on from NC_088872.1 coordinate 8,435,984, forward strand.
TTTTGTTTTTCATAATATAGTTAAAGAAAAACTATACTTTTCTTACAGAAGAAGAAAAAGAGGAGAAATAGACACTAAAAAGAGAGAGATATTGAAATAGAAATAGAAAAAAGAACAAAACACTTTAAAAAAGACAAGACTAAATAGAACTTTCCAATATTAAAATTCTAACATTCAACAAGCAGGGCGACTTATTTAGGATTTTATTTTAGTCTCTTGACATCTTTAGTCTCTTGACATCTTGATCCTTTAACAGTATAAATGGCACTGCAGTCCTGTGGATTGTTTGAAAGGGCAATTGAAAGGGCAGGTATTTTGCAGAAAAAGAGAGAAAGAAAGAGAGAATTAAGAAAAACTAAGAAAGAGAAAAAAACTTTTTCGAATGCTGATCAAAGATCGATCCATCTCCTGATTAACTGCCTTCAGCCGTGAGTGCAATGCGTGGTTGGAGACAAATCATCCGACGCTTCCCGTGTTTTTCTTCCAGATTTTTCCAGGTACACTAAGAGCCAGGTCGGATCTGGCTGAGCTTACAGAATCACACCATTGACCCTGATTCCAAACCGAATAAACAGCGACATCAGGACTCGGATCCCTATTCTCAGGATTTCAAGTCCAGTCCGCTAACCACTCGGCTAGGATGGAAAATAGAGATAATCCTTAGAAAAAACATCGGATGAAGTTGAAACTACATAGAAATTTTAAATATTACCAAAATGTGTATTTACATAAATTTTGGTATCAAGTAAATCAAACGGATTTATAGATGTTGTTTTAAAGTTTATCAAAGAATAGGGAACAGATTTTTAGATCAGGGAATGTTTAAAATTTTAGACACAAACACATTTTTAGACACAGACAGACAAAGATGATAAAAATTGGAGACATTCAATCAATTCACCAAGGATAAATAGTTCAATAGGTGAAAAATAAAGGAGAGAAAATATTTAAATAAAACAGTGGACAAAAAAGTATCAAGAGGAGAGTTAAGAGCTTTAAGCCTTAAATATGACCCCTTTAAGCTTTAACAATAGCCGAATTGTTTGAAAGCTGTTGAGATATAAAGGATAAAAACAAAAAAACACCATTAAAAGAATGAATGTCAGGCTCCTAGGCCTCCTTATGTACGGGTTTGGGCCAGACAGCCTAAATACGTTTAGGCTAAAACCAAATCAGTTAAATAGTATGACGCCTTTAGTTTCAAGATGTTGGTGATGAAGCACTCGAATGACTCTTAGCTATGTCTTTGTTCAATTGTCAATTTCCACGCAATTTCACATAGTAGAGATGTATCTTTTTGATGCAATGAAAATGCGCCAAATAAGCCAAATGCTAAATTAAAGGATTCATAGATGTTGTTTTAAAGTTTATCAAAGAATAGGGAAAAGAGTTTTACATCAGGGAAAGTAGAAAGATCTCCAGTCCATTTGGTTCCTTTACTCCATCCAGGTCCTTTGAAGATCACTGAAAACCTATCTGACCAGCTGTCGGTTTGTAACACTTTGTCAAAAATCGCTTTGTAGTAAAACACCTGAAAAAGTTAAGACATTGTCGATTATCCTACCAGAGAAAAAATTAATTAACCGAATATGTGCTTGGAAATCATGATATTAAGAAGTGTTCAAAGATCTTAAAGTTAATTCAGTAGCTTATTCCAATCAAAAATATTTAATGCTAAAAACACACACTAAAGGACAAAAAAGTCTAAACATTACACACAGATAATATTGTCAATTTTAAGTGTCAATATTCGTGTCAAAAACAGCTACACCTTCAAATGAAAGCTAACACTCTATTATGGTGTTTTGTGCCTCATGTTTCTACCTTATGTTTTGCTGAATTTTCGCCAATATTTCTTTTTGTTTAAATTTGGCTGACGCTACTACCAAACAGTGACACCATTTGGGGAGAGCAGAGGGGGGCCATGGCCCCCTTTGATCTCTGGAGGGGCTCAATTTCAACAACGTAATTCTTTGTTTATTCATCCTTGTTCTACTTTTTTCTCTTATTTTACCTTATTTCTACTGTAAATTATTACTAAATAGCCAATTCAAGATACTCCATGATTATTGCATTTCATGAAAGTATCCTGTTTTTGCCGTTCTCTCTGGTTAATTTATGGTCCCCCTTTCGGCAGGAATTCACAAAGTCCTTTCTGGGCTAAGAGACATTGAAATGTCTCCAGTAATTAATGGATCCCGTCAGTTGGCACATTTATGTGTAGGCTAATTTCTGGAAAAGAGGGATATCCATACCAGGGGGTCATTCCAGTTTTGTATTTAGTTTATCGTTACCCTTCATCAAATAAAGAACCGTGAAACAGTGTTGAGTTGTGTTCAATTTCAAATCAGATTATTGAAACATATGTTCATCCGGTGCGAGTGGTGGAAAAAAGGAAAATAAAAGCCCAGAGGATAGAAGAAGGATAAAGATGCAACTGCTATTGGCTTAGTTTTTCAAACCGACTGTAAGTAAATCTACCAAGTTTTATGGGGACAACTCATCGACAACCAAAGTTTTACCGACAAACGAGCAGACCCTGGACGTGAGACAACTTTCTGAAGAGACAAATCTGCACGAACCACAAACGGAGGAAATGGCTTCCAGAACGATCAGTACCAATTTGTCCGTGAGCCCGTATAAGAACCCCTGCCAACTAATTTTGACTGACTATCCCACCACCAGCATCGGGAATCACAGACGAAAATTTAACAGCTCCTTTTTCTTGGCATACCCAAGAATCGGATATTCGATAGAAGAGGACTCGATGATTTGTTTCAATTGCCGACGTTTCAGTGGATCCTCGCTAAGATCAGGCGAAAGGTATTGAGCTAGAGCATTCATTGACGTAGTATTTAGAAATTGGAAAGACATTTCTGAACTGATAGAGCAGCACGAAACAGCGACGAAAACAACGACTGATTTCTTTGACTCAGTTTAAAGCTATTGAGACGGAGGCGGCCGAATATGTTGCGTCAGGCCTCTCCAAAGAACGCGAAAAGGAAATACTCGACGGCAAGGTCTTGTGTTTCCTGGTCATGATGAAGGGGAGTCTAGTGCCAATCAAGGGAATTTCGTAGTTACAGTACATCTTTTAACGGAAATCAACCCGGACTTGATGAAAAACTCTCGTAAGGTCTATGGCCATTACATGTCACACGAGTATCAAAACGACTACATTGAGGTCATAAGAAATGAAATCAAAAGTTCTATCGCGAAAGAAGTCAGAGAAGCAAAATATTTTGCCGATATTGCTGACAAGACAAAAGACCTCTCGAAAAAAGAACAACTCACGATCTTAGTGCACTATGTTCATGACCTGAAAATCAAAGAAAGGGTCATAGGTTGCTACTACATGCTCAAGGTTGAGGCTGAAAGTTTGGCCGACTTTATTTCAACAAAATAAAGGGTATCGGCCTTGACTGGTCGAAGTGTGTTGGACAGTGCTATGACGAGGCCAGTGTAATGAGTGGACACTTTTCAGGAGTACAGGCCCGTCTCCTGGAAATAGCACCACAAGTGGTGTTCTCACACTGTCATTCCCATACTCTTAACATTGTCATTGGCGATTGTATGCAGAAAACCCAAAGATTTTCATCAGTATTTTCAGTTTTGCAAACAGTTTACAGTTTCGTTTCCAACAGCAACACTCGATACCAGTTGTTCTTCAAAGCCCAAAAAAGTGTCAATGTCCCTGTGATAGCGCTTGAAAGGACAGTAGTAACACTTTGGTCTTATTGGTATAGATCAGTGGCTAAGATCCTGGTTAGATATGACTGCATACTCGCAGTTCTGTCAGTAGTTAAAAAATCTTCTGACAGGGAGGCAGCAGCAGAAGCTATGGGCCTTAAGAACCAGCTAGAATTGTTTCCCTTCATATTCAGTTTGCATGTCATTCACAAAGTTCTTGCAGTCATAAACCCTCTTTATGAACAACTACAGGTAGCAGATCTGGTCATCTCAGAAGTGTGCACTTTAATCAGTGCAACAAAGAACGAACTGATAAAAATGCGTAATGACGAGTATTTTCGCGTCCTATACGGCAAGTCTAAAGAGATGGCCATTAATGTCAGAGCTAATATGTCAGAAACAAATGCTCTCTCTTCAGCCAAACCTGCTAAATCAAACTGATTTCAGAAGATATCTGGAAGACTAAGAGACTACTTGACGACAACAACAATTGGAAACCACAACATTGACTCCGAAAGCACAACAACGGAATACAAAATATGGAGAGAGTTTTACGAGGTTTGGGACAGAGCGTTAAGTGAGTTTGAAGAGTGTTTTTCTATCCAGCTGCCAGTGCTAGAAGCTACACGTTGCCTTAACCCCAAATCCAAAGATTTTATGGACTCAGATTTACTTTTTGTGATCGCAACATACTTCGATCAGGCGGGAATCGATACTATGCAGCTGAAGTTTCAAGCTTTAATAGCTCGTGCATTTTGTCGCAGCTTCCACAGAAACCGGTGAACACTTTAGATGTCTTCAAAAGCCTCGGAGATTGAAAGAAGCTTATTCTGAGCTTTTTAAGGTCGTCAGGGTAGTCCTCACACTCCCGCTCACAAAGTGCTCAAATGAACGTTTTCAAATAACTACGGACAACGATGGAAATCAAGCGACTTTCGCATTTGCTGCTTATATTCTCTGAGAAAGCTGCAGTGAAGGAGCTCAATTTTGAGAAGCTTGTCGATGACTTCGCAAAAATGAAGCAAAGGAGATATCCATTGCTGAAGTAAGTATACGTAAGTTTCTGATTTATATAGTAAATTTTCCATTTTGGTCCCTTTTTTTTTGCCCCTAAACAAGCTGCAAAATGCGAACCCCAAAGATATTACGGTACCTAAAGGCATCTTCGAAAATTTTAAATTTTAAAGGCTGGATTGGGGCCCAAAATCGATGTTTGCCCCCCCCTAAGGTTTTCTGAAATGGCGCCACTGATACCAAAAACTGCATAATGGTTTAGTAATTATCCACACAACAAATTCAAAAAACTTATTAGTTAACAATTAACTTTTTAAATTTGACAATACTTTTCTGTCTGTAAAAACTCATGCAATAACAGTCGATTGATTTCCAAAGACAACTAGACTTTCAAAGGAAAGCTATACTTTTTTAAGGTTTTTGGTGCCACATATTTCTGCCTATTATTTGGCTGTTTTTTCGCCAATGTTTCATTTTTTGTGTAAATTTGGTAGCCACAACTACAAAAAAATGCACAATTGCACATAGAGGAATTTTTCACTAAGAATTGAATTACCTGTTTTTTCTTAATCTTTTACAATGAAAATGATATGCAAGTTTCGACTCAACCAGTTCAACCCATCAGTTTTAGTTTTCATCGTCCTTGGTGCTTTGAATTTGGTACTCATAAAGCTGCAACACACTTGTCATTAAATTCTACCCAGGTATACACAAGAAACATAAAACTGATGAGACGTAGGCAAAACAAAATTCACCAACATCTCAGCAGCATTAGTAAAGTGAGGCAGGTTATGTAAAACCCTAAGGAAATACTTATATGCCTTTTTGAGATGAAACAGATGTGTAATTTACAAAAATAGACAATCCAAGAAAATTTGTAACATTTCGAAACAAAAGGGAAAATTTAATATCATTTCAGCAATGGATAAACTGACACAAAAAAAATGATTACCTACGAGATAAACTAGTCACATCACATGGTGAATATGAGCATCGCCCAGCAAAATGTTATTCAAAATAATTGGACTCCCTCACAAAGAGCATCATAAACAATAGAATTGGATAAAACAACATCATCATCACCAAACTTGACAATACGGTCCTATAGATTCGATCCTTTTCTGCAAAACGCAACAACTTACTTTTGTTAGTATTAAATGCGAGGCTGATCTATTTATACACTGTGCTAAGTATATCAAAATGTTCTTCAATTCTAGAAAGGCAACGGCTCGAGTTTAAAGTATTACCCACATAATTTAACAGTGAGAGATCCATTCTCCCGAAAATAAAACTTCTTTCTACTGAATTCTGACTCTCAAGGACACTATTATTATACCACATTGGTGACGAAATAGCACCCTGTCGGATCCCTTTCTCTCCTCACTGGTAAGAGGGGTCGGATCCCCTCTTTCATCCTCACTGGTACTGAGTTACGCAGAATGACTGGTCCACTTCTAGAAGGCGCTTTAACTCGGATAGAAAGTTTACTATACATATTACAGAAAGGTAAAATAACCGACCGGTCCACGCCACGTTTATATGCTGCAAGTAATAGGTGAGCGTGTATTACAGTCACATGCCCTGCGGATATCCTGACTTGCCAGGAAAATACACTTACTTAACGCATCAACTTCTATGAGCATTTTCATTTCATATTATATATATAGATTAAAATAAATAACGTTATTACAGAATTTCTTTCGTTATAAGAATACTTTTAGAATCGCTAAGGTTATTGTGTAAATTACACGAATATTTATGGTGTCTGAGCAATAATTTTAATGTTTTAATTCAAACATGAAAAATAATTAAAAAATAAAAAAGACAGCTAAAATATAATGGATGTGCTCGCGACCGATACCTTTTTTAAAACCAAATTGGTTATCAGGAGTACGACATTTACTTGAAATATCATCAATATATATATATATATATATATATATATATATATATATATATATATATATATATATATATATATATTAAGAAGGAATTACACCAATTCAAAAACCTTAAGAAAGAAAACCAAATGTTTGAAGCTTAGGAGACCATCGGTGGTAGAAATCTGACTTGTTTGAATAATGAAATAACTTTGAAAAGGCACATCGTAGTTTAGGTTGACGTGGAGCGCCACGTCATACTATTTTCATTTCATAGTCTTTCAAAAAAATTCGAAGTTAAAAAAAAAACACGTCTACAAATGTTATTATTCTAAAAGGAAAAAACGAGCAGCATACGTATATCATTTTCATTTCATATTATATATATATAGACTAAAATAAATAACATTATTACAGAATTTCTTTCGTTATAAGAATACTTTTAGAACCGCTAAGGTTATCGTGTAAATTACACAAATATTTATGGTGTCTGGGCAATATTTTTAATGTTTTAATTCAAACATGAAAAATAATTAAAAAATTTAAAATTAGTTTGTTTTTCAAACAGATCGTGGTAACGAACGAACGGTAAGGAGCGATCCGGCTCAATAGTAAACGAAACTTAAAAAAATAGGATTTTGATCCTAATAGATAAATCAAAAGAATTTGATTTTTATGCTGATTTAAAATATATAAGTTTCATCAAATTTAGTCTTACTTATCAAAAGTTACGAGCCTATGAAAATTTGCCTTATTTTGGAAAATAGGGGCAAACATCCCCTAAATGTAATAGAATCTTAACAAAAATCACACCATCGCATTCAGCGTATCAGAGAACCCTATTTTAGAATTTTCAAGCTCCTATCTACAAAAATATGGAATTTCGTATTTTTTGCCAGAAGACCGATCACGGGTGCGTGTTTATTTGTTGTTTTTTTGTTGTTGTTTTTTCCAGGGGTGATTGTATCGACCCAGTGGTCCTAGAATGTTGCAAGAGAGCTCATTCTAACGGGAATTAGGAGTTCTAGTGCCCTTTCCAGTGACCAAAAACATTGGAGGGCACCTAGGCCCCCTACCGCGCTAATTATTTTCCCAAAGTCACCAGATCAAAATTCTGAGATAGCCGTTTTATTCAACATAGTCGAAAAACCTAATAACTATGTCTTTGGGGAAGAATTACTCCCTCACAGTCCCCGGGGGAGGGGTTACAAGGTACAAACTTTGACCAGTGTTTACATATAGTAATGGTTATTGGGAAGTGTACAGACGTTTTCAGGGGAATTATTTTCTTGGATAGGGAAGGGGTTACATGGGAGGATCTTTCCATGGAGGAATTTGTCATGGGAGGAGAGAATTTCCATGAAGGGGTGCAGGATTTTCTAATATTATTTAAAACAAAAAACAATAAAAAGATAAATATGAAAAAGTTTTTTCAACTGAAAGTAAGGAGAAGCATTAAAAAAACGAACGGAAATTATTACGCATATGAGGGCCTCATCTCCTAAATACCTGCTCTTTACGCTAAAGTATTTTTAGTAATTTCAACTATTTCTTCTACGGCCTTTGTGATTCAGGGGTCATTCTTAAAGAATTGGGACAAAATTTAAGCTTTAGCATAAAGAGCAAGGTAGTAAAGAGGGGGCAAACCCCCTCATATATACGTAATAAAAATATACGAATATAGAAGTTCGTTACGAAAGTTAATTCGGAAGTTACATATATTTTTTATTAATAAAAACGCTCGCAAGAAATTAAAAGTTCTAGTTGCCTTTTTAAGTAACCAAAAGATTGAAGGGCAACTAAGCCTCCTCCCCCACTCCTTTTTTCTCAAAACCGTCCGATCAAAACTAAGAAAAAGCCATCTAGCCAAAAAAAAAATGCAAATTTTGTTCTATGTATTCATGTGCAGAAAGCCAAAATCAAAACATGCATTAATCCAAAAATGTTCAGAAATTAAATAAAAAAAAAAATTTTTTTAATTATCTAAAAAGACAAAAACGAAAGTATTTCAAAAAATGAAAATTTGCAAGTATTACAAATGATGATTCTTTGGAACCACCTGAACTATCAGACGTGATAGGACCGAGAGAACGGCTGAACATATTAGATTTACAATGGCTGAAAATCAATAGCCTGAACCATCAAATGAGAAACGACCAATGCGAGCAGCTAAAGCAAATGGCATTGCTAAATTGTCTGAAGTAATTGAAATCCAAAATGAAGAGGAAAGACAAATACGGTAATAAGATAAGTGATAGCAAGCATAAAAATGTGCCAAAATTGAAAATGATAGTTATGATGAATTGGCTTAGGATTTTGACATGGATAAGTTCATCAATGTTTACCATTCCTTTGTTAAAAAACAAATTTTGAACGATATGTATTTCATAATGAAAAAAGACAAGCCGGGGCAAAAGTCGACGTTCAACATTTTATAAAAGCTCCAAACGATGAAATAGCTATAAATAAAGACAATAGAGTTTATAATGACGTTAGCCAAGAACCTGATACTGGATCAGCCTCTGTTAAAAAAAAACAAAGGTTCGGCATTATGTTTTTCATAATGACAAAATTTAAAGGTCGAATGACAAAAAAACGTAGTTTTATTGACTGCATTTTTTTCTTTAATTTTTTTTTAACTGGCATATTTACGTTTCTGGCCACAAAGACAAACTAAATTGGTCACTACTTTAAGAAAGAAATTGTATGTTCTTGAGGGTGGTTATGTCGAACATATGGTGACGCAATAAGATCAAAAAAAGACTGCGGTTAGAAAACAAGCGACAATGAGAACCAAAATATACCAGCCTGCAGCATAGCCGTGCCGGGGCTCGTCAGCGCATGAAATATATACATGTATATATTAATTTTCACGGCAGTAAGTTTAGTCTAATGCGATACCACTGACATTATATAAACTTACTTGATTATGTAAGGGGTTGAAAGATTCAATCGGAGTTACAAGCCCATAGATTGGTTTTTCCTCTTGTCGTTCAGCTTCAAATGTTCCAAAAACTCTATCCCAGATAATCAGCACTCCAGCATAGTTTTTATCCAAACAATATTTATTTGCTCCTGAAAAACAAAGGAAAATGTAAACAAGAAGAGATGTCAAGACTTGAGGAACGGTAATTATGATTGATCAGTCAAATCTTCTAGAATGTTATTTGAACTTTTCCAGAAAATGTCTGTGAAGAAATAGGACGAAATTTATCAAAGAACTTTTTTTCAAAGGTCTAATGGCCTTCGTGAGGCTTTTTCGAAAATTCAAGAGCAGTCTATACCAATCATTTTTTGTTGAAGGACATCAAACCTTTCTGTTGAAATTTTATCAAAATAACTATATTCGGCGGTTTTGACTTAGAAAACAGTGACGTTTCTCCTTTATTATGTTTCTTAATTGGTAAACAAAAAGTAGAGACTACTAAACTTTTGTTCAGAACTCCTTACTATTATCACAGCCTGGGCCATACCACAAAATTAGTAAAGAGTAAAGCGTTTATCCGTGTTATTTTTTATACTTTTCAGATTTTCGTCTATTCTCAATATTTGAAGAGCGTCATTTTCTCCTTTTATTAGTTTCTCAGAATAATTATCATTACAGCAAATGGATATCATAGTACACTTCTCCAGGGAATGGATAAGCCCGCAAAAGTATTTTCAGAGAATCCAGAAAAAAATTGGATTTTTTTTCTGAACATCATCATAATTTTTGTGAATGTTGCAAAATGGTACATTTTTTGTTTTCTTTCATGTGGTACCCAAGCCCACTTACGAAAAGGTTATTGAATTAATTTTAACTATATCTGAAGCATACATCTCTAGACAGATAAATTCCTCTCTTGCTTAAAGAGCCACCTCTAAAGTCTTCTCCCTTTGAATTGGCAAGTGGTCAGGTTAGGTGTTCAAATCTTATGAATGTTAGATCTAGGCTGAATTTCAGGGTATCATTAACTCAATCAAACGGTTCGTTTGAATTACACCATCAAATTCAGCGTATTAGAGAACCCTACTGTCGAAGTTTCAAGCTCTTATCTACCAAAATGTGGAATTTTGTACTTTTTGCGAGAAGGCAGATCACGGATGCGTGTTTATTTGTTTGTTTTGTATTTGTTTGTTTTTTTCCCAGGGGTGATCGTATCGACCCAGTAGTCCTAGAATGTTGAGATAGGGCTCATTCTAACGGAAATGAAAAGTTCTAGTGCCCTTTTTAAGTGACCAAAAAAATTAGAGTGCACCTAGGCCCCCTCCCACGCTAATTATTTTCCCAAAGTCACCATATCAAAATTCTGAGATAGCCATTTTATTCAGCATAGTCGAAAAACTTTATAACTATGTCTTTGGAACGACTTACTCCCCCACAATCCCCTTGGGAGGGGCTACAAGTTACAAACTTTGACCAGTGCTTACATATAGTAATGGTTATTGGGAAGTGTACAGATGTTTTCAAGGGGATTTTTTGGTTGGGGGAGAGGTTGAGAAGAGGGGGATATGTTGGGGGAACTTTCCATGGAGGAAATTGTCATGGAGAAAGAAAATTTTCATGAAGGGAGCGCAGGATTTTCTAGCATTATTTAAAAAAAAACAATGAAAAAATAAATATGAAGAAGTTTTTTCAACTGAAAGTAAGGAGTAGCATTAAAAATTACTACGAACAGAAATTATTAAGCATATGAGGGGTTCACCTTCTCCTAATACCTCGTTCTTTACGCTAAAGTATTTTTAGCAATTTCAACTACTTATTCTACGGCCTTTGTGATTCAGGGGTGATTCTTAAGGAATTTGGACAAAATTTAAGCTTTAGTGTAAAGAGCGAGGTATTGACGAGTGGACGAACCCCCTCACATACGTAATGAAAACATACGTATATAGAAGTTCGTTACATAAGCTAATTCGTAAGTTACGTGTATCTTTTACTAATGAAAACGTGGGTGAAAAAACTAAAAGTTCGAGTTGCCTTTTTAAGTAACCAAAAAAATTGGAGGGCAACTGGGCCTCCTCCCCCGCTCCTTTTTTCTCAAAATTGTTCGAACAATACTATGAAAAAGCCATTTAGCCAAAAAAATAAATATGCAAATTTCGTTTTAATTATTCATCTGCGGACAGCCTAAATCAAAACATACATTAACTCAGAAACGTTCAGAAATTAAATAAAAAAAAACAAGTTTTCTTAACTGAAAGTAAGGAGCGAGATTAAAACTTAAAACGAACAGAAATTACTCCGTATTTGAAAGGAGCTATTCCCTCCTCAATGCCCCGGTCTTTACGCTAAAGTTTTTGCTGTTTTAAAATGTAGAGTTGAGAGAACGAGTAAAACTTTAGCGCAAAGAGCGAGGCGTTAAGGAGTGAACAGCGCCTTTCTGTGCGTTTTAAGTTTTAATGCCGCTCCTTACTTTCAGTTAAGAAAACTTGTTTTTTTTATTTAATTGCTATAATAGAGACAGTGACATGATATTTTTCTCTCATGATCTCTCTAAGAGGTGACCTCTAGTGAAGAATAAAGTACTTCGTATACAACGAAAGATAGTATTTTGGTGCTTTTACTTAAGGAAATATCGCAATAAAGCAAGTAATATTTTTTGTAAGCATTAAATTTTTCATAAATAATAATATCAATTTTTTTTCACAAGTATCAAAAAGGAGGACTGATAACATTTTAATGCTTTTTTTCGAAAAAAAATCACAAAGAAACAAATAATTTTTGGAGATGGATTCACTTTTGGAGTAAAATGCAAAATACAAAAAAAAAGGTGAAAATGACACAAACCATGATGAACACGGTGATGGCTTGGTGTGTTCAATATATATTCTAATGGTCCTATATTGTCAATAAGCTCTGTGTGGATCCAGAATTGGTATAAAAGATTGAAACTACCATGTACCAAAAAATGGGAAGGTGGAATGAAAAACGCCAGAGGTACGTAGAACATCTGTAAAACAAGTATATAGATAATTAATTTGTGCTTTTTATATAGACAATATACCCGCATAATTGGATTAAATCCTTGAGTTCTAGAAAAAGTTAGATAGATACATGCAACTTAATTAAAATACATATTCGGAAATCTGATTTGCGTTCTAGTCTTAATTTTATTTGTGATAATTAATTTGTATTCTGATAATTTAATTCGAATTCATTTGTAATAATTAATTTCATTTAGACAATTAATTTGTGCTTTTTATATAGACAATATACCCGTATAATTGGATTAAATCCTTGAGTTCTAGAAAAAGTTAGATAGATACATGCAACTTAATTAAAATACATATTCGGAAATCTGATTTGCGTTCTAGTCTTAATTTTCATTTGTGATAATTAATTTGTATTTTGATAATTTAATTTTTATTCATTTATAATAATTAATTTCATTTAGATAATTAATTTGTGCTTTTTATATAGACAATACACCTGTATATACCCAAAAAAATGGGAAGGTGGAATGACATAACGCCAGAGGTACGTAGAACATCTGTAAAACAAGTATATAGATAATTAATTTGTGCTTTTTTATATAGACAATATACCCGCATAATTGGATTAAATCCTTGAGTTCTAGAAAAAGTTAAATAGATACATACAACTTAATTAAAGTACATGTTCGAAAATCTGATTTGCGTTCTAGTGTTAATTTTCATTTGTGATAATTAATTTGTATTTTGATAATTTAATTTGTATCCATTTGTGATAATCAATTTCATTTAGATAATTAATTTTTGCTTTTTATATAGACAATATACCTGTATAAATGGATTAAATCCTTGAGTTCTAGAAAAAGTTAGATATATACATACAAACTTAATTAAATTACATGTTCGGAAATCTGACTTGCGTTCTAGTTTTAATTTTCATTTGTGATAATTAATTTGTATTTTGATAACTTAATTTGTATTCATTTGTACTAATTAATTTCATTTAGATCATTAATTTGTGCTTTTTATATAGACAATATACCTGTATAAATGAATTAATCCTTGAGTTCTAGAAAAAGTTAGATATATACATATAGCTTGATTAAAATACATATTCGGAAATCTGATTTGCGTTCTAGTCTTAATTTTTTTTTAGACACAAAGAAGTTCTATAAATACGGGTTAAACATTGGAATCTTAGGTTTGAATATATGACAGAGGTGTAAATCTACAGGGATACAGAGTATGCATAAAATTCGAAATTAGTTTGCGTTTTTTTTTCAATAATTTTTTTTTAATCTAGCAACAAAGTTTATCAAAGAAAAGTAAAGAGCTATATAGAAAGTTAAGATGAGCAGAAATGAAGTCCTATATTAGTTCAAACTTAAAACCACCAGAAATGATTATCAAAGAATACTTGAAGCAAAATACGACCATATATTAAAATAAATTACCACATCAAACTCAAAAATAACAAATACTGGTATAGATAAAACAAAAAATAAATCATAAGATGAGTGAAAATTTTACGTGAGTGAAAAATCAAGCAAACTTAAAAAGCACAGAAATAACCGCAAAGTAGAGTTTGCCCCCACTCCCCTTCACTAACCGTAACCTTACGAATTTTATGGCATTATCTGTATTGTATTGAAAACTTTTTTACATTGAATAGGGTGCTTTAATTTTTCTAAGCATTTAGGAAAAATCAAATCACTATAATAATTAAGATTACTGAAAATAACAAATGAAAATAAACTGAATGCTTAATATATAATGACACTAATTCCTGAAAATCTTAGTAATTCAAGATTCTAGAATTTACAAGTGGTAATGTTTAATCGTTCAATGTTTCAATTGTAGAAAAAGTGTTTAAAATGTATTTGGTTTTCAGTAAAGTGAAAACAACGTGATAAACCTTTTATTGTTTACTGTTAGGCAAGGGGACTTGTCAAACTCCCGTTTGCATTAATTTTTGTTAGTTTTAAGTTTGGGTAAGTGTAATACTTAAATACTTTAGTTTAAACACTACATACTAATAAAGTAACAAAGATAAAGGGCCGAAGTTACGTGGAATCTCTGTTTAATAAGTCCATGTTTGAATAATCTGTATATGTGAAGTTTCGGTTTTATACTGGCTATATGTATGATCTATGATTATTACACCCTGGGCCGCACCTATCACGTCTAGAAGCATTTATGTTGGACCTTTTGACTGTTTTGGCTAAACGGTCAATCTTAAAATTTTAGGCCAATCGATATGCCTGATTAACAATACACTCAAAAGCAGCAAATGCTACGATTCTACACGGATTAGCCATAATCCGGATGAATTTTTTTCTAAAAAAAAGAAAAAAAAATTATGATACGCTCCTTAAAGACTATCTCGAAATACTTTGCGCAATTCTTCTTCAAACAAAGTACAACATGTCTACTTATTTGCGAAAAAGAGGCGGTAGGGAGAAGGAATCTTAGAGCAACTAGGCTACAGGTCTACTTTGTTCTCTGAAGTCATACAGATTAATTGACTTGCATAATTTTACTTGCATGACGTTGACTCCCTTTCTGATAAGAAATTGGGACTAGGAGGAGTAAGGACGGATAATTAAAAGTTCATTGATATCTCTTTATCAATGAGAACTATCAAAGTTTAGGAGGCACATGCAAAACCAATCTTTTGCCTCAGTATCAAACACAGAAATGAATAGCGAACTTATCCAAAATAATCCCAAACAGTTAAGTTTGTAAAATTAGATGTCAGTTCTCTTGGAGCCATGGAAAACTGCTCCTTTTTAAAGCTTTAAATTTTCTATTTTAGAATAAAAGAAAGTTAATTCATTGGGATATTCTCAGTCCAAGATCTTAAGAATATAAATTTCGAGCTGATCGGAAAAAAAAGTTTTTGGGCCTTCCGACAACGCTTTTTTTCGTCTACTTACTTTTTTCCCAGGATGTATGGCTAGAAATCCTTAGAAATCAATATCATGAATATCAGAGCCATACTTCAAAATGTTTTCGCAGTAACATGGTGTTTTTTTCAAGCATAAATAGTAAAAATCTACTTTTTATATCAAAAAGCTTTAAAGCGAAAATAAAGCAAATTCGAGATACTTCATTCAGCAGAAGTTTCATTGTAACAATTAGGATTGAGCCACAAAAAATGGGATTTCCAAGCCGATATCATATGCACTGCGGGGAAAAGTAGGGGAAAGATACGGAAAAAAAATGGTCGAACCAGGAAAAAATTGGTACAGAAACTATTTTTGCACCACTGTGTTCAGAAAAGAGAGCTCTACAACATATCAAAAATCTAAATCTCCATCCCGTTGCGAAATTCCCTTTTTTTCACGTTTTTTGCGCCTATTTTTTAGATATTTCCAGAATCCGAGAATGAGGAACCGTGAAAAGAAAAGTAGTTTATTGATGGTTTCCCTTTTAAGAAACGATTGTTTTTGTGCTCTTTTATTAGACAGAAACATCACGTTTAATCATTTAATTCTTTTTTATGTTTTGTTTTTGTATGAAGTAAAAAAAAAAAAAAAAAAAAAAATCAAGCGACACACGATCACGGGGTATTTTTCGAAGAGGAGCACGAATTTTTCGGTTCAGAATGAGGGTTTTCGTTGTAACATTCACCGACAGCTCACTTATTCCCAGTTCTCTTTTTTAAATGGCTGAGACCGCAGTTTTATGTCCCCTTTGTGAACGTTCAATAGACACCTCAGAATCGTCGGTACTGGCAGAAAAAGGAGCTACGGCGATCAATGAAGCTAGCAAAACGAGAGGTACCAGCATCTCGGTCGAGGCAGGGAACCAAGTCCATGTTGCTTGCAGAAAGACTTTCACAAACAAAATATACCTGTCGAAAATTGAGAATGAGAGACGACGAACCTTGCAAGAAAAGACGGAAGCAGAAAAAGTGGTACTCCGATGACGGACTCCAAGTTTCAACTTCCAAGAGTGTTGCTTTTTCTGCACTACAAGGATAAATCTCCACACTACCCACAGAAAAGGACACGAGTGGTACAAGGTTCGGACTAAAGACTTTGAAGAGAGTATAAAGGCAGTGTGCAAAAGCCGTGATGATGATTGGTCAAATAACTTTTTCCGCCGAATATGTGCAGTGTCAGACCTGCACGCAGTTGACGCCATTTATCACGCAGCCTGTTCTTCTATGTTTCGATTAAATAAGAGCCTTCCAGCCAGATTTGCGACGCAAGAACTTTTTGGAATACTCGAAGATACTGAGCCAGATAAAAAACGTCCAAAAAGGGGGAGGCCAGGTCACGATGAAAGATATCAGGCGTTTTTGAAGCTGGCTACTTTTTTCGAAGAAAATGACAAAGAACAGTATACAGTCAGTGAACTTGTTGTTAAAATGGGAGAGCTTTTGAATGGGACAGACCTTGAACCGTACTGTAACAAGTACTTGAAGAGCAAGCTTCTGGAATATTTCAGTGACCAGCTAGTATTTACAACTATTGACGGTAAGGCTGACGTGGTGACATTCAAAGAAAAAGCATCAGCGATATTCCAGAATTTTTATTACTTGGACAAAACCGATAACGAAGAGAGTGAGAAAATCAAGCTTATTAGAGCAGCAGCAAAGATTATCAAAAGTGATATCAAAGGACTGCCAGCACAGAAGGAATCATATATGACCGCAAAGCAGATTTCTTCTGGAGAACAGCTGGAAGGCTCTCTACCTGATAGCCTAATGGTGTTCTTAGATGAAATATTCGTTGGAACCGATATTTCCTTCAAAGTGCTTGCCATTGGCAATTCCATCGTTCAGGCAGCTCTCCCGCTTGCCCTCATTTGTCCACTGCAACTAGGCTTAGCAGTGCAACTGGATCACCATTTCAAGTCCAGATTTCTTATTGACACTTTACACAGCCATGGATTCTGCTCCTCCTATGCTGAAGTCCAGAAATTTAAACGCTGTGCATCAGTCCATGATGACTCTAGCCTTGCAGGAGTTACCTCCGCACATGCTGTGCAGCATGTAGCTGATAATGCAGATCACGATGTTTGCACGATGGACGGAAGAAACACTTTCCATGGGATGGCTCTGCTAGCAACAGTCACGCCTCCTCTCATTAACAGCCGATCGCCCATTCCGAGAGTTGAAGTTTCATTAGATGAAGTAGCCCAAAAAGGAAAAATTCCCATCTACCCTTACCGCTTAAGTGAGACAGTGCTTTCAAAGGTGCAATATGAGAAGATCCCTGGCAAAAATGTCAACGACCCGTATGCCTCACTCGATCAGCTCTGGTTAGCTACCGGGTTCCTGAATGTCCCAAGGCCGAGCTGGAATGGATTCATGCAGTCAGTTTTCTCTAACCAAATACATCATGAAACGGGAAACCTTCGCAGCAAGGCAAGCGTCTTGTTTTTGCCCATGATGGACCTCTTCTCTTCTACATCGAGTTCCATGGAAGGTAGGGTCAACCATCAAGGTCATCTTTGCTTCATACGTCCATTACGTACAAGCAAGGTACCCTAGTGCGATCGTTGTGTTTGACGGATATGAAGGTGGTCCAGCAATCAACGATGCTACCCATTTACGTCGAGCAAGGATGGTTGGCCGCCAAGTCTTTTTCACCGAAGAGATGACCCTCTGCATGAAGAAAGAAGAGTTTCTTTCATGTAAGACAAACAAAGGACGTTTCCTGAAGCTGCTCGGCAACCATTTGGAAGCCGTTGGTTTCCGAATTTTCCACTCGGAAGGAGACGCCGACGTTCTGATTGTAGAAAAAGCCGTAGAAGCTGCTAGTCTTACAGACACAATCGTGGTTGCTGATGATACTGACATCTTAGTTCTTCTGATCAGTCGATCAGATTCGCGTTCCGGGCGTTTATATTTCTCACCTGAAGCTAAGTTTGGCGGTACTAGTTCAGCTTGGGACATTAGTGAGATGAAGCAGAAGCTAGGAACAGATGTCAGCAATCTGATACCGTTCTGTCATGCCGTGCTGGGTTGTGACACAACCTCTCGCCTTTACGGAATAGGAAAAGGCAAAGCCGTTCAGCTGCTACTTTCCAACAAGAGTTTCAGGGACAGCGCTGCTATATTTGGCGACAAGCTCGCATCGCTTGACGATATTGTGGCAGCAGGAGAGCGAGCATTGTTGATACTGTACGGTTGCCCTGATGTTTCGAACCTGGACACTGCCAGAAAGCTAATCTTTCACAGAAAAGTGTGCACTGCCACCACTTTCGTGCATCCACAAGAACTGCCACCGACTCAGGCAGCAGCGAAGTACCACTCGCTACGTGTCTACTGCCAAGTTCAAATCTGGCTCGGGAACCCAGTAGACCCTTTACGCCTAGGATGGAAACTGCAAGATAACGAAGTTTTTGCGCCAATAAAAACAGAGCTCCCTGCCGCTCCGTCTCAGCTGCTGAAAATTATCAAATGCTCGTGTCGTATTGACGGCTGTGATAGTGAAAAGTGTACCTGTAAGAAAAACGGACTTGAGTGTACTATAGCCTGCCGTACCTGTAAGGGAAGCTCGTGCAACAATTCGAAGTTTCAAGAAGAAGAACTTAGTGAAGAAGAATAACAGTTAACTGTGATGATGAAAAACCTAGTTCCTACATTTTGATGATGTGCAATTTTTGTATATTTGAAAAATAAGATAAAAGCTTTTCTCTGAACACATTAAGTTAGAACCTACCTTGTCTCATGGTGTTTGGCGCTGAGGTGTTTCGTCATTCCTGTTTATTGTTGTTTAGTCTTTTTTTTTCCAAGCCTTTCGTTTACATAGCCAAATAGACTACAACGCTGGTAAGAGTTTTTTTCCCCTAAGACACAGTTTTTTTCCCCATTTTTTTTTTTTTGCTGATAAATATTTTTCTTTTGGTCAGGTAACGAAATGAGTATCAGAAATGAATTCAGAGCCAAAAGCTGATCTAAAAAGATGTGTAAAACATTATAGTTTACGTTTTTAATTTTTTTCCCGGTTTTTGAGAAAATAAATAAAAAAACATTAAAAAAAAACAATTTCGCATCGAGCTAGAGATTTAGATTTTTGATATGTTGTTAAGCATTTTTTTCCGGTCCGGATGGTGAAGAAACCATTTCTGTACCAATTTTTTCCTGGTCAAAACTTATTTTTCTCCTACTAATTGTAACAATTAGGATTGAGCTACAAAAAATGGGATTTCCAAGCCGATATCTTATGCACTGCGGTGCCACAATGCATCTTACTGTCGCGCAGATAATTCTTTAACTGTCTAAATTCTTAGTTTTATTGTGCAGTGAAACAAAAATCTTGCATAAGAAAATTGTAACTTTTGAAGTTACTAACTAAATGGAGTTAACAAATTGTTAAAGCTTAAACTCTTACAGACGAAATGCTATGACGAATTTAACTAATTAGTTTTGTTTATTTATTTTTGCTGTTCTAAACGGCAACACTGATGAGAAGGTGATGCTGCTCTAAAAACTTCATAATTTTGACACAATAAAAAGAAAAATCCCAGGAATGGTAAAAAGGATTTAGATGGGCCCAAGAGGCAAAAATTGGGCTATTTTAATGTCCTTGGTGCATTGAGAACATCCTTAACAATATTTCTAAGCGTGAGGATTTCTAAGCGTCCTCTCAACTCAGGACTGATCTTTGCAGTCCTTTTTCATTAATTCAACTTTTGTATAATGCAACTTGGGAATTATTACAACTTGGACTCATTTAAATTTATTTATTGACACAGCAAATAAATAGCACA
Source organism: Artemia franciscana (assembly GCF_032884065.1). Classification (NCBI taxonomy): domain Eukaryota; kingdom Metazoa; phylum Arthropoda; class Branchiopoda; order Anostraca; family Artemiidae; genus Artemia; species Artemia franciscana. The sequence continues at coordinate 8,456,206 of NC_088872.1, forward strand.
AATAGGTTTGACACAATAAAATAGCTAAACACAAAGCGCAATCGTATTTAAATTGAACGTTCATCGCGTGAAGGTCGAACTTCTCACATTCAATTCACTATTGAGCCAAATAGGCTCCTCCAAATGAACTGAGGTAAGGAGACAAAATTCAACTTTGTTCAAAATGGTCTGAAAGAGCTCTCATTAGAGTTTTGATAATTCGGGATTATAATGCAATTACTTTACAATTAGAATGTGATTAAAAGCCTTGGCCCCCCTCCTTTATCTTCTTTATTTTAATTTACTGTTATTTAAAAATATAAAACTAAAAAAATAGAATTAGGAAAATTTTTCTAGATACAAATATTGTAGATTTAAGAAAGATTTAAGATTTAAGAAATACCTTAGAAGCTTTTCTAAGGTATAGTATTTTGTTTATTGTTTTCGCCTCCTGAAGAATTTGTGAGATAAGGAAGGTTTCCGAATCTTGAAACAGGGTGTAAATTAGTTTTCCTGAGGAAAGACCGTTTTAAAAGAAAAAGGGGGTTGCAACCAAATCATGAATTTTAAGCAGATTAGTTTTTGTCGCCTCCGGAAGAATTTTTGAGTTGAAGAAGAAACAATTTCGACATCAAGTACACAAATTCTTCCCAAACATAGACAGCTTTGAAGAAAAACAGTGTATATAAGCCAACATCCCAAGAAGTTCAATTCTTCTATGACTAAGAATCAAAACAAAGTTTGATGATCCTTGAAACAAAATTTACACACATTCCATTAGAATTAGCCTTCACCTATATCAAAGACAATGACTATGGTCTAGAGACTGTTTCATGGTGAATAAAAGATGAGCTTACCCAGGTACACCAGCCTTGAAATACACTTTGTCTCAAAGCCGTTGTCAAATCATAATGTTCTGAACTATGGTGAACTTGATGCGCAGCCCAGAATAAATTAATTTCTAGAACAATTAAATATTGAATCAAATAATCGCAATACTTAGGTATATGTATGGGTAGATGTAAGTTTATATACTACTACTACTACTAACAACTCACTGTAGCACAAATCCTCCTGAGGCCAACACAGCTACACACACTCCTCCTCCTCCATCCTAATGTCATCAAAGCTTCCGTCTTTACATCCTCCAGGAACTTCCCCATTTCCTTACATTTTTCTTTACGACATCTTTGGCCAAAATGGCATGTGATCTTGAAAAAAATCACACTATCGAATCCAGCATATCAGAGAACCCTCTTGTAGAAGTTTCAAGCTCTTATATATAACTGTGCGTAATTTTGTAGTTGTTTTGGTTTTAGAAGAAATATCAAGGATGTGTGATTATTTCTTTGTTTTGTTGTGCTTTTCTTCCTTTGCACCTAACCAATGGTCCTAGAAAATAGCGAGAGGGCGAACAGATGAAAAAGATTGAACCACATGAAAACGACGTTATTTGCCATTTTGTTGCAATAAACTAGGATTTTGCCCCAAAGAGGTCAGCATCACTATCAAGTGAAAATTATGGTATATCCGATGGATCTGACGTATATTTAAAATGAAACAAGTTTTTTTCAACTGAAGGTAAGAAGCAACATTAACACTGACAAGGGAATATAAATTATTTGTTATAAGAGAGGGCTGCCTCCTCCTCAATACGGATCTCTTCACACTAAAGTTATTAAGCGCTTTAAAAAAAGTTTTTTATTCTAATTGAACGGTCCTAATTGAAGTCATTTTTCAAGTTGTGGAACAAAAGGTCTAAATCTAGTGTAAAGGACGGGGTACTGAGGAAGAGGCAGCCCCGCTCATTTACGAAATAATTTCTGTTCGTTTAAAGTTTTAATGTTGCTCCTTACTTTCAATTGCAAAACTGTTTTTTAATTTCTTTAATTTCTAATTTTTTTTCAAATAACGCCGGGAAACTCACATCCCCATCCGTGGAAATTCCCCTTCCCCGCGAAAAATTCTTCCATGGAAAATTCTACCGCTTAAAATTTTCCCATAAGAATTCAAACGATCAAGGTTCTCATTTTAAAGCTTGATTTAATTAAGTTGATTTATTTGTTGATTTACATCATAATAACAAGATATTTTCTAGTACTATCAAAACTTGTCTGATATTATCCAAATCTAGCACAGTGCTATCATAAATGTATGTGGTATTATCAAAATCTTGCCGAGTATTGCCAAAATCTTGCGTGGTATTACCAAAATCTTGTCTAATATTTTGAGAATCCTCTTTGGTATTACCAAATCTTGTAAGGTAATAACAAAATTTTGTGTGGCATTATCAAAATCTTAACTGATATTGACGAAAAAATTTCTAGTACTTTCAAAACTTGTCTGATATTATTCAAATTTAGCTTGGTGCTATCAAAATCGTAGGACGTATTATCAAAATTTTGCCAAGTATTACCAAAATTTTGCTTGATATTATTAAGATCTTGTCTAATAGTATCATATATCTTGCATTGTATTATCAAAATTTTGTATGGTATTACCAAATCTTGTCGTAACATTATAAAAATCTTGTCATATATCATCGGAATCCTCTTTGGTTGAAAGAAATCTAGAGAGGTAATAACCGAATTTCGTGAGGAATTATCAAAATCTTACCTTATATGAACAAAATATTTTCTTTTACTATCAAAACTTGCCTAGTATTATCCAAATCTAGCATGGTGATATCAAAATCAAATGTGGTTTTATCCAAATCTTGCCAAGTATTACCAAAATATTGTGTGATATTATCAACATCTTGTCGGATATTTTGAGAATCCTCTTTGGTATTACCCAAATCTTGTAAGATAATAAAAACATTTTGTGTGGTATTACCAAAATCTTAATTCTCCTGATATTATCGAAATCTAGCATGGTGCTATCAAAATCATATGTGGCATTAAAATAATTTTGTATGCTATTATCAAAATGTTGTCTGATATTATCAAACATCTTACATTTCATTATCAAAATCTTGCGTGGCATTAACAAATATTGTCTAGTATATTATGAAAGTAAATAATGTAAAAAACATTTCATTATCAAAATCTTGCATGGTATTACCAAATATTGTCTAGTATTATCAAAATCTTGTCAAATATTATGAGAATCCTCTCTGGTATTATCCGAATCTTATATGGTATTATCTGCAATCCTTCATCCACAGAATTTGCCCCAGCCATCTCAACCCTTCTTTCATTATTGCCCTAGAAATTAAGATTGAATCGTGCTTTTCTTAGAGCCTACTATTTAAAATACGTCAGTCAACCGGATACCCTATACAATCCGTAGGTAATCTCTCTAGAAAACATCTAGCAAACCTTCATCCTCTTTTCAGAGCACCTATGATTCCAAGCCACATTTGACCACTATCACCAGTGTAGCTTCCATTATTCTAATATCAGTTTGCAGACTTATCTTCCTATTCTTCCAAACTTTTTTCAACTGTGAGAAAACACCCTGAGCATTGGTTATGCTACTTTTAACATATTCACTGCTACCACCTTCTTTACTAATAATACTAACAAGGTAAGTGAAGCTGTCCATCTCATCAATCTTTCCGTTACCAAACTCACCTTTTCATCTTCACTTATTCCTAGCTTTACTTATTCTTAGTGACAAGGTGGTTTCACCCCTTTCCCCATTTTTCACACATCGACACTCTTTTATAATATGTGATTGCAAATTGAGAGAAAAAAGCTTGTTATTCTTATTAAACAACTATTTCTTTTCAGGAGGCGTTCTTAAGGAATTAGGACAAAAAAGTTAAAACTTTAGCGCAAATAGCAAGGTCTTGGGGAGGTGGAACCCCCTTTCATACACGTAATAAATTCTATCCGTTTAAGTTTTAATGTTAATTTCTGTCGAAGAAGCTTGTTTTATAATTAAATTTTTTATCGCTTTTAGTTACACAGAGAAATCCGGCTCCCCAGCCCCGTGAAAAATTCCTTTACCTACGGAAAAAAGCCAACGTAAAAATGCCCTACACCTTTACATGGGAGTTCCCACAAGACAATTCCATTGTTGCTTAAAATTCCACCAAAAACATTTCTTACAGATGATCTGAGGTGAAAAAGTTTTCTTAGCATACTTTCATTTGAAAAGACTAAAATTTCTGATTGTTCTTAAAAATCATGCCGGTAACCCCCCCCTCTCAACGGAAAAGTTTCTCAGCAAAAAAGTATCAAAAGGGTGATTTCGAGTAAAGGTCTTTTAGGGGGGGGGGGGTTCAAGAGAAACTTTAAAAACGTATCAAAAATGTGAAATTAGTATGGACTCCCTTCCGATTTCTGGGAAGATTTCTGGTCTACACTGTTATTATGAAAGTAAAAAATATAAAAAATTTCTGATTAAAAACATTTCATTATCATAATCTTGCATGGTATTACCAAATATTGTTTATTATTATTAAAATCTTGACAAATATTATGAGAATCCTCTCTGGTATTATCAGAATCTTATATAGTATTATCGAAATCTTGCAAGTTATTAACAAAATATCGCGTGGAAATACTAAAATCTTACACAATATTAACAAAATATTATCTAGAACTACCAAAACTTGTCTTATATTAACAGAACAAGCATGTTGCTATCAAAATCGTACGTGGTATCATCAAAATTTTGCCCGGCATTATCAAAATCTTGTCAGATATTATGAAAATCCTCTTTGGTGTTATCAAAATATTGCAAGGTAATAACAAAATTTTGTGTGGTATAAAAATTTTTTTGCCAAGTATTACCAAAATCTTGTGTAGTATTATCAAAATCTTGCCTGATATTATAAAACATCTTGCATTGCATTATCAAGATCTTGCCTAGTATTATCGAATATTCTTTACTATTATCAAAAATTTTGTCTGATATTAAGAAAATCCTAATATAATAAAAAAATTTGTGTTTTATAATCAAAATCTTACCTCATATTAACAAAATGTTTTCTAGAACTATCAAAACTTGTCTGATATTATCCAAATCTAGCATGTTGCTATCATAATCGCATGTGGTATTATCAAAATATTGCCAAGTATTGCCATAATCTTGCGTGAAATTATCAAACTCTTTCCAGATTTTTATGAGAATCCTCTTTTGTATTGCCAAAATATTGCAAGGTAATAATAAAATTTTGTTTGGTATTATCAAAATCTTACCTCATATTGACAAAATATTTTCTGGTACTATCAAAACTTGTCTAAAATTATTCAAATCTAGCTTGGTGCAATGAAAATTATAAATGGTATAATGAAAATTTTGTCAATTATTGCAAAATTCTTGTTTGGTATTATAAAACCTTGTGTGATATTATCATACATCTTGCATATCAGGTATTATGAGAATCTTCTTAGGTATTGCCAAAATTTTGAAAGGTAAAAAAAAATTTGTGTGGTATTATCAAAATCTTACCTCATTTTGACAAAATATTTTCTATTACTGTCAAAACTTGTCTGATATTATTCAAATCTAGCTTGGTGCTATCAAAATCGTAGATCGTATGATCAAAACTTTGTCAAGTATTACCAAAATCTAGTTTGGTATTATCAAAGTCTTGTCTGATATTATCATACATCTTACAGTGCATTATCAAGGTTTAGGTTCAAGGTTCAATCGGGTTTAATTTAAAAAAAGGAAATAACTAAACTTAAAGTACACTGCTCTGTGACAAAACTCACGTTGAGACCCATAAACATAAAATATTCTTCACTAACACGCATTACGGCTCCCACTTCACTCTTCGACACAACCACACGCCTCCTCATTATATACTTTTTTTATCTTAACCATAGGGTTCCTCCCTCCCTCCCCGGACGTACAACCACCTCACCTGAATATACTAAAATATCTAAACTTCATCTAATTAAATTTATCTTTCTTTTTTTATCTTTCACTTATTGACCTTTAAATAAATATTTATTTTAATTATACCATGCAATGTTGCATGGTATTACCAAATCATATCTAATATTATCAAAATTTTGTCAGCTATCATAAGAATACTCTTTGTTATAACAGAAATATAGTAATGTAATAACCAAATTTCCTATGGTATTATCAAAATTTTACCTCATATTAAAAAAAAAATTTCTAATACTATCAAAACTTGCCTGATATTATCCAAATCTAGCACGGTGATATCAAAATCATATGTAGTACTATCAAAATCTTGCCAGTATTACCACAATCTTGTGTGATATTATCAAAATCTTGTCAGATATTATGAGAATCTTCTTTGTTATTACCCAAATCTTGCAAGGTAATAAAAAAATGTTATGTGGTATTATCAAAATTTTACCTCATATTAAAAAACATTTTCTAGTGCTATCAGAAATTGTCCTGATTTTATCCAAATCTAGCATGGTGCTATCAAAATCGTAAGTGGTATTATCAAAATTTTGTCAAGTATTACCCAAATCGTTTCTGATATTATGAAACACCTTACATTGCGTTATCAAAATCGTCTAGTATTGCCCAATCTTGTCTAGCATTATGAAAATCTTGTCAAATATTATGAGAATCCTCTCTGATATGATCGACATCCATAGTTATTAAAAAATACTGAGTGGAAATACTGAAATCTTATCTGATATTAAAAAAATGTTTTCTGGAATTACCAAAACTTGTCTGATATTAACAGAACAAGCAAGTTGCTATCAAAATCGTACATGGTATTATCAAAATTTTGCAAAGTATTACCAAAATTTTGCGTTGTATTATCAAAATCTTGTCGAATATTATGAAAATCCTATTTGGTGTTATCAAAATATTACAAGGTAATAACAAAATTTTGTATGGTATTACAAACATTTTGCCAAGTGTTACTAAAATCTTGATTAGTATTATCAAAATCTCATCTGATATTATCAGACATCTTTCATTGCATTATCAAAATCTTTCCTGGTATTATCCAATCTTGTCTAATGTCGTCAAAATTTTGTCAGATATTATGAGAATCCTAAGGTAATAAAAAAATATTGCACTAGAAAAACATTTTCTAGTACTGTCAAAACTTATTGGTACTGTCAGATATTATTCAAATCTAGCTTGGTGCTATCAAAATCTTAAATGGTATTATCCAAACATTGTCAAGTATTGCCAAAATCTGCGTGAAATTATCAAAGGTATTATCAAAATCTCGCGAGTGATTAACATAATCTTGCGTGGAAACATCGAAAGCTTACCTGATACTAAAAAAATATTGTTTGGAACTACGAAAACTTGTCTGATATTATCAGAATCAAGCACGATGTTATTAAAATTGTGCCTGATATCATCATCATTTTGCCTAGTTTTACCAAAATCTTGTGTGGTAATTTCAAAATCTTTTCAAATATTACGAAACTTCTCTTTGGTGTTATCAAAATCTTGCAAGGTGATGACAAAACTATGCGCGATATTATCAAAATCTTAGCTCATATTGACTTAATAGTTTTTACTACTATCAAAACTTGTCTTATATTATACAAATCTAGTAAGGTGTTACCAAAATTTTATGAGGTACTAGCTGTTGGCGTGGCGCTCCGCGCCACATCAACACCTAGTTGGTGGGGGCACTTTGCGCCCCCTCCCCAATCCCCCCCACGCGCGTAAGGCGTTACGCGCCATATTAGTTACGCGCCATTGTAGTTGTGTCCCTGTGTACCACCTGTGAATATAGATAGATATATATATGTTTTTAACTGCGTAAAACTTGCGAATATACAACATTCTTCGCTGTCCCATTGTTTGTGCATATACAAAGCCTTATATACTTTTAATAACGTCATATGCAAACCCTCTTTTTACAAACAAACATGCATATATACAACTTATTTTTATATAGATAGATAGATAAATAGATATACATATACACTATAAATAAACTACGTAAAACTTGCGAATATACAACATTCTTCGCTGTCCCATTGTCTGTGCATATAAATAGATTGTCAGGTTTACCGACCCTCGAACATGCAACGTACAATTGTCCATGGGAAATACAATCTGTATTAAGATCTATACCGCATTTTTCTAATGATTGCCCTTGAGCTTTTATTGATGGTGATTGCAAATACTAATCAAATCGGGAATTGCTATCTTTTAAATTGAAAAGGCAGATCCATTGGAATCATGGGAATAAGAGGAATAAGAACAGCCTCACCCTCAAAAGGCCCTGTCAAGATTGTTGCCTCTATTACGTTTTCCAATATTTTTGTACGGCAAGTCGCGTGCCATTGCAAAGCTTTGGTAGGTTAATATTTCGTAGCAGTATTATTGGTACGCCTATTTTTAGTTGTAGCGCGTGTGGTGGAAACCCTGGGAGATCTAGGGAATTTAAAAATTCAGATGGATAATTAACCGCTTCATTTGGTTCCAGAACTGTGTCGACTGACTTGTAAATTACTTCCTGGTCTCAAATCTTGGTCAAAATAATATTGTTAATTTCGTGGACGTCTTTATTCTTGGCTGCAAATATCGCTCGTTCTCTGAGCCATTTGCGATTTTTATAATTGGTTATAATACTCTGAAATACCTTTTCAACTAATTCATTTTTGGACGTCACTAAATTAAATAATTCAGCAGGCAGTTGTATACGTCCTGAAATTGAGTCTACTGGGAGCTTTTCGTTTCGAATTGCCAGCAATTGATCTGAAAATATTTCACCAGAGTCATCGTTTTGCAATCGGACACGCATATTTATAGTTCATTTTAATGTCTTTACAAGTGCCCATAAATTAGAATTTTTCAGGCAAGAATTCATTTCATCCACAGGGGATGTATAGGTAATGTTTGCTGAAATCTCCCGCAAGCAATATTAATGTGCTGCCAAAGGGTTTCGAATTTCCTCGCAAATCTTGCAATGATTGCTCCAGAGCCTCGAGCGATTTTTTGTGTGCCATTGTGCACTCATTCCAAGAAATAAGTTTGCATTGCTGCAATAATTTACCCATCCCAGATGATTTGGATATATTCCACGTGGGAGTTTCTGTAGAATGGAAATTCAGAGGTAATTTCAAAGCGGAATGAGCAGTTCTTCCACCAAGCAGCAACGTTACGGCTATTCCGGACGACGCAATTGCCAACGCTGTCATTTTTTGATCGAATTGATGCCAGAATCAATTTTATCACAAACGTTTTACCAGTACCTCCTGGCACATCCAAAAAGAAAATTTCTCCAACGTTGTTATCTACACAATGCATTATCTTATCATAAATGTCTTTTTGCTCAGACGTTAACTTAGAAATATTATTTTGTATATACGACAATAGATCACTCGTGTTGTAACTTTATTCACGATCTAATTCTAGACATGTCAAAAGAGCAGCGTTACGATTAGGTGAAGGAATTCCCAAATCCTGAAGAGGTTTGTTTGCCATACATACGCGCAAATCTTCAATAATAACTAAAGTGTAGTTATGAATTTATGATGTAAAATCAAAGGTCATATCTAACGTCTCTAAATGTTTTCGATGGAGTATATCCTCGGCCATTTTCGATTTATATTTCTCCCATAACTCTGTAGGAGCTGAAGGATAGCACGAAGTTAGTATGATTCCAAGCAATGCACGAATTTGACTTGGAGTTGACGTTTCGCACGCGTCATTGATGCAGTTATCCCAGTGTTGGTCATTCTCCAATAAATTCAGAGCTTGGCATGCACTACGGTAAGTGTCATGTATAGTACCGTTTACAGTTCTCAAATACTCAAAGGACGTCGGACTGGGTACATTCACCAAAAGCAGGCGGAGAAAGAAGCATTCATGTTGATTGGGGTGAATGGTGTAGAGTCTTCCTATCGCGGTATTTTTGAAGATGGTAGGTTGGCCGTCGACTGACTTACCCTGTTATCGAAGTTCAAATGATTTCTTTTTAGCATTCCACGTGTAATACGAAGGTACTTCAGTATACAGCAGTTTTTTTGCAAAAAGAATCATTTTGACACAACGAAAAGAAAGCAATTAACGTTGTATCCGGTGGATTCGGAGCTCTTTGTTGCACTTTGGTTTCCAAAAAATAAACACGTTGTCCATTCTGTAAATGCACCGCTAAGTGAACAGCAGCTGGACTTCATTCATGTATCAGAAATGAAAGAATTCGCCAAACAGCTTCATTACTGCTTATGCATCTTCCAGCCTGATATTGTACGATTTCATCGATATCACTGATTTCTGACTGCAAGCTAAAAACTGCCGTGTCGCTGCCTTTGTTGACGTATTTACATATGTATTTGATTGCCTTCACGGAGTTACAGTATTTAACGTTTATGTGAGCATTAAATGTTTTTGATCATAAAGGTGAATATGGAACAACCCACTGGTTATCTACTTCGATGGTGGTACCGTTATGCTTCTTTATTATTGCTGTTTTACCGCCATCTTCAGTAGATCTTCTTCTATATTGCAAGTAACCATCGTTGCCGGTAATTGTTCTGGATACTAAAAGTCGAGGATATTGCTTTCTGCACCTTCCTTTGGCCATGCATGGTGATTTTTCAGTCAGTGCACCGCAAGGTCCATGTATCATACTTTTTACCAAAATATCATATAAGCCCTTATCGACATTTTCATCAGGTATTTCAGCGGAAATCATATCGTCAATTTCATTAGAAGTAATCTTATCATGTAGCCAGATTAAAATATGTGTGTGTGGCAATCCTCGTTTTTGCCATTCCACTGAGTACATCCAGCATCGCACTGACCCAAACACTTTAAGTTTAACTATGTAGTTTATCAGTGATTTCAACTTTTGCCGGAAGACACTGGCCATAATGTCTTGTCTATGAACCACCGATTGTCCTTGAAGTTAAGCTGCTGTATCTCGTCCCAAGATTGATTACATGTAAATGTAATAAATAAATCTGGACGACCATAGAGACGAAAATAAGCAATAGCATATTCATGCATATGACGGGGACTGCCAGCATATGACGAAGGTAATATCGTTAATCTTCCAACGTTAGTGGTATTACATTCATTTACAACTGCATCTCGCAAATGAATGTATTGTTCATAGCGGTGCTTGGTCTGATTCAGACGGATAAATAGCAAATGTTCTGATTCAATCTTTGCATACATATCAACGATGTATTGGGGAAACAATTGACGGCATTTTAAAATATAATTTTCGTCTTTAGGACGAATCATTAGTCTATAGGAATAATAATTCATCGCACTACATTTCTTATCCATTTGTTTGTTAGTGGTTGGATCTATCAATTTATTATTAAAGTGATAGCCGTCGGCTCCATCCCAAAAAATGATAGGATATAGTAGGGAATCATAGCATCGATGAGTTTCAGCAATTCTTACCAACTGAGCGCTTCGCTTATGAAGAATAGTATCTCGAGATAAAAACTGATCACTGACCATAACGATTGCCATTTAGTCGATAGTTGGAGCATTGTATCTACGCACATGTTCGCCAATAGGTGTTTTGTCAGCTGAAATAACAATTTTATGCGTATCAGTAGGCATCACATCGATTGCTGTTTTGAACAGGCAAACTAAATCATTGTTTTCGTGGAAAAGATGTTGCAATTGGCAAACGATAGACCTTTCAACATCGGGAGAAGTTTTGCAACGTGCATTCAATTCAGAATTGCTATCACTGATTGTAAAAATTTATGATTCTTACCTGAGAATGGTAGAAGGGACCTTGCTCTATGATAAATTTGCCCTTTTACTTTGAAAGTAGGCATAAATTTATCTTGATTTTCAATTTGGGCCCCAAACGACGTCATTTGGAAACATGAGCTATATTTTCGAATGTTCGATAATAAACGCTTAGATACTGACGTAGTTCCAGTAATCAAAGTCTTCAATGGCTCTGGTGGTGCAGCCAGTTGAGTAAGTTTAACTTTTCCTGAGGCGCAACACATTCCCATTGTTTCACCATTAAATTTCAAGGCCTTGCAATATGGTCAAATTTTAGACATAGTCCCGATTTGAACACATTTACTCAAGCTATAATCATCGACTGGGCTGTACCAGAATGCCAGGCGATAATTTTCAGGTTGCTCTTTTTATTCCTCGGCAGGCTTTCTTTTGGTAATTTCTCTTTGAGCCGTGAGCCTGTTTTCACGTTGCTCTTGTGATTCCTCGGCACGATTTTTTCTGGTAATTTCTCTTTGAGCCGTGAGCCTGTTTTCAAGTTGTTCTTGTGCTTCCTCGGCACGATTTTTTGGTAATTTCTCTTTGAGACACAAGCCTGTTTTCACGCTGTTCTTGTGATTCCTCGGCCCGCTTTCTTTTCTTACTTTCTCTATTAGCCGCAAGCCTTTTGACATTAACTCTTTGAGAAGCTTCCTCGGCTGTTTCTTCTGCCATTGTAGGATTTATACTAAAATTTCTCTTTGAATTAACTCTTTGAGCCGCTTCCTCGGCTGTTTCTTCTGCCATTGTAGGATTTTTACTAAAATTTCTCTCTGAATCGCCCCCTTATATACTTATAATGACGTCGTATACAAAGCCTTATATACTTATGATGAGGTCATGTGCGTACAAACAAACGAACATAATGACGTCATATACAAAGCCTTATATACTTATGATGAGGTCATATGCGTACAAACAAACAAACATACAACTTTTTTTTATATATATAGAAGATTATCAAAATCTTGGCAATTATTACTATAATCTTGCGTGGTATTATCAAAATCGTGTCCGATATTATGAGCATCCTCTTGGACATTATCATAATCTTGCCAAGTTTTACCAAAATCTTGCGTGCTATTATCAAAATCTTGTCAGATATTATGGGAATCCTCTTTGGTATTACCAAAATCTTTCAAGCTAATAACAAAATTTTGTGTGGTATTATTAAAATCTTATTTCATTTGAACAAAACATTTTTGAACTACCGGAAATCTTGTCAGATATAATGAAAACTAAATATTTTAACAAACTAGTTTCTTGTACTAAAGAACTTGTATTATATTATCCAAATCTAGCATGGTTCTATCAAAACTGTATGTGATATTATCAAAACCCTGCGAAGTATTACAAAAATCTTGTATGGTATTATCAAAATCTGTTATGGTAGTACCAAATTCTGGCGAGTTATTAAGGAAATCTAATATTTCCTTTATAACTCGTTAACGAACCTATTAAAAATCCTTATCATAACACCAAACAGGAAAGGAACATTTTTATTGAAACAATGTTACATACCATATTACATATTATTAACATCATTGAACAACTTTGGACATTTTGAATCGGTTTCATAAAAAAATTGTTCAGGTTCTCTCTTAGTAGTGTAGCGATTCTATTTTCTTAGTTCATAACCAGTAGAATAGTCATTAGTCCATTTTGAATCATACACAATTTTTACTATGATGTCATTTACATGTTTAATATGCGTCTTGTCATTGGTATTATTAGGTTCATTGACTGTATCTGTTGGTATACGATCAATGGTACTAATAATGTTCACTTGCACTTTGTCATTCATCGATTCGTTCTTATATTCCTTGGTGAAATAATCTACCAATGTCAACAACCTTTTTATTTTTCTTACGATTTCACTGTCTATTGCCACATTATTTTTAGATAGTTTATACTCTTGGCATATAGACAAGATATGGTTAACGATATTGCTAGATTTGTATGCCTGTCTTCTTTTGACCTTTTGTTGAATGATAATGCCTGAAAATGGCGATGGGTTTTATCAATTTGTAAAGTATTACCCACACAATGAGCAAAAAGTTGTCCCTCTTCATCCACTAATAGTTTCAGGCTTGCGTTCTCTTTGAGTGGTATCATTTCTTGATATCTCACTCTCGCATATCCACCATTAGTAATGTTTGAAACTCCGAAGAAAACTAATCTCTCGCTGTGACGACAATGCACACACAAACTCCCGTATTGTTACCACTAGTAGTTGTTTTATGGTTTAAATTTTTGTCCTTGTCAGCATTCATTGCTGTGACAACTCTATCATGTGCACAAACTTTCTTAGAATATTTCATCTTCACTTTTAATGGATGATGTAAACATTTATTCTTCCAATATACAAAAAATACTTATTTAAGTCATACAAAAATCGAGGTTTTGTCGACGACAAGTCATAGAGTACCAAGGGAGTCAGCCGCACAAAAAAATCAAATGAAAGCTAGATACTTTCAGTGAGTTTTACATTAAAAGTCTAGATGGCAAGACATTTTCAATACCTCAAGTGCTACCATCTTTCGAGCTTAGTTTTAGATTACTGCATACCTTAGTGGGCCGGCACGATAAGTGAACCTAAACGAACCTAACTTGAAAGCAGTTAGCTCAATTTGCTCTATCTTAAAATTCAGTTATGCTACCATCTTCCACAAAATATTTTGTTAATATAAGGTAAGATTCTGATGTTTCCACGCAAGATTTTGTTAACAACTCACAATATTTGATATTAGCTTATAAGATGTTGATAATACCAGAGAGGATTCTCATAATATCTGAAAAGATTTTGATGATACTAGACTAGATTTGGTAATATAAGGTAACATTTTGATAATACAATGCAAGATGTTTGATAACATCAGACCAGATTTTGATAATGCCACACCATATATTGGTATACTTGGAAAAATTTTGATAATACACATACGATTTTAATAGCACCAAGCTAGATTTGAATAATATCAGACAGGTTTTCATTGCACTTGAAAATATGTTTCCAATATGAGGTAATATTTTGATAATATTGCAGCATAAACATTGAGGCGTTGAGGAGGGGATGAAGGCGATAGCCCTTTTCATATATAGAATAATTTCTGTTCGTTTTACGTTTTAATGTCGCTCCTTACTTTCAATTAAAAAAATTTGTTTTTTATTCAATTTCTGGACGTTTTTCAACTAATGCAGGTTCGAATTTGGGTCATCGTACAAGAAAAATAAAAATAAAATAAGCAAATTAATTTTGAAATATTTATTCCTTATATGAAAGGATGCCCCCTCCTCATTGCCTTTCTCTTTACGCTAGAGCTGTTACCATTATGAAAATAGCTTCCTATAATAATTAAAAATTCCCAATGTTTCAGTAAACGCTCTTAAGAAATTGGGACAAACAGTCAAACTTCAGCGTAAAGAGTAGGGTAAGGAGGGGGACACCCTTCATATATGGAGGGGGCAACTCTTCCCCACATAGAAATCTCCTTCGGTGAATTTCCATCCAACTTAGAGTAAACCTTCTCCCCGTCAAATTCGCTCCAGACAGTTCCATTATCGCTGGAAATCCCTCACCCTGTAAAATTGCTTGCAGACGATTCAGCCTGACAAATTCTCTTTAGCTTCGTTTTATTTGAATAACCCTTTAATCTTTAATCAGTTTCTCAATCCCTCCAAAGATGCCTCATTCCGTGGAGATAATTTTCCAGAAATCAAAATACGTTCAGTTTAGCTCCCGGATGATTCCGCCGGAACATCTCCACATGAAAAATTGGCAGAAACCGTAATACTTCCGGGCCGGCACTGATGTTTTCAATAATTTGCATTTGCTGTTAAAATATTTATAATATTCAATGCTACTACTACTACTACTAACAACTCACCAAACCACCAAACCACCTGAGGCCAACAGAGCTACGCATGCTCCTCCTCCATCCACATCTATACAAAGCCTCTCTCTTTACACCCTCCCAGTAAACTCCCTTTCCCTTAAAATCTTTGTTTATGATATCCTCCCTCCCCAACTGCGGTTGACCTGCTTTCCTTTTAGCCCTAGACGGTTGGCCGAAAAGGACAATCTTTGATAATCTGCCATCCTTCATCCGCAGAATGTGCCCTAGCCATCTCAACCCTTCTTTCACTATTGCCCTAGAAATTAAGATTGAATTGTACTTTCCTTAGAGCCTACTGTTTAGAATACGTCAGTCAGCCGGATACCCCGAACAATCCATAGGTAATCTCTCTAGATCACATCTAGCAAATCTTCATCCTCTAGTCAGAGCACCTATGATTCCGCGCCATATTTGATCACTATCACCAGTGTAGCTTCCATTATTCTAATTTCGGTTTGCAGACTATTCTTCCTATTCTTCCAAACTTTTTTAATTGTGAAAAAAACCCTGAGTCTTGGCTTTTCTACTTTTAACATCTTCACTGCTCCCACCTTCTTTACTAATAATACTAACAAGGTAAGTGAAGCTGTCCATCTGATCAATCTTTTCGTTACCGAACGTCACCTTTTCATCTTCACTTATTCCTAGTCTTAGTGACAAAGTGGTTTCACCCCTTTCCCCATTCTGCACACACCAACACTCTTTTATAACAGGTGATTGCAAATTGAGAAAAAAGAAAGCTTGTTATTCTTATTAAACGGCTATTGTGTTTCAGGAGTCGTTCTTAAGGAATTAGGACAAAAAAAAAGTAAGAACTTTAGCACAAAGAGCAAGGTCTTGAGGAGGGGGAACCCCCTTTCATATGCGTAATAATTTCTGTCCGTTTAAGTTTTGATGTTACTTTCAGTTGAAGAGAAACTTGGACTTGGGGTTCAAGAGAAACTTTAAAA
Organism: Artemia franciscana; assembly: GCF_032884065.1. Taxonomy (NCBI): domain Eukaryota; kingdom Metazoa; phylum Arthropoda; class Branchiopoda; order Anostraca; family Artemiidae; genus Artemia; species Artemia franciscana. The sequence goes on from NC_088872.1 coordinate 8,472,656, forward strand.
ACGCATCAAAAATGTGAAATTAATATGGAGTCCCTTACGATTTCTGGGAAGATTTCTATTCTACGCAGTTACTATGAAAGTGAAGAATAACAGTAAACCGCAAAATGAACTAAATTTATTCCGTAGAGGAGGAGGATTGTCCCTTCCTCATCCGACCTCCACCTCAAAGTCGCAGAAACTTCAGAGTGTGTTCATTGAATCAGAATTTGAGATCTGTAGTCCTTTGCGTGGGGTGAAATTTTCCAGGCGAGGTCTGTGGAGGGTTATTTTCTGTAGGGTATTTTCCATAGGGATGTCTTCTGTAGGAGATGAGTATTTTCCAGGGGGTTAATGCTGGTCATCGAATAAGGACAGTAAATATAAAAAATAGAACGCTTTATTTTTTAATAAGAAAAAGTATCAAACGAGGCATGTTCAATGCCAATAAAAGTCGGAAAGAACAGAAACGTCTAACAATAAGAAAAATAAAGTATTGTGACTAATAAAGTGAAGAAGAGAACTTGAACAAAAATCAATTCAAAGAAAAGTATGGGCATTGCCTCCTTCCCTAACTGTAATTAAATAAAAAAAACAAGTTTTTTTAACTGAAAGTAAGGAGCGACATTAAAACTTAAAACGCACAGAAATTACTTCGTATATGAAAGAGGCTGCTTCCTCATCAACGCCCCGCTCTTTACGCTAAAGTTTGACTCTTTCTCTCAATTCTTCTTTTTAAAACAGTAAAAAACTTTAGCGTAAAGAGCGGGGCGTTGATGAGGAAGCAGCCTCTTTCATATACGAAGTAATATCTGTGCGTTTTAAGTTTTAATGTCGCTCCTTACTTTCAGTTAAAAAAACTTATTTTTTTGTTTAATTTCTGAACTTTTTTGAATCAATGCATGTTTTGATTTTGGCTCTCTGCAGAGGAATAATCAAAACGAAATTTGCATATTTTTTTTTTTGGCTCAGTAGCTTTCTCATAATTTTGATCGAATGATTTTGAGAAAAAAAGAGCGGGGGACGAAGCCTAGTTGCCCCCCGATTTTTTGGTTAATTAAAAAGGCAACTAGAACTTTTAATTTTTTACGAATCTTTTTATTGGTAAAAGATTTACGTAACTTATAAATTAGCTTACGTAAAGAACTTTTGTATTCTCATGTTTTTATTACATATATGAGGGGATTCGCCCCAGCGTCAGTACCTCGCTCTTTACACTAAAGCTTAAATTTTATCCCAATTCATTAAGAATGACCCCCTGAATCACAAAAGCCGTAGAATAAGTAGTTGAAATTACTGAAAATACTTTAGCGTAAAGAGCGAGGTATTAGAAGGAGGTGAGCCCCTCATAGGGGTAATAATTTCTGTTTGTTTTAAGTTTTATTGCTGTTCCTTACTTCCAGCTGAAAAAGCATTTTCACTTTTATTTTTTAATTGTTTTTTTTTTTAAATAATGCTAGTAAATCCTGCTCTCCCTTCATGGAAATTTTCTTCTCCCATAACAAATTCTCGAAGGAAAGTTCCCCTAGCATATCCCCCTTTTCTCAACCCCTCCCCCAAACTAAAAAAATCCTCCTGAAAACGCCTGTATACTTCCCAATAACCATTACTATATGTAAGCACAGGTCAAAGTTTGTAACTTGTTGCCCCTCCCACGGGGACTGTGGGGGAGTAAGTCGTCCCCAAAGACATAGTTATAAGGTTTTTCGACTACGCTGAATAAAATGGCTATCTCAGAATTTTGATCCGTTGACTTTGGGAAAATAATTAGCGTGGGAGGGGGCCTAGGTGCCCTCCAATTTTTTTGGTCACTTAAAAAGGGCACTAGAACTTTTCATTTCCGTTAGAATGAGCCCTCTTGCAACGTTCTAGGACAACTGGGTCGATACGATCACCCCTGGGGAAAAAAAAAACAACAAAAAAACAAATAAACACGCATCCGTGATCTGCCTTCTGGCAAAAAAATGCAAAATTCCACATTTTTGTAGATAGGAGCTCGAAACTTCTACAGTAGGGTTCTCTGATACGCTGAATCTGATGGTGTGATTTTCGTTAAGATTCTATGACTTTTAGGGGGCGTTTCCCCCTATTTTCTAAAATAAGGCAAATTTTCTCAGGCTCGTAACTTTTGATGGGTAAGACTAAACTTGATGAAACTTATATATTTAAACTCAGCATTAAAATGCGATTCTTTTGATGTAGCTATTGGTATCAAAATTCCATTTTTTAGAGTTTTGGTTACTATTGAGCCGGGTCGCTCCTTACTACAGTTCGTTACCACGAACTGTTTGAAAGTCTAAAACCTACTGCGTCATTGGTGCATTACTGAAAATGGTGCTTTATTGCAAACGTTTTCTTACGTACTTATTACAACATTGAAAATAAAAATTAAATTACACTAAAATCAAATTTTGAACTGATGGGTTTTTTCAGCAGTTGATATTATTATATATCAAATATTTAGTTTAGCCTTATTTCTTTCCAGGTCACGACAAATTTAGTTCCACTACAAACAAGAATTTAGTTACGGCCTCCTTTCCCAACTTTAAAAATCTAGAGTAACTTTTAATAAAGAACAACTTTCAAACTTAAAACAATCGACAGTTATTCAAAATATCAGGGGAAAGCCCCCCTTTCAGTCCCACATTCTTGCCACTAAAATTTGACTGTTGTCCCATTTTTTTTTTTTTAAGAACTGAGGCTCAAACACAAGGACGATTGAATTGGAATAAAAAGTGTTTTTAAGATACTATAGATATTTATCGTAAATAGTGGGAGTATATAAGGGGGGGGGGTGCAGCCACACTGATATTTGAAAAACAAAACCAAAATCTAAAAAAATTATCTGTTGCAACACATGCGATCCCCCCCACTCCTTCACCCAAAAAAGCGTTGTGACTAATCAAGTGAAGAAGAAAACTTGAACAAAAATCAATTCAAAGAAAAGTATGGGCATTGCCTCCTTCCCTAACTGTAAAAGTCTAAAGCCTACTGCGTCTTTGGCGTTTTACTGAAAATGCCGCTTTATTACAAACATTTTCTTACGTACTTATTACAACATAGAAAATAAAAAATTAAATTACAGTAAAATCAAAATTTTGAACTGATGGGCTTTTTAGCAGTTGATATCATTATATATCAAATATTTAGTTTAGCCTTATTTCTTTCCAGGTCACGACAAATTCAGTTCCGCTACAAACAAGAATTTAGTTACGGCCTCCTTTCTTAATTTTAAAAATCTAGAGCAACTTTCAATAAAGAGCAGCTTTCAAACTTAAAACAAACAACAGTTATTCAAAATATCAGGGGGAAGCCCCATTTAAGTCCCACATTCTTGCCACTAAAATTTGACAGTTGTCCCATTTTTTTTTTTTTTTTAGAACTGAGGCTCAAGCACAAGAACGATTGAATTGGAATTAAAAGTATTTTTAAGATACTATAAATCCTTATCGTAAATAGTGAGAATATATGGGGGGGGGGCCACACTGATATTTGAAAAATAAAACCAAAACTCTAAAAAAAACATCTATTGCAACACATGCGATCCCCCCACTCGTTCACCCAAAAAAGCGTTGTGACTAATTTGACTAAAATTTGGATGTTGTTACATTTTTTTTTAAAGAACTGAGGCTCAAACACAAGAAAAATTGAATTGGAATAAAAAGAATAAATTGCTTACGATCAACTCCTCAAACAAAAGTGCCATTGAATGGGAATAAGAAGTAATTTTAAAGCACTATGGAACTTCACTGTAAAGAGCAGGAAATTAAGGATAGAGCAACCCTCCTTATATTTGGCATAATTTTTATTATTGTATCAATTTACTTCCCTTTGAGAATTTTTTTTTATTTCATTTAAATAAAAAGTTCAAATAGGGATGAATCCTTCTAAAGACAGTGATAAATTTTACAAAACATACTTGATATTTCGGTCACATATGCAGTGACTGTCATCAGTAGTAATATTGATGACGGTAACAGTACTACTAGATATTTCGAAATATTAGAATACAGACGAAATATTAGATATTTTGACCATCAGTAAGTATTACTACCGATTACGGTCACTGCATATGTGACCAAAATATCCAGTATTTTTTGTGAAATTTTTCTTTGTCTATTAAAAGGATTTATCCCTATTTGAACTTTTATTTATCGCCATGGAAAGGCAGTGTGCTCTTCAAAATCATCTATTTCATTTAAATTTTCATCAAAATGATTTTTTTTTTCTACTTAGCAGCATAAAAGTATTCCGCTCACGTTATTAGAACAAATTCCCTTTTCTCAGAGCAATAAAGAACTGTTAATCAGGATATCACAGTCTGACAATGAAGACTATCGGCTTACCATGACCTGCTCGGTGGGCCCAGTAGTAGCCAAAATCCATCCCAATTGCAGCTATTACCCAAGTCCAGGTTGAATCCCAGGGCAGTTCTAGATTGCCCTTTCCCCATTTCTCATATATGTAAAAATAAGCAACGTGTTCGATGCCATGAAACAATATCCTATAAATAAAAATGAATTAACACTGTCGTACCTATTAGCACAAAATGCAAAAAATGCAAAAAAAAATATAAACAATAAAATAAATAAGAAACAAAACTCACATTATAAAACAAACACTCCCGCACTGACTGTAACTTTAGAAAAACTAAAGTAATTGTATATATTGACACTTTCCTCTGCCACATATACAATTACTTTATATATACAATTACTTTAGTTTTTCTAACGTTACAGTCAGTGAGGGAGTGTTTGCTTTATAATGTGAGTTTTGTTTCTTATTTATTTTATTGTTTATATTTTTTGTGGTGTTTTAGCTGTCGTGGCATTTTATTTATAATGTTTTAAAAAAAGTCTTAAATTGTTGGTGTGTAATTTTCTTCTTTTTTTTCCGCTGAGAAAGGCTCCCGGACGTGGGGCCGAAATATTCGGAGTATTTTTATTTTTGTTAGCTAAAGTGTAGTTTATATTTTATTTTGTTCACTGCTTTATAAAAATTAAACCCGTTTTTTCTTCAATTATTTTTTCGTAAATGGAAAAGCAGTGTGGTCTAAGAAATTATGAACTTTGCTCATTGTTTACGTATAATATTGTTACTTAGATAAGACATTAAATATAATGATTTCCTTTCAAAGGAGTCCGCTCCCAACATTCTATAACCAGGGAATACGGTGACGGAGTTACCCAAATGTGGTGTCATACACCAGAGGAGCAACTTTTGAAAAGATACATATGTTATATTATCTTCTATATGAAGATGCAGCATTTGTGAGATTTTGCAGTTTATTTTAATATTATTTTTTGTTACTTAGTTAAGACGCTAGATATGGCGATTTCCTTTCAATTGAGTCTCTCCAACATTCTATGACCAGGGAATACGGTTGTGGATCTACGCAAATATGGTGTCATATACCAGAGGAGCAACTTTTGAAAAGATACACATGTTATATCATCTTCTACATGAAGATGCAGTATTTGTCAGAAATTATAATTTATTTTACTATTATTTTTTGTTACTTAGATAAGAAACTAGATATGGCGATTTTCTTTCAAATGAGTCCCCTCCCAACATTCTGTGGCCAGGGAATACGGTGACGGAGTTACCCAAATATTGTGTCATACACCATAGGAGGAATTTTGAAAATATGCATTTGTTATGTCATCTTCTATATGAAGATGAAACATTAGCCAGAAATTGAAATTTAGTTTAATATTATTTTTATTACTTTAGATAAGACACTAGCTATGGCGATTTCTTTCAAATGAGTCCTCTCCCAAGATTTTATTACGACTGGCTCGGCAAGACCACCCTCCCGATATGGAAATAGCAAAACAGTAAAAAAGAGAAAACATCACTGCTTCCATACAAAAAAGGTGTTTTCCCTTGTTGTTCAAGGAGAAACTGTAGTTTTCCTAATAACCCCACTTCTTTTATACGTTCGTATACTTACCCATTTTTACTACGGCAGTTTTAAGAAGGTAAAAATAACATAAAATCTTAATGGTTAATTCTTATTGACAATTGAAATCAAATAGAACGAAAAGTTTTGAGTTACAACACTTTTAAAAGTAATCTCTCTTTGTCTCTGTGGTTAAAGTTCCCTAAAGGCAAGTTGGGTTTGTGTATAGTCCGAAAACTGTAAATAGTGAGAGTTGTTTTCCGATGTATAGTTGATGTTTTCCTTCAATTATTCATAGGTATTACAATACTGCTGCCTAAGTAAAGATCAAAGTGGGCTCTATGTATGTTTTTTGTTTTCCCTAAGGTTGATTGTGTCGAACCCAATAGCCGAAACTTCGGAAGGATTTCATTCAATAGGAAAGTGAAATTTCTAGTGCTTTTTAAGGGTCAAGAGTGACGGGGGCAGCCAGGCCCCTTCCCTCGTCGTTCTTTGTTGTCCTCTCTCCAATAGCACTTATCAAAACTTTTAGATAGTCATTTTGTTCAGCATAGTTGGAAAAACGAATAACCATACCTCCGAAGATGATATGACCCCTTTCAGCCTTGGGAAAAAGGCTGCACGTTAGGTTCCCATTATTAACCCTCTGTCTCGAAAAACAATAAGGGTATTCAGGTGAAGCCTTCAGAGAACGTTGAGGGGAACGTCAAAACATGAAAAGGCACTACAAGTATACCACTACTATTACTGCTACTACTACTACCGCTTTTAGTTTGCTAAAAGTTGTTTGAAATTTCGACTATTATAAGCATTTTAATAGATTTAAATACTTTTATAAGCCTTTCGCTTTTTTGAAATTGATTTGACTAGGCGAGATTGAAAACTGTGAGTGACGGTTTATCATTCGAGATAAGTGTGACGGTATTCTAGCATATTCGATCATCGAGAAAATATACTGGCCATAAGAATGGAAACTGCCCATCCATCATAATTCCAATCTTCAAGAAAGGGAACTGGATAAAATCAACAGGATTGTGGCATCCACTTTACTATCTCAACAACTAGCAAGTTATTTCTAAAGTAATGAGTAAAGAAGGTAATGAATGGCTTTATGGAGGGATGATTTTTATTCCAATTGCAAAAATAAGAACATGTCCTGAAAGAATGAAAATCAACATGTACTGGTCCATATTTCCATGTCAAAAAGTGTGCTTTTATTCCATAGATTTACTTTTGAGACGTTATTTGCACCTATGATTTCATTTTTTAAGCGTATGTTAGAAAGAGAAGTTAAATAACTCTCCCTCTTTTATAGTGGAGGAAAAATACGGTTTGACCTCGGGGAAATTGCAACATAATTTTTTTTACACCAAAATGTTCAGAAAAATCAGCTTAATCACACAGAAAAAATCCCCCCAAATCCCACTGAGACCTCTCTTGAAGAGGGAAAATAAGGGGGAAAATCAGAATTTCTATTTGGACGTATTTTTGGGTTTAAGTGGTCGTTTTTTATCAAATGAAGCATGAAGAATCTGAATCTGACGTCAGAAATCAAGTTTTTCGTACCCCAGTATCAATTTTCACCTTCAAGGAACGGTGGGGGGGGGGGTAAAGTACGAAGATCATTATTTGTCGGATCGCTCCGGCTAAAGGATCATTTTATATCAAATAGAGTACCGTATTGCCAAATATAAGGTCCAAAAGCATTTTTGTTTACTATTTATCGCATTTCCACCTCTAAGGGGCCTGTAATATGAGGGGTTGCTAGGTATAACATCTTGAAAAAACACTTCTTTAATCGAGATCAAAATTTCAGATCAATCAGTTATAAAAAGGAACGTTTAGAACTCAGGTAAATTCATCACAAGAACATTTTGATTTTAAAGTACAACCTAAAGCTAATTATTCTTCCCGCTCCTCTTCGTTATCGTCCTCATCTTGTCGTGCTTCAGCGTTAGCACATAACGCCCCTTTACACTCCCCGCAGGCAAAGCTGCAGGGCAAACCGTTCCAACGGCAGCTGCATCTGAGCGATTCGCACCCGCTGGTGCACTGGCACCACACCCTCTTCAGCGGGTTCTCCGGTGCTGGTGAAGCATCTGGCATTATGGGAAGATATATATTCCGTGACGAGGAGAGGTGCCAACCCCACTCTTCGGACTTTAGCGAATTGGACGTGTCTTGCCACTTCATTATTTGCAGATATCACCTGTAAAAGTGGTACTTTGCGGCAGCCAAAGTCGGTGGTAGCCACTCTGCCTGAACGAAAGGATTTGCACTTGCAACCCACATTGCAAATGCTCACAACCGGACATCCTTCAGGGTCTTCTCTTTTATTTTCCCTTTGTAGATGCGGAGCAGAGCTTTCTCTCTAGCTTCAGCGATCTCCTAGTGGTTGAATCCTGGTGTCATGAAGATCTTGCAAGCATCTTTGCAAATCCCATTTCTAAGTGACAAGGAAACACTGCTGGTTTCCCTACGCCGTGAAGTCTAGATGTTGTATCGCAGCTAGACATTGCGTGGCAAACGAGTAGATTTTTTGCAGCTTCGGTTCCTGGTTTGTTCTTGATCCTTTTTATTTTGTACACTCGTCGGTTATTTCCATGTGTGTCTGTTTGCATGAAGATAGCACATGCATCAAGCTTGATATGGTATAGCAGAAGGACTAATAGGTCGTTATCATTCCCACTTAAAGTGGTCGAGGAAGTTTCAGCGCAACTGACTGCAGTTTGTACAAGTAAGACATCGGCATCATCATGAGCATGTAGAACTTTGAGTCCTGAGTTCGCCAGCCTCTCAGTAGGTAGATCGATGAAGCGTTGTTTATTTTTAGTATTTCTCAGAGATTCCTCCTCACTTTTGACGATCTTCATGTTAGGAGAGAATGTAATCGTTGGACACGACAAACCTTTGGTTCTCTTCAGCTGTGTGCAATTTTTTGTCGTTGGTGTATCAGTGAGTCAAAAACTACTGCTGCCTGGCCGAAATGTCTTGTGACATCATCAACGTAAGATCCTGCCACCTCTGAGTATGTGGATCCGGTAGTCCATAAGATTTTGTAGACTAGCCAGCCACCGTCCAAAACTCTCTGGGTGGCTGGCAATGTCACTGGACCATCGAGCCCCTCAATTTTTATAAGTGCAATTATTAGAGAGGCTTTGTCGGTTATCCCCACCACCTCGAAAGAACTAAAGATCGATGGTGGAAAACTAAAGAGCTCGGATGACAGAACCTCGTTCAAGTCAGAACCACTGGTGCCAGCCACTGCAGCTACACGTTGGAAGATTAGAGCTGGGTCGACCATTACCCTCTCGCTATCTATCACCATGGATGACTTATCGGCCATAGTTACAGCTTTCTCCTTTCTCCTGAAAACATATTTGTCAATGTCTTTCTCTTCCATATCCTTCAGAATCGTTTCTCTCACAGATTTGTCATCGTCTGCGTTTACAGATGATGAAGCGCGGACACCAATAACCACGCTCAACAGCCGTGAATCCTGCCTGAATGTTTCTAGGGGATCAATGTATCGAACTATCTTTCCGATGTCCGCCAGATCTCTAGCTCTACTCAAAGATATCGCTTCTGCGTGATTTTCAACAGTCAACTCCGCGAAGCCAGTCAGATTCTGCATGCGTTCGTTAACGAGAACCAAAGTAGGCATCATTTTTATTTAATCCCTTTCTTGAAGATTGGAATAATGATGGATGGGCAGTTTCCATTTTTATGGCCAGTATATTTTCTCGATGATCGAATATGCTAGAATACTGTCAAACTTTTCTCGAATGATAAACCGCCACTCACAGTTTTCCATCTAGCCTAGTCAAATCAATTTCAAAAAAGTGAAAATTTTATAAAAGTATTTAAATCTATAATAGTCGGCATTTCAAACAACTTTTAGCAAACTAAAACTGACAAACTTAAGACAAACTAGACCTACGTTGCCTGAGAAACGTGAAGTGTTGTGGCAACCTTTGTCCGGCTTCGCCGAATAAAGTGTTGCGAGACCAACACTTTGGTTTTGTTTCTTTGCTATCGGTTAAACGGTGAAGTTGTCAGCCTATCGAAGCTTTTAAAACGTTATGTTCAAAGAAGAACGCGATCAGTAATCACATGATCAAAGGCTATTCCTCAGCGTTGAAAAAACAACAATAACAAAAGAATATCGAAAGAAGGGACTAAATTGACTTTGCAGCCAGTTGAACTTTATCCTTTTAATCGTAGACATCGTGATGGATCAAAACTTGGAACAATATCTTATATAATCTAATTGGTATTATAAAGCTATCCGTAACTTCTTAGGATCAAAATACCATAGATGACACTCTATTAATTATTACGAAACTGCCTCGTTGTTTTACGTTATCGTTTGTACCCGCTGCGTAAACACTTAATTCTAGGTTACAGTGAGTATGGGTAGGCTATACCAACTAGCAAAAGTTACAAACCCCTCTTCACTAAAGATGATTGTAGCCTAGCAGACGATTATTACTTACAAGTCCCCTACATGTCTTACCACTGGAACCAACTGGGTCTTATCATCAAATACATTGGAAACAAATAATAGGTACCAACTATCTAATACCCACAAAACCGGCAAAATTAAAAACCTAAATCCGCAATTTCTCTTTCGAGCTAACTCACAATTCCAATGGTTTTCATGGTATTGAATGTCAATGGATCAATATGATTATGTACAATCCAGATTACGGGTATACAATTCGGTTCATCTGTTAAAAGGCCTTTGTCAACCTATATATATATATATATTGATTTTCTATAATTCTTATATTCAAAGTAGTTTTTTCTCTTCAAGCATCATGACATCGACTAAAACCTTAACACACCAACGACATCAAGACAAAAGCATGTACTAACTCCTGGACCCAAGTTAGGTCTATTCATGCCTAAAAGCCACGGTTTCCTAAGATTTGTTTTTTGTTTGTTTTTTTTCAAAATTATGGAGTTTTTAGTGGAATAATACATTTTCATCAGTGTTATCATGTTAATCCGTGGAAATAAATAAGCACAAATAAGTAGTTAAATTTACGACCACTTTTCGTCCATAAAAATTGTGTGCTTGTTTTGTTTGCTGATTTTTCAGTCATATTATTGTCTTTAATTTGGCACCCGCTACCAGCAAAAACAATACAACTGCATATGGACGTTTTTTTTTATTAAAATTGAACTTCTCTTTCTCTTTATTTCCTTACATATACATGGTGACGAGAAGTTTCAAATTCAAACAATCAGGTTTAATTTCACCGCCAGTGGTAGTTAAAGAAAACAATTATATTTATACCTTTTATTATATTATATTTAAGTCTTTTGTCTTTTAATTATAAAGTCTTTATATTATATTTTTATATTATATTATATTATATTATATTATTTATATTATATTATATTTATTTATTATATTATTATTCATTTTATTATTTATTACATTTTTTATATATTTATCTATATATATAAAAATAAGTTGTCTGTGTGTGTGTGTGTGTGTGTGTCTGTGTGTGTGTGTGTGTGTGTGTGTGTGTGTGTGTGTGTGTGTGTGTGTGTGTGTGTGTGTGTGTGTGTGTGTGTGTGTGTGTGTGTGTGTGTGTGTGTGTGTGTGTGTGTGTGTGTATGTGTGTGTGTGTGTGTGTGTGTGTGTGTGTGTCGAGTGACGTCATATTTGTGTGTCGACTGACGTCATGTTTGTTGATTGACGAAATTACACACCGGGACATCGGGACACAAATGACAACCGGGACACCGGGACATAGGGAATATAAATGACGACCGGGACACTCAAAGAGAAAGCAACCGGGACACAAGGAATGTTCGATTAGCAATCACCATCAACAAAGCACCGGGACACAAATGACGACCAGGACACTCAAAGAGAAATTACAGACCGGGACACCGGAACACAAATGACGACCGGGACAAAAATGACGACCGGGACACCGCGACACAGGGAATATAAATGACGACCGCGACACTCAAAGAGAGATTACAGACTGGGACACCGGGACACAAATGACGACCGGGACACAGGGAAACAACAACAACGGGGACGCCGGGGGGCACAGGGGGATATATAAATGACGACAGGGACACAGGGAATGTTCGATTAGCAATCACCATCAACAAAGCTCAAGGGCAATCATTAGAATAAGGTTTACTGACTCTTGAACATGCAACATATAATTGTCCATGGGAAAAACAATCCATATTCAGATCTATACCTCATTATTCTAATGATGTGTCCCTGTGTCCCGGTTGTCATTTATATTCCCTGTGTCCCAGTCGTCATTTGTGTCCCGGTGTCCCAGTTTGTAATTTCTCTTTGAGTGTCCCGGTCGTCATTTATATTCCCTGTGTCCCGGTGTCCCGGTTGTCATTTGTGTCCCGGTGTCCCGGTCTGTATTTTCTATTCGAACAATCCCTGTGTCCCGGTCGTCATTTATATATCCAACCTGTGCCCCCGGCGTCCCCGTTGTAGTTGTGTCCCTGTGTCCCGGTCGTCATTTATATTCCCTGTGTCCCGGTCGTGATTTGTGTCCGGGTGTCCCAGTCTGTAATTTCTCTTTGAGGTTCCCGGTCGTCATTTATATTCCCTGTGTCCCGGTCGTCATTTGTGTCCCGGTGTCCCGGTATGTAATTTCATCAGTTGACAAACATGACGTCAGTCGACAAACAACTTCATGACGCATACAGCTCAATCCTTAAAATGACGTCAGTCGACAAACATGACGTCAGTCGACACACAAACATGACGTCACTCGACACACACACACACACAGACAACTTATTTTTATATATATATATAGATATAGAAGATGATTGGTACTTACTTGGAAACCTCCATGAATAGACCATTTGACACTGAAGTAATCGAGTCATTTATTTGTGACTTGTTTTTGCCTTTTAGAATAAGAATGATCCTCTCCAGCACAATAAACAAAACGAAAAAATGTGCAGCCTAAAAGTAAAATTTTCTTCAAACTTGCATGAATAGACCACTTTTATATGTAAAATTTTTCTGTCGGAGGGGGGATATTGCAGTGGGTGAAGGAGGGATAGTGTTTGAGAACAGGTATTTTTTGCCAGATAACTGTCTTATTTTATTCTGAGTGCAATAAAGTTTATTATTTTTGTATTTTCTCAAAGGCCTGAAACCCTGTTTTCTCTTGTGGAGCTCTTGATTTTCTTTACTTTTTGCCTTTAGAATAATAATTATTATCTCTAAAAAAAACTGTGCAGGCAGAAATTCAAAATTAATCTTAACTTTCATGAATTTCCATTTGGTAAGTGAATTTTTCGAGTGAACAGATGGCGGGCAGCAACAGCCTCAAGTGGGAGGGGCAACATTTCAAGCAGTTTTTTTTTCACGAAAAGTTTTGTTTTTTCGAGCGAAATAAAGCTCTGCATTTCTTATGTTTTATTTTTAGGGGGGTTGATACCCTTCCCTTTATTTTTGGCATTTTCCCTTTAGATAAATATTTATTTCCCTTTGAAAACAAATAGGCAGTTTAAAATAAAGATTGTAAAATTGAATAGGGGTTGGGCTGGAAATCTTCCGTTTAGTATAAAAATAAAAAGTAGCCTATTAAACAACTAACTCGACAAAAATCAAATGTTAAAATCTTCAATTTCTGATGAAGATAAGTTTAATTTCAACTATGCATAAAAGTGAAATAATAAATCCATTAGAGATCATTTTTAATGAGCTTCATATCTTTAGTCATAAAACTCAGGAAAGATCGATAAATTAAATACAAACTGGGTACTTTGAAACAAGCATAAACCCTATAAAATATTTTTAAACTTTTAAAACTTTTAAATTAACTAAATAATTTCTTAGGCGACACTGCTTTTCCATTTACAAAAATTAAACAAGAAAAAACGGGTTTTAATTTCAACAAAGCAGTGAACAAAAAAAAAACACTTTAATTAAAAAACATTCCAAATATTTTGGCCCCACGGCCAGGAGCCTTTCTCGACGGAAAAAAACGAAAAAACAAAAGAAAATGTTTTTTAAAAATAACACACACGAAAAAAACACGACAATTAAACACACGAAGAAAAAAAAACGAATAACAACTTACGTTATGAACAAACTTCCAGCACTGATGTTGCAACATAAGAAAAAAACCAAAGCGAATGCTTTCATTATATGGTTTCACTATAGACATTCACTTTGTTTTTTTTTCGCATGTTGTAACATAAGTGCTAGATGTTTGTTTTTAATGTGAGTTGTTCTTTTCTCTTTTTTTCTTCGTGTGTTTAGTTATCGTGTTTTTTTGCGTGTTTTTTATTTTTTTTTTAACATTTTTAGTTGTTTTTCCGTTCTTTCCGTTGTTTTTTCCCGTTGAGAAAGGCTCCCGGACGTGGGGTCGAAATATTCGGAATAATTCTTAATTAAAGTGCTGTTTTGTTTTTATTTTTTGTTCACTACTTTGGTGAAATTAAAACTTGTTTTTTCTTGCTTAATTTTTCATTAACTAAATGCTGAGGAGTAGAACTGTACATGTATCCAGGGTTGAGTAACAGGTTGTCCCAACTGGATACATTTAGTCAAAAGGACATATTCTATGTGCCGGGACACAATGACATGAAAGGGCAAAATCGTGACACATTTTAGAAATTTGGGACACGAAAGGACAAAACAGAGATGCAATATGTAGATTTGTGACATAAAACGAAGCATTTCCGAATTGGAGCTGTATATTCAAACAGTTCGTGGTAACGAACTGTGGTAAGGAGCGACCCGGCTCAATAGTAACCGAAACTCTAAAAAATGAAAATGAAATTTTGATACCAATAGTTACATCAAAAGAATCGCATTTTAATGCTGATTTTAAATATATAAGTTTCATCAAGATTAGTTTTACCCATCAAAAAATACGAGCCTGAGAAAATTTGCCTCATTTTCGAAAATAGGGGGAAACATCCTCTAAAGGTCATACAATCTTAACAAAAATCACACCAACAGATTTAGCGTATCAGAGAACCTTATTGTAGAAGTTTCAAGCTCATATCTATAAAAATGTGGAATTTTGCATTCTTTGCCAGAAAACAGATCACGGATGCGCGATAATTTGTTCGTTTTTTTTTTTGTTTTTTTTTTCCAAGGGTGATCGTATCGACCCAGTGGTCCTAGAATCTAGCCTCATCAAGGCCCCGCTCTTTACGCTAAAGTTTTTTACTATTTTAAAAAGTGGAGTTAAGAGAAAGAGTCAAACTTTAGCGTAAAGAGCGGGGCGTTGATGAGGAAGCAGTCCTTTCATATACGAAGTAATTTCTGTTCGTTTTAAGTTTTAATGCCGCTCCTTACTTTCCGTTAAAAAAACTTGTTTTTTTTTTATTTAATGATAAACAAAGACAAATGTCACTTGTCAGCAAAGCAGTGCTTTTTTCTTTCTTTTTTTTTTTTTAAAGTTTCTTTTTTTTTTTGGTCATCCAGTTTTTGGTCAGAGATATCGTAAGTAAAGCATTTTCTCCAGGGTTTATATGTTTATATTACGCTTTGTGCTTTTTCTCAATTGGTAATTTTGTATCAATGTTTTGTAATAATTTTTTCGTTTTCATTATATTGGATGTTATCTGGCGGCTTTGAAAGTAATTTGAAAGTAAATTTGAAAGTATTTGAAAGTAAATTGAAAGTATTTGAAAGTAAAATGTTGGTCAATAATACAACTGGTAAAAAAAAAATAGCCTTTTGTTTTTGAGATTTCAAGATGGACAAATTTTAGCTAAAAATGACACATTTTTGGATGCTCAGGGGACAAATTCATGGACCATAAATTTGGCAACCCTGTCAACCAAACCTGATAAGCACACAAACTCTTGATGAGTTTGTAGTAAGCATACTTACTATTTTACGTTACGTTAAAAACAAAACAAATGAACGTGGATTGACAGTTTAATTGACATATACTGATATTTATTCCTTAAAAATTTGGTAATTTTTTTTTATGAAACTGCGAAAAGGGAAAATATTTAAAACTTTTCTTTTGTCTTCAGTAAAGCCCAAATTATGTTCTGGTCTTGAGAAGGCATGAGGGTCATGAGCCCTACTCATGTTAATTTCTGCTCGTGTTTTGTTTGACTCGGTTATTTATTGTAATTCCAATTCGTTTGAGTTTTTTTATCTATTGACATGATTTGTGGTATTTCTACACTTGGATGATTATTTTAATTCATTTCTGTTCATTAATGGCTTAATGGAGCTCATTACTTTTCTTTGAAAAGCTTCTTTGGTGGAAAAAGTTTTTAAAATTAATTTTTGCTCGTTTCTTATTGACATAGTCTTTTTCATGGGAAAGAATATTTAAAATTTTTTTCAGTTTTTTTATAAGAATCCATAGTTTGGGTTCCTATTATATGAGAGAGAGGGTTTTGACATGTGTAGGATTTTTGACAAAACATACAAAAAAAAATATTGCTACTTCCCCTAAAAAGCAAAGCTTCTCCGTGGGGGGGAGAGAAAAAAAGACCGTAAAACACAAAGAACAGTTGGCCTCCGACACCACTTATACCATCACACTAAACAATGAATACAAAAGGATATCATATATAATACTTTTTCTCCAGGAACAGCAAATCAACAAAATCCCCACAATCATCAAATAAATCAATCAGTCAAAACTCATAATCAGCAAAAAGCAATTCCTTAATGGTTTCCCTCAATCCATTGAGGTCTCCAATAATCTTAATATCATTAGTTAAACTATTCCATTTACGTTAGAGAAACCTTTTCAACAATTTCTAATCCTGACCCAAACAGTATTTTTCAATTTAACTTTATCAAACAGTTTGTGGTAACGAACTGTAGTAAAGAGCGACTCGGCTCAATAGTAACCGAAACGGAATTTTGATACTAATAGATACATCAAAAGAAAAGATTTTTATATTGATTTTAAATATATAAGTTTTATCAAATTTAGTCTTACTCATCAAAAGTCACAAGCCTGAGAAAATTTGCCTTATTTTGGAAAATAAGGGGTAACACCCCCTAAAAGTCATAGCATCTAGACAAAATCATTCAGTGTATCAGAGAACCCTACTGTAGAAGTTTAAAGCTCCGAAGTTAATGTTGAACTTCATATTTTTTTCCAGAAGACCGATCATTTTGTTCAGCATAGCCAAAACACATAATAACTATATCTGCGGGGCTGACTTACTCCCCCACAGTCCCCGGGGAGGGGCTGCAAGCTACAAACTTTGGCCAGTGTTTGCATTGAGCAATAATTATTGGGAAGTATACAAACGTTTTCAGGAGGATTTTTTGGTCGGGGGAGGGGGCTACGTGGGAGGATCTTCCTTGGAGGAATTTGTCACGGGGAAGAGAAATTCCATCTCAAAAACAATGAAAAAATAATTATGAAAACGTTTTTTCAATTGAAAGTAAGGAGCCGCATTAAAACTTAAAACGAACAGAGATTATTATGCATATGAGGGCTTCATCTCCTCCTAGATACCCTGCTCAATACACTCAAACATTCTTAGTAATTTCAACTATTTATTCTATGGCCTTTGTGATTCAGGCGTCATTCTTAAAGAATTGGGACAAAACTAAAGCTTTAATGTAAAGAACGAGGTATTAACGAGGGGGCAAACCCCCTGATATACACAATAAAAATATACTAATATAGAGGTTCGTTACGTAGGGTGATTCGTAACTTACGTGTATTTTTTACTAATAAAAATAGTTCTAGTTGCCTTTTTAAGTAACCGAAAATTTGGAGGGCAACTAAGCCTCCTCCCCCACCCCTTTTCTCAAAATCGTCCAATCAAAACTAAGAGAAAGCCTTTTAGCAAAAAAAATTAATTCGCAAATTTCGTTTTAATTATTCATGTGCGAAAAGCCAAAATCAAACATGCATTAATTCAAAAACGTTCAGAAATTAAATAAGAAAACAGGTTTTTTTAACTGAAAGTAAGGACGTTAAAACTTAAAACGAACAGAAATTACTCCAAGTATGAAAGGGGATGTTCCCTCTTCAACACCTCGCTCTTTACGTTAAATTCGTTTCCTGTTTTATAAAGTAGAATTGAAAGAAAGAGTCAAACTTTAGCGTAAAGAGCGGGGCATTGAGGAGGGAGCAGCCCCTTTCATACACGGAGTAATTTCTGTTCGTTTTAAGTTTTAATGTCGCTCCTTACTTTCAGTTAAAAAAACTTGTTTGTTTTTTTATTTAATAACTCCTGAAGTTGACCTGAAAAATAAAACTTAATATCATTCCCAAAAGATTCTATCTATGTTGTTTGATAACCTGTATACACTTACACTCTTTTTACTTATTTAAATTGTAAGAGCAGAAGTAGTAATAGTAATAGCCTCAGAAGTTTCACCTTAACACCCCGAGTACTAATACTACTACTACTACTACTACTAATAACTCACTTCAGCACCAAGCCACCTGAGGCCAACACAGCTACGCACGCTCCTCCTCCAACGTAATCTATTCAAGGCCTCCCTCTTTACACCCTTCCAGGAAGTTCTCATTTCCTTTAAATTTTCGGCAATCTGTCATCCTTCATCCGCAGAACCTGGCCTAGCCATCTCAACCTTTCTTTCATTATAGCCCTAGAAAGCAGGATTGAACCACATTTTTCGTTCAACCTACTTTTTGAAATACGGTCAGTCAGCCATACAGTTTTTATAAGTCCCAAATTTTTTGCCTTAAGAACCATGGTTTTAATAGCAATAGAAGCAGTAGTACATGTAGAATTAATTATAGTGACCTCACCTTTAGTGGCAGCAGTAGCAATAGAAGTGGTAATAATAGTAACAGTAGGCCTAGTAGTAGTATGAGTAGAACCAGTAGCATTAGGATGCAAATATCCCTCACAACAAACTCTGTTAGTTTCAACTTCTCACACCAAACTATTCCAAATGTATTGCTGTTACACCCTTTTGACAGGCTGCATCCAGAAGGCGTATTGCGATTCAGTTCACCTTCCCCCTTAAAACTCCTTGAAAATTTCACCTTCATGCCCTTAGGCATAGCTGTAATAGTAGTCACAGTAGTAGTATTGATATTACTAGTAATAGTACTGAATAGCGGTAGTACTACTAGCAGCAGTAGTATTAACATATTGCCTTTTGATCAGTAGGATATCCCTCTCACCAACTCCTGTAATTTTCAACTTAATACAATTAGCCATTTCAGTGACGTTGCTTATATGTCCTTTTGATAACCTGTATGTTCATATACTTCTTGTAATTTTTATTTCATTGCTCTTCGCCTTACAAATAGATGCAACAGAAGTATTAGTAGAGTAGTAGTATAAGTAGTATCTGTAGTAAATGTAGCAGTAACAATAGTATTAGTGGTAGTGTGCACATGTTGCCTTTTAGTGAGATGATCTCCCCCTTTAAGCATTCTCTGAAAGTTCTAACTTAATACCCAAATCAGCTCTTGAGATACGCCACTTTGACAATAAATAATAATAATAGTTTATTTTTGACCCACTACAAAAAATCAAAGCGGAGTACCAACAAACACTACACAAAACAGAACGAACAAGAAACTAAAGCAAACGAGTAAGGCCCCTGTGGGCGGGCAGATACTTATAAGTAGATTGGGGTATTTTGCCAGCAAAATACCCCATGTACGCTATGTACGCCAAATACGCCAAAATACGCTATGTGCAAGCAATGTGCTTGCACATGGTGTCTTTTGATTTAGTTCAAGTTTGCAAATTGCAAATGGAGTATTGTGGTAGTAGTAGTGGTGGTAGTTGTAGTAGTAGTTGTAGCATGCAAATATTACATTTTTGATCATCCCCTTATCATTTCCTTAATTTTCCAGATTTATATACTAATTTATTCCAGCGTTACACCATTTTGACAATCTGTATACACATAACGTGTTTTAATTTAGTACAACACTTTCCTCGACATTCTCTGAAAGGCTCACCTTAATGCCCTTCGTCTTCTTGGAAAGTAAAGTTCAAACATGCATAGCTTTTTCAATAACATACATTATGTGTAAACAATGAACGAATTGCCTAACTTACTGCCCTTGTACTGAGGACTGTGGTGAGGTTGAAATCCTCAAAGAGATAATTACTGGACCTTTCAACAATGCTGAACAAAATAGTTCTCTTAAAATTTCGATCAGATAGATTTTGGAGAATGATAGGCTTGGTGGCTGATTGCTCTCTATTCACTTTTGACTCTTAAAAGGGGTACTAAGATTCCTGACTTCAAATCAAATGAGCTCCATCTGATCCAAAGTTTATGCGACCACCCGTTCCATAAAAGCCATAAATGGCTAGGGGCATAACTTACAACCCTTGCTCATAGGCTCGGGGGGATTGTGCCCACCCTAAGGACAGCGTTACATGATTTTTGGACTATTGGTAACAAAGTAGCTATCTCACAATTTTGATTGAATACGTTTTGGAAAAAGAAAATGTGAGGTTTGGGGGTTAGTAGCGCTCCATATGTTTGACTTTTAAATGGGAACTAGAACTATACGTTTCCAATCAAATGAGCCTCTCTTAAAGTTCACACGACAACCCCTTTTGTAACAACCCCTGTTCCTAGTTCCTATACGGGATCTTGTTCCTACGGGAAGCTACTCCCCACCCTCCTTCACTTTCTGTGGAAAAAGGCATATGAATTTACAACTCAATATTACACTCAATTTGAACAATAAACGGAAGTATGTTACCAATATAACCAATTTCATAAAACTATTCCAAATATATTCGTAAAAATAAGGGAAACATAGGGGCTGACAACCACCCTCGTCCTAAATCATTTTGAAGTACCCCTCACAACCAGTTATATAATATTTGCCCAAAGTGACACTTTTTAAGACTTTAGTTACCCTCTACCCCCCCCCCCCTCGAAAAAAATACTCCCTAAAGTTCATTTTCATAGTTGTTATGCAACTATACACCAGTGTTTCAACTTTTTAAATGTACGTTATATCAATATTTTCACGGTGAAGTAACTCGCAATTTGGCTCATTAGCCCCTTTATCCTTTTCTGTCAACGCTCCCTCTCCCAGGCTTCAATGGATTAGTGTTCCAAGCAGAAATCCGAAAAGATATACATTACCTCTACGACATATGGTGGAACTTCATGAACATTTTTAAAAGTCGATGATGCTGGATTAACAGCGTAAAACAATCTTCCTAGTTTCACAAGAAAACTCGATACAACATCCATCTTGGAAACTAGAAAATATACATTACAATGCCAAAGAGAGCAGCGCAATTAATTAGAAATATGTTATCTTTTTCTAGTTTCAGATAATTTTTGTCCGTGTCAATAATCAAAATGTCGTTTTACTTAGGAAAATAAGTGGCGGTTAAATTAGATGGCTTTTCAGGAAGGAAAGGAGGGGGTGTTCTGGGGTTGAATATACTAGGATAGCCTACATGGATTATTAGCGCAAGGTCTTAGAAATTGTCTTCTTTATTCTTCATATAAAACATTAAAAATGGGGGTTTAGGGGGTTGAAAATACTGGGAAAGCCTACACTTATTGTTGGGAAGGGGGCTTAGAAGTTATCTTCTTTATTCTTCATATAGTAAACTAAAAATAAATATTGCCTTTCTAAAAGAAGTTCCTAGTTTTATGTAATACATGCTTAAGTTAATAATGACCAAAAACCTTCTTCTTTGGCCTCTTGGTCTTGACCTTTTTGGGCAAAGAATGGTAGTTAGATCATGAGATATTTAGATCAGCTGAACCCAGAAGTTGGTTGTTTTATTGGAGGCATAGGTTAAAAATACTTGGAGTCCTGCTTCACCCTGATCTGTGTTTAGGTAAATGGGCATAGAAATCATCTACTTTGATCTTCGTCTTGGAAAAAAATAGCTTTTGCAAAAAAAAAACAAAGAAAACAAAGAACTTAATTACAAACATGATACTTTTATCTGAAAATAATTCTTTGCGACATTAATCTAAACACTAATCTCGTGTCTTATTTCTTAGTAAAAAAAAAACAAGTTTTTTAACTGAAAGTAAGGAGCAACATTAAAACTTAAGACAAACAGAAATAATTTCGTATATGAAAGGAGCTGTCCCCTCTTCAACCTTCAACTCTTTCAATCCCACCTTTTACGCTAAAGTTTTTTATTGTTTTAAAAAGTAGAAAAGTGACAAAGAGTCAAAATTTAGCGTAAAGAGCAGGGTGTTGAGAGGGGACAGCCCCTTTCATATACGGAATAATTTCTGTTCGTTTTAAGTTCTATTGTCGCTCCTTATTTTCAGTTAAAAGAACTTTTTTTTTATTTAATTTTTGAACGTTTTTTAATTAATTTAGGTCTTGATTTTGGCTCACCACACATGAATAATTAAAATGAAATTTGCATATTAATTTTACTTTTTTGGCTAAATGGCTTTCTCAAAGTTTTCATCGGGCGATTTTTAGAAAAGTGGGCAGGGTAAGGGGTCTAGTTGCCCTCCAGTTTTTTTGGTTGCTTAAACAGGCCACTAGAACTTAAAATTTTATTTACGAACGTTCTTATTAGTAATAAATATACGTAACTTACGAATTACCTTACGTAACGAACTTCTATATTCTCATATTTTATAACGTACATGAGGGGGTTCACCCTCTCTTCAATACCTCTCTCTTCACGCTAAAGTTCGAATTTCGTTCCAATTCTTTAAGAATGTCCCTTGAATCACAAAGGCCGTTTAATTAGAATAAATAGCTCTTTTGAAATTACTGAAAATACTTTAGCGTAAAGAGCAAGGTATTGAGGAGGGGAAGAACTTCCTCATATACTTAATAATTTCTGTCCGTTTCAAGTTTTAATGTTGCTCCTTACTTTCAGTTGAAAAAACTTGTTTTCTATTTAGTTTTTCATTGTTTTTTAAAACAATGCTGGAAAATCCAGTGCCCCCTTCATGGAAATTCTCTTCCCTCATGATGAATTCTTCCATGGAAAGATCCTCTCACGTAACCCCCCTTCCCTCAACCCTCCCTCACCACCAGAAGAAAATCCACCCTGGAAACATATGTACACTTCCCAATAACCAATAATATATGTAAACAATGGGCAAAGCTCATAGCCTGCAGCCCTACTCCCAGGGACTGTTGGGGATTAAGTTATCCTCAAAGACATAGTTATTAGATTTTTCGACTATGTTGAACAAATTTGGCTATCTCAAAATGCTGATCCAGCGACTTTGGGAAAAATGAGTGTGGGAGGGGGCCTAGTTGCCTTCTATTTTTTCAATCACTTAAAAAGGGCACTTAAACTTTTAATTTCCGTTTGAATGATCCTTCTAGTGACATTCTAGGACCACTGGGCTGATGCAATCACCTCTGGGAAAAAAAAACAAACAAACAAGCATCCGTGATCTTTCTTCTCACAAAAGCTACAAAATATCAAATTTTTTTTAGATAGGAGCTTGAAACCTTTTCAGTAGGGTTTTCTCTGATACGGTGAATCTGATGGTGTGATTTTCAATAAGATTCTATGACTTTTAGGTGATGCTTCCCCCTTATTTGAAAATAAGGCAAATATTTTCAGGGTGTTAACTTTTTATGGGTGAGACTAAACTTGATGGAACTTATATATTTAAAATCAGCATAAAACCTATAATCTGTTGATGTATCTATTGGTATCAAAAATCCGTTTTTTAGAGTTTCGGTTACTATTGAGCCGGGTCGCTCCTTACTACAGTTCGGTACCACGATCTGTTTCAATTAGCAAACTAGGAGATATTTATGAAATATTGATGATGTGTTCAATTTACAGATTTTCAATCCATTCATAATTTGAAAAGAAATTTATTATAACTCAAAAATTGATAATTTACTTTTTTTTTTTTTTTTTTTTTTTTTAGACTGACAGTTGACATTTCTTGACAAGACTTAGATCACGGCATAAACTTCTTTTGTATGACATAAACTTAGAGTTTGGGGTTCCTTCTTTTGATTTGTAACAGTTAATCATCTTCTACATTTTACCACCTGAGAAAAAATCTAATTTTGTTCATAGCTATTAATTTGTTTTTGTTAAATTTTATTTTATTTATTGCGAGCATCATTATATTGTATGATATTTTATGTATTTACTATATTATGTTAAAATGTATTAAGTTATGTTAAAATGTAAATTTATGTTCATTTTGGATTTCCCATATTCATTTATAGCAATTTCTGTTTGTTTTAAGTTCGAAAAATTAAATAAAAAAAACAAGTTTTTTAACTGAAAGTATGGAGCGACATTAAAATTTAAAACGAACAGAAATTACTTGGTATATAAAAGGGGCTGCTTCCTCATCAACGCCCTGCTCTTTACGCTAAAGTTTGACTCTTTCTCTCAACTCTTCTTTTTAAAACAGTAAAAAACTTTAGCGCAAAGAGTGGGGCGTTGATGAGGAAGCAGCCCCTTTCATATACGAAGTAATTTCTGTTCGTTTTAAGTTTTAATGTCGCTCCTTACTTTCAGTTAAAAAACTTGTTTTTTTTATTTAATTTCTGAACCTTTTTGAATCAATGCATGTTTTGACTTTGGCTCTCCACAGAGGAATAATTAAAACAAAATTTGCATATTTATTTTTTTGGCTAACTGGTTTTCTCATAGTTTTGATCGAATGATTTTGAGAAAAAAGGGAGCGGGGGAGGAAGCCAAGTTGCCCTCCGATTTTTTGGTTACTTAAAAAGGCAACTAGAACTTTTAATTTTTTACAAATGGTTTTATTAGCAAAAGATATACGTAACTTATAAATTAGCTTACGTAACGAACTTTTGTATTCTCATGTATTTATTACATATATGAGGGGTTCACCCCCTCGTCAGTACCTCGTTCTTTACACTACAGCTTAAATTTTGTCCCAATTCATTAAGAATGACCCATGAATCACAAAAGCCGTAGAATAAATAGTTGAAATTACTAAAAATACTTTAGCGTAAAGAGCGATGTATTAAGAGGAGGTGAGCCCCTCATATGCGTAATAATTTCTGTTCGTTTTAAGTTTTAATGCTGCTCCTTACTTCCAGTTGAAAAAACTTTTTCATATTTATTCTTTCATTGTTTTTTTTTAATAATGCTAGGAAATCCTGCGCTCCCTTCATGGAAATTTTCATCCTCCATGACGAATTCTCGATGGAAAGTTCTCCCAACATATCCCCCTCTTCTCAACCCCTCCCCCCAACCAAAAAAATCCCCCTGAAAAAGTCTGTACACTTCCCAATAACCATTACTATATGTAAGCACTGGTCAAAGTTTGTAACTTGTAGCCCCTCCCACGGGGATTGTGGGGGAGTAAGTCGCCCCAAAGACATAGTTATAAGGTTTTTCGACTGCGCTGAATAGAATGGCTATCTAACAATTTTGATCCGTTGACTTTGGGAAAATAATTAGCGTGGGAGGGAGCCTAGGTGCCCTCCAATTTTTTTTGTTACTTAAAAAGGGCACTAGAACTTTTGATTTCCATTATAATGAGCCCTCTCGCAACACTCTAGCACCACTGGGTCGATACGATCACCCCTGGAAAAAAAAAATAAAATAAAAAATAAACACGCATCCGTGATCTGCCTTCTGGCAAAAAATACAAAATTCCATATTTTTGTAGATAGGAGCTTAAAACTTCTACAGTATGGTTCTCTGATACTCTGAATCTGATGGTATGATTTTCGTTAAGATTCTATGACTTTTAGGGGGTGTTTTCCCCTATTTTCTAAAATAAGGCAAATTTTCTCAGGCTCTTAACTTTTGATAGGTAAGACTAAACTTGATGAAACTTATATATTTTAAAAATCAGCATTAAAATTCGATTCTTTTGATGTAGCCATCGGTATCAAAATTTCATTTTTTAGAGTTTTGGTTACTATTGAGCCGGGTCGCTCCTTACCACGAACTGTTTGATTATTATATGACATTATTCTTTCCCGTCTTATTTAATTTTATTCAAAAAACTCATGTTTTTGCGAAGTACTTTTTCAAATTAATATCTGATTAAGAAAAGGAAACCATTCTGTTCAAAAAATGAATTCGTTTGCTTTTTTAAGGCCTAATTTCAGGCAAGCCAATAGTTTTATGCATTTTTTCTTTTTGTAAATTAGGATCCCATTGCCGAAGGTAATTAAGGCTATGTCTAAAGCCAATCAAAAACTACTTTTTGGTTCACATACAGGAAGCCCATGACCCCAATAAATTTTCATCCAGGAACTTACGGATGTAAGTTTCAAACTATTGGGAGGGAGGGCTCTTTACTCTTTTTCGGGGAAACTCCGCTACGTTTCTCTACTTCAGGGTCCTCGATAAGTTTTAAGCTCACATAAAAAGCTTTTTTGCCACTTTTTGAGTCCCATTTAGAGAAGTGCCCCTAAAACTCCCCCCAAAGGAATGTTTCATGTCCCGTTTGCCGAGGTAACGACCCTTGAAATTTGAAATGATAGAAAGGTATTCATCAAGTCAATAGGCAATTCTTGGCCTAAGTTTTTGGTGCCCGTGCTTCCAACCTAAATATTCTTTTCGCATGAGGCTTCCCTTAACTCAAGAACTTACGGCTGTTAGTTTCCAGCTATTTGAAGGCAAGAAGTTTCTTGGTCCGTTTTCTAGGAAACCATTATTTTCTTCTCTTTTATTTTTGTGAATTATATTCTTCCTGGCCAAGGAGTTAGTCTTGAGCCCAGAAAAAATAAAATGTTGGCCCTTTTGGGAGGAAAATTCTGGAGACCCTACGACAAAGTTGATTTTTCTTCTTTTTTTATGTAGTTCCCCTTTGGTCAGGCATTTACTGCTACATGCTTGAAGTGGGTTAGGAATCAAGCTGATGTTTGGAGCCCGAGAAACAGCTAAAAGAAGGTTTTGGGCCGTATTTTTGAAGGAATATACTTTTTTAATTTTTTCTTGTGCATTTATGCCCCCATGACCCATAGACCTACAGATGTAAGTTCAGATCCAATAGACAAAAAAAAATGTCCTTTTCAGGGCCTCTTTTTTTGTAAGCCCATATCTGCAAACTATATATCGAAGTAATTTAGTCCAGGAACTAACAGTTTTAAGTTTCAAGATGTTCAGAAAACTCAAGTTTTGTGGCCCTTTTTTACCCTTTTCAGGTCCCATTTTAGGAGCACCAATTTTTTCCGTACTTGGGTCCCCTTACCCCAAGGACTAAAGAACATAAGCTTAGAGCCACTTGGTGAACAAATTTTGACCTTTTTCCGGGTCTTATTTTTGAAGGCTCCTGGCCCAAATACATTATCGTTTGCACGTTAGGCTCATCTTGATCAAAGGACATACGGCTTTAAGTTTCAAGTTGAACAGAGAAAAATTATGGGCTCAATAACCCTCTCCCGCAACAAAATTCGCAGTTTTCTTGCTCCTATCTGTAAGCCAATTGGCAATTTGTGTACTTTACGCCTCCTTTCCTAGGGGCTCCTGGGCTTTATTTCATCCCCGAATACTTACTTTCAACCTTTCTATTTTTCGATATATATAGCTTACTGTAAATTTTGATCGGATGTCTTAAAAAGTTAAAGGAGGGGTAGCAGAGAAGTACACGGGATGTGGGCTTGTTGCTTTTCAACAATTTTTAACCCTTAAAAAAGGCAATAGAAGTTTCAATTTTCAATCAAACATGCCCGTTCCTAAGTTTCAAAGACCATCCTTTCGTACGAAGTGACGGTGGGAAAAATAGAAAAAAAATAAAATAATAGGAATCTGAAGGCACATGGCTTTTTACTTAGACAATGCTAGAGAGTTTTACCTCAGAGGAGTTTTATTTCTCATTTTTCGCATATTGTAACGATTCTTTAGGATCGTCTATAAGCTAGTTTTTCTAGAAGCCACTCAGTCTTTAGGCTAACATCTAAATCCTTGTTTTAATTCCTACAGTGTAATTTATGGACGGTTAAAGGGAGGAGTTGCGGCAATCTTTTCGTTGTGCCTCTGACAGTACTAGGTACAAATAGTGGCATTCTAATGCTAATTTTAGTAACCACCCAGCCACTCGCTGTTCTGCCCAGTGTCTGACCCTGAGGCTGGGGATTTTTAGGAATATACAGCCGATATTGGATGGTCTAAACCCAGTAATGCCTTTCAAAATAATATCCAGGGTTGAATCTCCTGTATATATGAAGCGTCGACTGTGGTATAAGAAAGACCCTTTGAGAGACCAATCTAGGGTGAGAGAGAAGTTCTCTTGCTAGTAAAAGCCCTGAGGATCAAATCTCACTTGACACTGATAGCTCGACAGTAGCGTGTGAGCTTCCCCATACTTTTAAGGGAGGAGCCTGTCCAAGCTGGTCTGAATCTAGTAGGTGGGGGTAGGCTGAGATGAAAACAGTAGTAGGCATATTGAAAATAGCAATGACATCTCTTCTACAAAGGCGAGAATAAGATATAGGCAAGCCCACTCTCAGAATACTAAGCCTGAAGGGGTATCAACTGCCTAGTGGCTTTCTTTACTTTTTTTTAGGCAATGAGCCATTGTGGCATGAGTCCCAGCTCATCTTTTTTAGTCTGTCCGTAGTGATAATAATAATAACAATAATAATAACAATAATAATGATAATAATAATAACAATAATAATAATAATAATAATAATAATAATAATAATAATAATAATAATAATAATAATAATAATAATAATAATAATAATAATAATAATAAATTTTGAATGAATAAACTCTTTATTAACTACTAAACTACAAAAAACTATACATACACACAACCGCCGGGGGAAGGCTCAAACAGCCTAATGTTGGACGGCTGCAATCCTCTGATTCTCAACCTATTTATTTAAAAAATAATAATAATAATAATAAAGAAGGACAAAAACACTCTCACTCTATTACCCTTATTACCCCCTTTAATTTGGCAAAGTTTGTGCAGGCGTACGTGATGCAATAAATTATGTAAACACTTCCTCACTTCCCCATTTTCTATTTCCTCATTTTTCTACTTTAGTATTACCACTTTCTATTTTTTCAACTTTACCGCCTACTCTGTTCAATTTTTGTTTTTGTTTTCTTAAATCTATACTAATTTGTTCCTAAAATATATTTAACGTGAGTAATATTTTACAAACATTAGGCTTAGAGATAATGGTGCACTACTTAGCAACGCAATGTTTGTATTAAATTGTTCTTATTGCTAAGATAGAAAAAATACGCGCACTAAAAGATAAGTAACGTCTTAAGGTTCATCTTTTTTACGAGTAATTTATTGTATGAAAATAATACCAACAGTTATATATCTTAAACTATAATAGGTTTGTTTTCAGGTATGTTGTTTTCCTATTTTATAAGCAAACAATATAAAATAGCAGAAGCCAAGTTTTTTGTGTGTTTTTTTTTTTTTGCTAAAAAAAGACTTAAAATAAAACAAAAACGGGAATTAAACTTGATATAATTGAAGTTACATAATGACGACAATAACATTTGTCCTCTTTCTGAATTGCGTGAATGGAGGACTGTGTACTTTGGATAAACGCTATTGAAACAAAAGAGTTATTTACAGGGATCAGTCCCTTAATATCTTTTGTAAAAATTCAATTGTTGATGTAATCCCTGTCAGATTCCCATCAGTTCTTGATGAGCTACAAAAAAGATCATGGTATTCTTTAAATTTTTTGGGACAAATAAGATTACTTTTTTTGTCTATACTATCTAGCAACTAGGTACTTTAATTCAAAGTTGTTTACTTTTTCTACTTAATCACGTTGAGGATTTATTGAAAAAGAAAATATAAAAACACTGCGTTTACCTAAATATCCTTGTGATTCAAAAATATTACACTCCTCATATTTTCCTTAGGCTATTCGTCGTGTTTCACTAATTCAGTATTGAGAAGTTTTTCCGATTTCAGTTGCTTCGTCAATTGTCTGACTTTTTCTTTTTATATGTTTCGTTGTTTGTTTAGAAGTTTTCTAATTATGTAAAAGTATCTGTTTCGGTATGTTTACTATCTTAACCCTATCACACATAAAGGTCAAATCTGACAGTTTTATCCTTCCAAGATCATTGTCACCTTTTACTATGCTATCAAACAGTTCGTGGTAACGAACTGTAGTAAGGAGCGACCCGGCTCAATAGTAAACGAAACTCTAAAAAGCGGAATTTTGATGCTAAAAGATACATCAAAAGAATCAGATTTTTCATTCTGATTTTAAATATATAAGTTTTATCAAATTTAGTCTTTGTCATCAAAAGTTACGAGCCTGAGGAAATTTGCCTTATTTTGGAAAATAGGGGAAAACACCCTCTAAAAATCATAGAATCTTAACGAAAATCACATCATCGCATTCAGCGTATTAGAGAACCCTATAGCGAAAATTTCAAGCTCCTATCTACAAAAATGTGGAATTTCGTATTTTTTGCCAGAAGACAGATCACGGGTCTATTTGTTTTTTTGTTGTTGTTTTTTCCCAGGGGTCATCGTATCGACCAAGTGGTCCTAGAATGTTGCAAGAGGAATAATTGTAACAGAAATGAAAAGTTCTAGTGCCCTTTTAAAGTGACCAAAAAATTGGAGGGCACCTAGGCCCTCCAAGCCTAGGTGCCTGGAGCACCTAGGCCACACTCATTTTTTCCCCAAAGTCAACGGATCAAAATTTTGAGATAGCCATTTGGTTCCGCATAGTCGAAAACCATAATAACTATGTCTTTGGGGATGATGTATTCCCCACAGTTCCTGGGGGAGGGGCTGCAAGTTACAAACTTTGACCAGTGTTTATATACAATAATGGTTATTGGGAAGTGTACAGACGTTTTCAGGGGGATTTTTTTGGTTTGGGGGTGGGGTTGAGGGGAGGGGGATATGTGGGAGGATCTTTCCTTGGAGGAATATGTCATGGGGGAAGAGAAATTCAATGAAAAGGGCGGGGGATTTTCTAGCATTACTATAAAAAAGAAAAGAAAAAATAAACACGAAAAAGTTTTTTCAATTGAAAGTAAGGGGTAGCATTAAAACGAACAGAGATTATTACGCATATGAGGGGTTCTAAAAATACTTTAGCATAAAGAGTGAGGTATTTAGGAGGAGATAAATACCTCGCTCTTTATGCTAAAGTATTTTTATAATTTCAACTATTTATTCTTTGGCCTTTCTGATTCAGGGGTCATTCTTAAAGAATTGGGACAAAACTTAAGATTTAGCGTGAAGAACGAGGTATTAACGAGGGGACAAACCCCCTCATATACATAATAAAAATATAAGAATATAAAAGTTTGTTACGTGAGTTAATTCTTAAGTTACGAATATTTTTTACTAATAAAAACGTTCGTTAAAAATTAAAAGTTCTAGTTGCTATTTAAACAACAGCAAAATTGGAGGGCAACTAGGCCTCCTTCCCCACCCCTTATTTCTCAAAATCGTCTGATCAAAACTAAGATTCATTTCATTGGTTTAGGAGCATTATTGCCTACGCCATTTAGCCAAAAAAAGAAATACCCAATCTCTTGTGTAGTGGTGAAACCGTTGACTTAACCTCTATCGGTAGAGAGGAACATTAATAATAAAAATTTTATTTCGGAATTATACGATTTCCTTGCTAAATAAAAAATTGTCTTTTCTTTTTTTGAGGATAACGGATACCATCAGACTTACAGCACTGATCTGTTGAATCAGATTGCTTAAAATTATGAAACGCAAATTGTAAATTGATGATTATGGGCGTCAATCGACGGAAAATTATGGGGAGGGGGGTGAAAATATTTAAAAATCTGTGAGGGTTCAACTTTCTGGTTCTATCGATTTACTGATTAAATGCAAAAAAGACACTGTAGTTTTTAATTAAAATATAAAAACAAGGATTTTTCAAAACCTAGGGCTGAGCAATTGCCCCCTCCCTTAATCGAGGTTCCTGTTGAAAATTAAAAGAAATGATTGCAGGCAGTGGAAAATGTTCACCAAAATAATATAACTAACTCGCTCTTCGTCATTTTTTCATTGCCTATTACGGGTAGTCACGCGAACTATTAATTTAAACTTCCAGATAATAACATAAATTACCTTTCGTGATACTGGTTACCAAAAAATAGTCTACCTAAGGGAAAAACCTATTAGCAAAGGCCAAATTAGCAAATTGGTTTAACAGAGGGCTAAGGCTTAAAGCACTTGGACGGGAGCTAAGTTGCAGTTTTATTTAATTTGGTGAAACTTTAATACCTCATACCGGTTCGATCAATTACGACAAAAATGAGTTTATGAAAACAAATTTGAAATTTCTACTCACCTAGAGATAAACATACTTTTAAACTTGCAGAAGCTCCAAAATCTGGTGACAACTATTTCTAAAATTTTAATGTCTCTGGAGAAATAAAATCGTTCCTTCGTTAGAAGGCTTCGAATAATTGTTCACTTCACAAAGGTTTTTCCATCCATCTCAACTATCTTAAAGTCCAGCACATGAACGGTTGCCAGACAAGGCTACCCACTTAATGCTATAGATACCAAAACTCACTTGACAGGACTCTAGAGGATCCAAGTTTGGGAAGGCAAAGGACTACCAAAGCTCAACTGTTGTAAAGCTCTTCAGTTGTAAATATATTTTGGGATATGTAGAGGAAGCTGAATGCTAAAGTTCAGATCATTATATTGCCAGGTGTTAATGAACTTACTCTGCAAGTCCCGATTAAGAAACTTATCAGACAAGGAGCTTTGGCTCTTCCGCCCCTGTTCAATAATAGTATTACTGAACCTAAGCATCTAGTTGTGAGGCCTTGTATATTTAAAGGGGGTGATGGCTCGGTAGCAAATTACGCTGATGATATTCTGAACATTAGACTAACGCAGACTGAAATAAAACAGAATTGCTGTACATCGTCAGAGGAGTGTGACCATATCGGATTAACGTTAAACAAGAGTAGAACTGAATTCCTGGTTTTATAACGCTGTATCCAAGAGTCAGTTTGTTTGTCTGTTGCTGTTCATGTCCTTCATGAATAAGATCACCTTACATACCTTGGAGTACCAATTGGGAAAAGTTGCCACACAGCACGAACTTTGTTGAAAGATTTTTTTTTGAAAAAGAATAAGAAAGCTTTTGGTCTTTTAGTTGCTATGAAATTTAAGTTTGGTAACGCTTATCCAACGATCTCTTTGCAGTGCTTTTGTAGTCCCGCATTTGCTTGCTCTTTCGCCTTTTTGGCAGTTTTTCATTCGAAGTGATGTTGCTGATATTAGAAAGTGTTTTATAAAATGTGAAATACCTACTACGGCTGCCCTTTTGGACTAGCAACACCACATCATCGACCAGACATGAAGTCACGAGCCCCTTAGATACTTTCTGAAGAAGAACTGAGTCGTATCCAAAGCGGGTAGATTTTGATTCTATGAATGAATGAATGATACTTTATTTAAAACGAACTTTCACAGAACTCAAACTGCCAAAAAAAAACATTAAAATGCATTAAACTTCTACTTTCCTGAACGTATTTTTATAGACTTTTCATTTTTGTGGTTTTGTAGATAATGATGGGCAATAAAAGATTATTATTATATTTATTATTATTACTGCTACTTTCGAATTTGTTTTTTAATGTAAAATAAATAGCGATCTTCAGCATCTATTCACTTTTTCACGATGATCTTTCTCTTCGTAAGTTTCCCATAAAGATTCCAAAGGAGGATGAAGATCAGAATTTACAATTCCTTGTGAACTGTTCTTTATTATTGGTGTTCTGAAGTGTAATTTGTTAATTTGTGTTTGTTTTTTACTCTTTTATTTTTTTGGAGGGTTGGGAAAGGAAACTATGCACCAAAGGGTTTCTAAAATTTAATGACTATGGGTAGTTACAATGGCGATTCCTGGAGTATTAGCTGTTTTCAAATTTGGATCCTTCAAGTGCAGGTTTTTGGGCTATGTTTATGAGGCAGCTACATTATGTTGTGATAGCTGGACAATTTAAACATAAAATTTCAAAGTATTTGTATAAAAAGGAAATTTAATCTGAGTATGGTGAAGGTGATGTGATAGACCTCAAAGTTTTCTACCTTAACTGCCAATGATCAGATTCTTCTTTTGATTTTCTCAAACGAGAAATCTGAACTTTCTAACTTTCAGGTTATCAGTCTTACCGAAGCTTGGTTAAATGGCCACAACTCAGCTATCAGTCTTACCGAAGCTTGGTTAAATGGCCACAACTCAGCTATCTTGCAGATTCCTGGATACAAATTTTATTATGGGAATCAACAGCTAAGACAAAATAGAGGAAATGGAGCACACATCCGAGGCAACATTTAGCAAGAAATGCCCAATTAGTATCTCTTAGGAAATATCATTTAAACCATTTATCATTCAGATTGGACAATAAAACTGAAAGATGTATTTATGATTGCATTGAATGGGCTATCGTTTGGCTCTATGCCTATTTTAATGTATCTTCCGGATAAGCAGCTTGAGAAACTTGAGTGGGGCGTAGAGGAGGGGACAGTCCCTTTCATATATGGAGTAATTTCTGTTCGTTTAAAGTTTTAATGTCACTCCTTATTTTCAGTTATAAAAACTTTTTAGTTTAATTTCTGAACATTTTTGAATATATACAGGTTTTGATTTTGGCTTACTGTACATGAATAATTAAAACAGAATTTGCATATTAGTTTCATTTTTTCTGGCTAAATGGCTTTCTCAAAATTTTGATTTGACGATTTTGAGGAAAAAGGGGGCAGGGTGGGGGTCTAATAGCCCTCCAATTTTTTTGTTACTTAAAAAGGGCACTAGAACTTCAATTTGATATACGAACATTTTTATTAGTATTAAATATACATAAATTAGAAATTAACTTACCTAACGAAATTCTATATTTTCATAATTTTATAATGTATATGAGGGGGTTTGCCCCCTCGTCAATACCTCACTCTTGACGCTAAACTTTAAATTTTGTTCCAATTCCTTGAGAATGACCCCTGAATCACAAAGGCCGTTTAATAAGGATGAATAGATCTTAGGAAATTACTAAAAATACTTTAGTGTGAAGAGCGAGGGATTGAGGAGGGACGAACTCCTCATATACGTAATAATTTCGGTTCGTTTTAAGTTTTAATGTTGCTCCTTACTTTCAGTTGAAAATTTGATTTTTTTTTTTTTTTAATTTCTGATTGTTTTTAATAATACTGAAAAATTCAGCGCCCTCTTCATGGAAATTCTCTTCCTTCATGAAAATTACCTCCATGGAAAGATCCTCCCACGTAAGCCCTCCTCCGCCCCCCCCCACCATAAAAAAATCCCCCATCCCTAAAAACGTCTGTATTCTTCCCAATAATCAATACTATATGTAAACAATGGGCATAGTTCTTAACTTGCAACCCTTCCCTTGGGAATTGTGGGGGATTAAGTCGTCCTCAAAGTTATTAGATTTTTCGACTATGCTGAAAAGAATAGCTATATCATAATTTGATCCAGTGACTTTGGGAAAAAATGAGCATGAAAGGGGATCTAGGTGCCCTCAAATTTTTTTGGTTACTTAAAAAGGGCACTATAACTTTTGATTTCCGTTTGAGTCAGCCCTCTTGCAACATTCTAGGACCACTGGGTCGATACAATACCACTGGAAAAAAAAATAAACACGCATCCGCGATCTTTCTTCTGGCAAAAAAATACAAAATTCCACATTTTTCTAGATAGGAGCTTGAAACCTCTACAGAAGGGTTCTCTGATACGCTGAATCTGATGATGTGATTTTCATTAAGATTCTATGACCTTAAGGGGTGTTTCTCCCTTATTTCGAAAATAAGGCAAATTTTCTCAGATTTTCAAATTTTATATGTTTAAAATGAACATAAAAATCCGATTCTTTTGATGTATCTATTTGTATCAAAATTCAGTTTTTTAGAATGTCGGTTACTATTGCGTCAGGTCGCTCCAAACTAACAGTTCGTTACCACAAACTGTTAGAAAGGGCAGCGTAGTTTTGGCAGATATTTTAAATATATGAGCATGGACGCTCAAGCCCGAGAATTCCCATATTAGATGGTGAAATTTTAATGCCAGACACACCAAATAAAATATGCCAAATTGCTAACATAATACAAAAGATAACAACGAATGACCAACTATGGCTATGTAACACAGCAATAAGCAGAATAAGCAATGACAGCGTGACCTCAATCAAATCAAATCTTGGAATATACTATCATCTTAACCGACAAAGAGGAAGAGCTACTTTTCGTATAAGATCAGGACACTGTGGTACAGAAAGTTACATGGGACGTTTTTATGGTGAAAATTTCAATTGTGACAATTGTTGAATAAATGAAACATTGGAACATATTCTGTTTGATTATCCATCATACGTAAATTACAGACAAAAGATTCAGGATTTTATTTGCATTGAATGGTTTACCAATGCAGATAAATCATGCTACATGGAAGTGGACATTCATTAACAATAATTGATCTCATATTGGAATTTTTGTCCAAGACTGATAACTTGGAAATATGTAGTGCCTTATCTATAAAATTGTATATCGTCTTTTAGTTTATAGCAAGTCGGAAGTTTCCTGCACATTCAAGAATGAGAAACAAGCCGCAATCTGGTTACAAGGTCCATGATGACAAAAGGTGACCTCAAATCAACTTAACTCAACAATCAAGGCCGAAAATTCATTTGGCCACCCCATTAAGTAGCAAGTTAGCTGAGATTGCAAGAGCTTAAACCTTTACAGCAAGTAAATTCGCAAATACTGAATTAGGACTTTTGGAGATAGTCTCTCAATCTTGAACAAGTCAGTGTGGAAAAGAAGCTCAACATGAGGGTTAATGTAAAAAGAGATCTTACTTCAAAAGCTAGCGTAAAGCGTGGTTATAGTTGGAAAAAACACCACATCTAGCCAGCTTCAAATAAGTCAGCATGAAGAAACCTCAAAATGAGGGCTTGTCAGGAAAATAATTTCTGACTTCAAAAGTATGCGCTATGTATGGCCTTATAATTATTAAGGAAATGCGGCCAATTATAGCTTAAAAAAAGTTACGTCCCTCTACACACATATTTAAAAGTTCAACAAATGTTTTGGGGTTAGTAAACTCATCTGTTAGAATCAGGCTCAAATACTAATTTTTTTACTCTTTTTGGAAGATGCCTCTCTGCTATCTATTTAAAGTGTTAGAACGAACCATAAATTGAAATAATCATGTATTGATTGCTGAGTAAGAAAACCTAACCTAAATACCTGCTATATAATAAAAAAAAAGCTATCTACAATTGTATGAATTAAATGTGTTATCAAGTTATCGCAATGGCATTGACGAAAATAAGAGAACAGAAAATTTATATGACTTGCTGGTAAGTGTTTTAAATATAGATGGCAGTCTAGTATAAAATACTTGGTAGTTAGTTTTTTAAATACTGAAATTTTTATGCTAGTATTTTGCTTATTATGCATCATTTGTATTAGTATTTTCATAAATTTACTTTAAAAAATTTTTCAGAAAGAAAAAATTTCAAAGAAAAGTAAAAGAGTTACATTGAAACCTAAAACGTTTAAAATAAAGCCATTTAATATTACTAAGTTAAAACTAGAAATTACTATGAATGAAAGGTGGTGCAAAAAGGATAATTACACTAAGCATAAAGGCCATAGATACTGCTATGGACAAATGGATGAATCTTAAAATGGAGGGATATTAAAATGTAAATCTGATTAAATTTAAGACAAACATAAATTGCTATAAATATGAGAAAAAGTGCGACCTCCTCAAACCTTCTAATGTCCAAATTGGGACTATTGCTCTACTGAAAACTGCTTTGATTTTTATATGGACTTCTGACCTTTAAAACGAGTTTTTATTTTACTTTTTTTTTCTTGTGCACTGGAGTCATACTGGCCCAAGGATTTAAGACAATCGATTTTGGGCTGACTAAAATAGAGCTCTTGGTTCCTTTTTGGGCCCCATTCTAAGGGCTGGAATCCACCGAAACAATGTTCTTACGTATTAGACTCTTCTGAGAACAGGGAATTAAAGCTGGAAGTGTAATATTGGCTTAGACCTACAATGTTTTTGCCCATTACCGCCCCCTAGCACCCTCTCCTAATTTTGCTACAGCATCGGGAGGTAAGATAAGATATTTATTTCAGAAAGATCTCTATCACAATGCCAGAAAGGGCCGAATTGGCACTTCGGAGTCAACAAATCACATGGTTGCAATAATTATGGCAGAAATGCAAAAAAACAACAACGAAAAAGAAAAATCATACTGAATAATCATTTATGAGTCAATAATTAAACTGTAATAAGTCAATTAAAAAATTAAAAAGATAAAAACTGCAAAACTAAACTTAAACAAATACAATTCAGAGAAAGAACTAAAAGGGACATTATATATATATATATATGTATATATATATATATATATATATATATATATATATATATATATATATATATATATATATATATATATATATATATATACGTATATGTATGCATGTATATAAGTGTCAATAATTTGACGGCATAAAGTCAATAAAAGAGCTAAAAAATGAAAACTGGTCAAAAAAGGGGGACGAAAATAAGCGAATAAACACAAAAAAGAGAATGAAATATAAAACATATAAAAATTAAAGGGTAAACTTAAAAAAAACAGAGGAGGGAATGGAAATTAAATGTAGCCAGGAATTAGGCTTTTCAAGGATTTTCCCGATGTGGTCAACAAGAGAAACGAGGTGTTGGGAAGTAGAAGTGGATTTTAGGTTCTCAAATTGCCTCAGGTCAGTAAGAGGTAGGATTTTTTTCTTTAGCCAATCTGAAAGGAATCCTTCATATAGTTTTGAGAGTAAGAGGATAAACGCCTTTAAAACCAGGGTTTCCTGATTATCAAATAAAGAACTGCTTATCAATTAAAACACTATCGACTTCCTTAAGAAATGAACAAAGAGACCTTTTGCTTTTGTGTACATGAATTAATAAAGTATGAGGGGTGTTTTTCGAGATATTCTAGGTATTGTTCTTCAAAGGTCTACATTGCTTCTTTCTTCATATAATTATTTGTTTGTTGGGTTTTTTTTTTCGAATCGTGCAACAGAGATCTTCTGATTTTATTTCTTCAGTTGATCTTATTTGTATTTACCATTGTATTTCTTTTGAGATATGATCTTGGTCTTTTGAAGATTCTCTCAATTTTTCGCTAGTTCTGTCTTAAGAAACTTAGCTTCGGTGTCCACCAGCGAGTAAATTTGCTATTACTGAAACGGTTTTTAGAGTAATTGAATGTTCTTTAGATTTTGTTAGTTGCAAAATATGACAGATATTTTAATTTTTATAATTTACTGAGAGATTTCAAAGTCATCAATATCTTCCAAAAGCAATTGTCTAAAAATATTTCGACGGGTTTTTAAAGTCATATCGTTCAATGCTAGGGCAAGGTTGAAATACATCTTCGCTAAAACTACGAATTAACGACTTGCATATAAAGTCAGATAAACATGGAGCAATATAGTGTATTCTACTTTTGAAAAATCCTTATAAGCTGATATCTGATGGTCATTATAGAAGGGTTAGCTGTAGAAGTACGAATATAAATAATAACGGACGGATTGTTTACGATGGTCAAGGAGTTAGAAGCCAGGAAGTTTTCTACTTCAAGAATAAGCAGAACCGATGGTTATTTCTTTATTTCCTAAGTAAAATATGACCGTAACACGCTCATTAGCAGTTTGATTGGATAAGCTGGGCAATTTATGACTTATCTTCACAAAATTTGATGCACTGAAAAAATTTTAACCCTTTAATAGTTTTGGTAACATATATATTTATTATGGATATGTGGAATTTTACACTGCTTATCTACAAAATATTCCTGAATTAAAATGACATCCTAATTTGTTCTTTTCAAGTCTTTACATAAAGTCATTTTAACACCCCCACGGTGTTTCAGTGACCCGCTAGCGCTGTAAAAAAAAAAACATGTTTAGTTTCAAGCCCTTTTTTGGAATTTTTTTTTACATTTTTGCGGGCACACAAAATTCGCACGCATTTTGGTTTCACAATAAGATTTAACTATTAAGGTGAATTAAAATAATAACTGCCATTTCAGAATTAGTATTAAAGACAAATTTTCCTTACGAGACAGTTGTTTTTGTTTTAGTTTTTAAACGCGTTTTTAGGTTTTTGTTCCTATGGGCCGTGGTTTGCTCTGATCTCTGTTCGAGCCTGAGCGTGAATTGTTTTACTGTCTCATTTATTATATTTACCTGTATTATGTTTTCCTGTTTGAAAGTTTCATATTTACGTGTCTTACATATTCAAATATACAAAGCTGAAGGATAATAATTGTTCTGTTGTAAAAAGGGTACATAATAATTAACCAATGAACAAAGTTTATATCATCCGAGTTAGCTTTTACCACTTCAGATAAAAAAGACTGAGTTACATTTTCTAGTCGTATTGTTGATTTAAGGAGGTTGGATTTGAATGGGGTTAAGTTTAATGGGGGTTGAATTGAATGGAGGCTGAGTTTCGAAGGGTTGAATTATATAGGATTGGGCTAAAAATGGGTTGAGTTACATGGGGTTAAGTTAAATGGGGTTGAGTTAAGTGATGGTTGAATTTTACGTGACCTTGGTTGTTGTATCGGGGTTCAGTTGAATGTGGTTGGGGTTGATTCAAACGCAAGTCAAGCTAACGCGGATTGAGTTAAAGGGGATGGGTTATACACGGATTGGGTTGAATGAGGCTGATCTTAGCGGGTTGAATTAAATTCGGATAAGTCAATTGAGTGTTTAGTTCCATGGGAACTGAAGTATTTCCTAATCCATTTCCCTAAAAAATACTTTCATTTAAAAAGGTGAAATACATATTTAATTACTCAAAACATTGGAACTAAAACATATAAGGAATAATACTCAAAAGAAGATTATAAGAGTAGCCACGTGTGTTTCATTCCGGTTTCTATTCATAAAAAAAAACAAGAAAAATTAATTCCAAACCCTTGTCAATCTACTTCACTTAAGATACAATATATTTGCATATTTTCAACATTAATGTTTTCCAAATCTATCATTTGCAAGTTTTTTTTCTCCTGTAGGTCAAAATGGCACTTCCAACTGAGTAAAGACGCTCTAAAGGAGCAGACACCGTAATTTGCATGATATATTCTGTGAATAGTTTTTGAAATCATTGGTGAGTCAACATTTTTCCTCTTGTGTTCAAGGAACTGTAGGATCTCTAATTTTAAAAAAAATGGTACATTTAAACTAGGTATCATCTTTAAGTCCTTACCCTTCCATGAACAAAAACACCCTCTGTATGAATGATTTTGGTTGTATTTTTAATCTTTGACGTCAGATAGACCTTGTGCTTTGTCCTTTTGTTTAGTAACTGTAACCACAAGTCTCATTTCTATAAGGAGATAATCATTCAAAATTGTTCTTCAGTCTTCTAAAAGCCGCTAAGTCTTGAAATAGAGGTGGTAGAAAATTGGAATTACAAACTCCCTCAAGGTTTTAGCCTAAAAGTCCATAAAAGGCTCTTGTCAAAAGATCCAGTGGAAAGTGCAGCCACCAACTTTTAAATTGCTCTCCTTTTCCTCTACGTCATGTTGGTAAGGATTCGACAATAAATATTTGTTTAATGAGGTGGTCGTTGGAGCGAAGCAAAATGTTTCCAAGCCAGTGGAGCTGCCAAACCTGATGACGCTTGATATTTTGTCTCAAGCTATCGTCGGATATGTAAGCATATTGCGTCTCAAGATATGTCGGTAAACAGCGTTGTTGGAAGTCTGATTTGACGTCTGGAAGTGTAAAATTTAACCTAGGCAGTGGTGGTCCAAAATCTCTAGAGCACCTCCGTGAGCTGCTTTGATGGACCTTGATTCAATACCATACAGTAAGACTGCCCTAATTGTCGACACATATGCTTATCTTCGTTTGCAAGCTAATTTCTCTACAGACCAAGAGATGTTTGCAAAGTTAAGCGAAACTCCATGAACTCAGACATATTTTTATTTGTTTCTTGATGACATCCTCCCTTTTGGGTCTACCTCGGGTTCCAGATAAACGAAAGTATCCACCTTTCAAGCGGGGGATTTCCACAATGATTTTCATTCAAGTGGATCAAAGGCGACGCCAAAGTATATAAATATGTTGATAAAGGGAAATTTGTATCTCTTGCATTGCTCCGTGATCAGGCGATGGACAAAAATGAGTTTTGAGTATCCACTGCCATACCTATATCTGGACTGGTTTTACCGTGTTTGCTTGTCTCCTAGTTTTTGGAATCTACATAGTAGAATGGCAGGAAAAAAAGCACATAAATACTTATTTTCAATACTGCACTAGAAGTGTATCTAAATATTTACTAGAGACAAATTGAGAGTATTTAAATGCATATTTTTAATAAACGCATTTAAAAACTATCCTATCATTTTCCTTGTACCTGCAGGAGTTTCCAAGGCAACCATTTAGCCAAAATAACAGTATCTTTGCTAATTCGGCATTTCTGATAGTGAAGTGGCAAGTAAGTCAATCTTTGCATGGTAACTCATGGCTGCATCCCATTCATCATGCATTCAAGAAAAGAGGAAACAAGACAAAGAATACAATTGAAATCTCAAGGCATCCAAAATTCCTCGCATCCCGTATGTTACATGGCAAAGCTTATGTATATTTGTCATTAGTGAACGATTTAACCGGAATATCTCTATTAGAGCTTTAAGAGCTGCATATTTATATGCACAGCCCATAGCTTAATAGCATGCCCATTAGTATAGCCTATAGGCCTAGCACCAGCAGGTCTCAAAAGACGCTGGGATTCTACTTTGTTCCCTTAAATATTGGTAAATTTAGAGTTTTCCCATTGTTTAAATTGACAGAAGGTGTATATACAACTTGATGTGTCTTCATGCTCTTCTATACCACTTCTATTACACAATTTGTTTTGAACCCTTAAAGTGATACCTTACTCCTTGTTTGAAAATCTGGTAAAATTCTAGTTAAGTGACTTCTTGCTATCTTGGAAAGGGGTTAGGTTAGGAAAATGAAACTTTTAGAGATGGGTCTACAGGCTAAAGTATATCATGGGAAGGTATTTTAAAGTTCCCACCTCCACTACTTCTCCCTCTGGCAGGCCCTGAAATTTTCCTACATGACAAGTCTATACCTATTGAAATTTTGACAAAACAGCATTTTACCTTAGTTTTCAGTTACTAGTTGCTTTTTCTCTGCCTTTAGTTCTGAAAATACAATTCCTGTTATTTGAGTATAATTTTGAGCCATATCAATGTTTTTTTTCAAAATTGAGGAAATGTATTTGCATATCTTTAAAACCTTATAAATTGAAATTGAGCAAAGTAGTGAAGCTGAAAACAATTTTGTTGTACTTCATTTCAGCAGAAGATCTATTTTGCAAGGTTTCACTTTTATAACACATATATTTTTAAAGGTCAGGGCCCTCTAGAGGAAGAAGGAGTAGAGGTAGGTACTTCAGAATACCTTCCTGGGACATACTTTAGCCTACAGACATATCCCTGAAAATTTCATTTTCCTAACCTAACCCCTTTCTGAGATAGCAACAAGTCACTTAGCTAGAATTTTACCAGAAATTCTGAAAACAGTATTAATTTTATTTTCCCACTATTCAGAATAAAATGCAAAATGTAGGCTATAGGGTATTCTTCATACATATTCCACTTCTTATTTTGCTGATGGTTCTTCTTTGCCATTAAATCAATTTGAAAAAAGCAATAAAATGCATAACTTGGGTAATATATATGAATATTAGGGAAGCAGGCAAAGTGAAGCACTTTTAGAAATGATGTAAGTAGGCTAGGCTATTTAGAATATTTCTTAAGTTGTTTCCAGAATTTCTACATTATCACTAGAAACATTATACAATTTTTTAAATTAGGCCTAGCCTTGGCCAATCTAAAACATTCTAAAGTACTTTTTAAAATTCTTTACCTTACCTTAATCCATCTGAGAGCTTTAAGGTCTTCCAGACCTGTAGTGCTCTTGAGTTGATGACTGCCAGCTGAACCTCCACTGCTTCTTTTCTCCTACTCTTTGTCAAGTTGGTTTTTGAAGGACTGGATAGAGAGAGCACTGACAATTCTCTCTTACATCTTACAATTTATTCTCTTCTCTCTTCTTGAAAACTCTTCTTGAAGACTCTTCTTGAAAAGAATGATTGGTGAGTTTTAGATTGGGAGCTTGACTTGGGTAGCTTCTTATAGTGTCCTCTTGTGTTATGCTGGCTAGTACCTACTGAGATTGCTGCCAAATGTTGCTGACTTTTCATTCTGCAGCTTGTAAGTAAGCATCATATTGCTGCACCATCATTGGTAAACCAGAGTGAGTAGTTTGAGGTACTTGAGGTGGT
Source organism: Artemia franciscana (assembly GCF_032884065.1). Taxonomy (NCBI): domain Eukaryota; kingdom Metazoa; phylum Arthropoda; class Branchiopoda; order Anostraca; family Artemiidae; genus Artemia; species Artemia franciscana. Next base: position 8,516,771 of record NC_088872.1, read on the forward strand.
CCTCATATGAGGTTGATGCTAGACTTTTATGCATTTTGTTGCTTGTCTTTGTATGTTTTCAATGAGCCTCACTTTTTGTTGATAAGAAGGACCAGCAAGACACATGCCAAAATTGAGATGAGGTCTGACAAGAGCCTTGTATAGTTTTATAAATATAGATGCATGTCTGTTGTTGATGGTTTGTTTTAGTAGTCCAAGACTAGAGCTTGCATAGGAAAATACATGCTGGACATCACTGTGAAAATTAAGTTTATCATCAATAATGACACCTAGATCCCTTTCTTCTGCTCTGTTCTTTAGTTGCTCTCTTACTTTGGTGGTGGGGTTGCAGATCATGTAGTTTGCCATTGGGTTATTGGGTTCAAGGTGTAATACACAGCACTTTCCTGCATTAAATTGGAGAAGCCAGTCATGGGTCAAAACTTGTAGCACATCTATGTTGTGCTGGATACTCTGAGGGCATGCAATACCAAAGAGTTTGGCATCATCAGCAAACAGGTGCATGCCATTGTCAATATGGTTAAATATGTCATTGATGTAAAACAGAAAAAGAGTTGGACCCAGTACAGTTCCCTGCAGTACTCCACTCATTACTTCAGCCTTGTCAGAGTATATTGGCTTGCCATCTGTAGCAAATAAGCAAACTTTCTGCTTGTACTTTGTAAGGAAATTCATCAGCCAGTCTACAACAGCCTGATTGATGCCAATACTGGATATTTTTGAGTGCAGTCGACTGTGAGGAACCTATCAAAGGCCTTAGCAAAGTCCAGAAGGAGCAGGTCAATTGGATATCCAGGGTCAATTAGGTCTGTGATTTCCTTGTATGATTCCAAGAGGTTTGTTTCAATTGATTTCCCTGACTGGAAGCCATGCTGCTTAGGGGACAAGATCTTCCTGGTTGTCAAATGCTTAAGGATTGAATCATTGACTATGCACTCAAGTATTTTGATGACAACTGAGGTCAGGCTAATTGGCCAATAGTTTTCATGCTTGGAATGATTACCTTTCTTGAAAACCAGTGTAATGTTGTCTATTTTCCAGTCTGCTGGCAGCTCTCTAGAGGTGAGTGATGTTGGGAAAATTCTCCTAAGTGGTTCTGCTATGATAGCTGTAGTTTCTTTTAATAGCCTGGGATGTAGGTTATCTGGTCCTGGTGATTTGTTAGTATCTAATTTCTGTAAGTGTCTGATAACCTCTGTAAGCAATAGAGTGATGCTTTCCATTGGTGATCTTACAATGTATTCAGGTGAAGAGGGTAAAGGACCATTGGGTTCAGTGGTGAAAACAGAAACAAATTGCTGATTTAGTGAGTTTGCAAGCTTGTTGATATCTGTTATTTCTTCATCTTCCTCAGTTACTAGTTTCCTGATGCCTCATCTATTTTGGTCTTGGCTAGAGACATATTGCCAAAATTTCTTTGGATTTGTCTTAGCTTTGTCTGCAAGTTTAGATTTGAAGCTTGTGTATAAATTGCCTGCTAAATTTTTTTATTATAGGTTTCTTGCTATCCTGAAAAGTAGTTGAGTTAGATAAATAAAGCTTTCAGCAATGAATACAGAGCCTATAATACAGTCTTGGAAGGTATTACTAAGTATCTATCTCTATCTTTCCTTATTTTTAGTGCTTAGAACATTGCATAGCCTCATTACAGGCTTATGTCCAGTCAAAATTTTGACAAAAACATTTTACCTTAGCTTTGTATTCTCAGTGTGTTTCATTAGCCAAAAAATTTTTAAATGCATTTCAGGCAGATTTTAATCCTTGGCCTTTTTTTCTAACTCATAGGATAAAATTACAAATCTCTAAAACTGTACAAGTCTAGATTAAGTGAAGTTATGAGGCTCAAAACCAGGGGTTTAATTTGCTATGGGACTGGGAGGGAGGAGAGCAAAACACTTGGTAATGGTCTAGATTAGGGGATATTGATTAGTAAACATGTTAAGAAAACAATTCTTACTTCATAATATGCAGAATAATTGTAGTCAACATATTTTTTACTGCAGCTCTACTATACTTAACCCTGGGAGCTAGGGTTTTCCCCCTGGAAAAGTCCCTCATACACAAAATTGAGCAGACATGGAAAAAATACAAAATAGCTACCTGAAAAAGTTGATTAGATGTCCTAAGGGGTAAAAAAAGGACCATATATCAAAAATTAGTGTAGGACAGGTGCTGGTTTGGTCTCCTATCACTGCCAACTTATAAAAAAGGACTAGAACTCTCAATATCTAATCAAATGAGCATCTTCCAAAGTTTCTATAACTATGAGGGGGAGGTTAGGATAGGGAAGGGGCAGAATAAATGCTGCTCATTTTGGGGTTTAGTCTTACTCTTTCCTTTATAAAATATTCCCAGAAAGCAAGAGTGATTAAATATCAGTTTCTACCTCCAACCCCTCCCCCTACTCCTTCTTTGAAACTAACTCTTCATTTACCCAAAGGCTCAACAAGAGTTAGGATATGCTTGGGGCTTGTTGCCCTCCAATCACTTCTTGCTCTTATTAAGGAAATTAGAGTTTTTAATTTGCAATTGAATGAGCCCCTTTTGAAGTTAACACAGTCACCCCTTCCATATGAAGTTCTTTTGGGAATAAATAAAAAATAAATCATGTAAGCCTTATGCCTGTTTACTATAGGCAGTGTGCATTGCCTCTGGCTTCAACAGGTTAGTAAACTTTCTATTTCCTTTCTAATGAACATCCAAGATTATCCAGGAGGAATATGGAGGGATACTTAGCACCCTTACCACCCCCACTAATGTGCAAATATTTATTTCCCATGTATTCTGTCAATGCATCTCTCTTGTTTCAACCCATGTACCCATAAATTGAATAAACTGAGAACACTCTCTCATTAACGTTCTGTCATTCTATTGAAAACTTCAAAGGTGATTTTATTATTGGAGGAGATTTCAATTTCCCAGAACTGATCTGGAAGGATGGGTACTCTTACAACTCTACTGCCAATAACCTGATTTAGGCTAGACCATTCATTGAGATTGTACACAACCTTTCTGCCTACCAACTAGTTGACCAACCAACTCAGTTTTTCCCTTCTCAACAACCCATGGTGATCTGGTGTTATAATCACCTCTAAACATCTTGTGAAAAGTAAATGCAAAAGACAGGTCTACACAGAGAAAAAGGCAATTAGAAAGGAGCTAAGACTTATTGACTGGGATGAGCTACTTCAGATCAATGTTCACAACCAGTGGGAGAAATTCATGACAGCTCTCACCAACATTCAGAGTAGAAACATGACAAAAAAGCTGGTTGACCCCTAGCACTAAACCATATATGACCCCTAACATTAAAAAACAAAGAAATTGGAAGCTGCACCACTGGAAAAAAAGGAGATAAGCCTGGTCACTATGAAAAGTACATCTAAGCTTAGAACAAACTGCAAAACTTAACAAAACAACTGTACTAGAATTTCAAGCTTAGACTTGCCAGTGAACACAAAAGTAACCCAAGAAAGTTTGGAATTATGTGTCCAGTAAAGACCATGCTAGGTGCTGTGTTAAACACCTCACTACTGATGATGGAAGAGAAGTGACTGTCACCCAGAAACTAGCAAACTTACTAAACAAGCAGTTTGCTTCTGTCATTACAATACAACCAGACAGTGAGCCTCCACCCCTCCTAAATACAACATACCATTTCTCATGAGCATGTTTGTTATCACTATACTTATGGTGGAAAAGAGGCTAAAAACCTTGATGCCAACAAATTAGCCAGTCCTGAAATCCACCCAAGGTTTCTCAAAGAAACAGCCACCAAGATTTCTTCTGCTTTGTGCCATCTGTTTTAGTTTTCTCTCAACAGCAGAGTTGTTCCCTCACCATGGAAGACCACTTATATTAAACTTATATTCTAAAAGGAGGACGAATCTAAAGCTGAAAAATGCAGACCTATAAGCCTGATGTCTGATGTCACTAAGGTTTTTAGAGAAAATTGTCAATGATGCACTTCTCAAGCAGCTTGTTTTCCACAGCATTATCTCAGACAAACAACATGGTTTTCTTCCCAGGAAGTCAGTTGAAACCAACCTACTCATAACTTATGAGCTAATTACTCAGCTTCTTGACAGAGGATTTCCTGTCAACCTAATTCTTCTAGACATTGCCAAAGCCTTCAATAAACTCCCTTTTAGTCATTTTCACTCCAAACTTACAGCTGTGGGCATTAACAAAGTGCTAGTTGACTGGCTTATGGACTTCCTTGGCTGCAGAACACAAAAGGTTTGGCTATTTGCCACAGATGGAGAGAAGGTCTATTCAGCCCCTTGCCAAGTTCTGAGCAGTGTCCCTCAAGGAACTGTCATCAGACTAACCTTACTCCTCATATGCATCAATGACCTGGTAGCTGAAACAAGAAACCACCCAGCTCTTTATGCTGATGACTCCAAGCTATTTGGTACTGTGAACAACAGTAGCCTACAAGCTGACCTTAGCCAAATTCAAGCACAGGCAGATAAGTGGCTTCTATCCTTGAACATCTCAAAGAGTATCAATCTTCATTTCAGCCATGGAATTCACAGCACGAATACACCATGTATGGTAGAAAAAGACTGTCTTGCTTCCTACTTCAAGTAGTGGTAGAAACTTAAGAGTCCTGTTGAATGACAGTTTAAAATTCAATGACCACAATGTCAAAGCAGTTATGAAAACAGACACAAATTGGGACTCTTGAAAAGAACCATCAGTAGTCAATCCTCCAAAGTTTTTTTGAAACTATACAAAGTTCTGGTTAGGCCAATCCTGGATTTTGGAACATTCTTGCTGATCCTTTCTACAAGACCAACATCCAGCTTGTTAACCAAATGCATTGATGGTTTATGCAGTCACCCCTACTGCAGTAGATTACAATCTGCTAACCTCCCAATACTTGTTTTTCAGCATAGGTATAATGACATGATGCTCACCTACAGATACCTCCAGCAAGCAGACCAGAAGCTGTTCACCTTATCTCCCCACCAAAGACAAGGACATTCCAAAAAGCTGTTCAAATCCACCATTAACACCAAGGTCCAACTAGATTTTTTTAGCCAGCAAGTAGTGAATGGCTGGAACCAACTGAGCCAAGAGACAGTCTCTGTAACCCCACCTGTAGAATTCAAAAAGAGGCTCAAAAAGAAATGGGAGGTCAAACCATGAAGATTCCAGTGGCAAAATCCCTCCCAGTCCTCAATACCATAACATTCTTGGAAGACAATAGAGAGTCAGCCTGGAGGATGATGCAGCTTATCATTCCTAACTGTCTTGCATGCTTAATCCAAAGTTTCTGTTTGTGCAGTTGTGGCAACTCTGAATTGCTGGAGAATGGTTCTTCAAGCATATCTGCCATGTGATCACTCTTACCAAGTGGGCTTAAATGGCATCCCTCCAGCACTCTCAAGTCCTGATGGAGTATCACAGACCCTATGGAGCATCACAGTTCTTGCATATAATTTGCTCCAAAGTGCAAATTAAGGTATGGTAATTAAGGATAAACAAGAAACCGAAAAACAAGAGTAGCAGGTGGCAGAATATATAAAAATATACAATTTTGGCTATACATTTCTGCACTAGGGGAGTTTGGCACATTAGGAAGGGAGTGGGTGCGTTGTCAGAGTAGCAAATGCTATATTTTGGAAGATGAACTTTCCAAGAACAGTTGGATATGCAAATGGATAGCTTAGAACTTTATAACATAGAAGATGGATAAAATCATTTTAAGAAATTAGTTTGTAAAGATATCATTTAGAGGAAAGTTTGAAAAACAACTAAGAATATTAGTGAAATGTGTTAAGCTTGGTGAAAAGAAGAATGACTTTGTGTTGGGACTTTCCAAGGAATAGATTTTATAAAAATATGAGGGAATCAGGATGCATTAACATGTGAAATAACAAGTTGTAAAATGGAGGCTATTGATGAAAATTGCAAAGAATCTGGAAAATGCACCCAGGCAGCATAGAAGTAAGATATTTGTTCTGGCATGTTAAGAAATTAAGAATTAGTAGTCAGTCTGGATACTAGCAAGAGATATGAACCAAGCCAGGGAAGTTTTAAGGGTAATAGGCAGAAAATTTTGAGAATTTGTTACACCCTGGTTATTTGGTAAGATGTGATATAAAATAGAAAAAAAGTTTCAATACTTTAGAAGTTAGAGAATATTTGTTTTGCAAGGAGGAATTAAAAATGATACGAGAAGAATCGGAAAATAATAAAACCCCAGGCTCATGTGGTGTTGTAAATGAATTTCTGAAACACAGTTTTTGCAAAGTTAAGAAATAAGATACCAAATTTGTTCCAAAATCCAAGAAAAAGATAGAAAAATAAACAAAAAGGACAACAAGTCACCAAACTGACATGTTTGAATAATCAACATAACATTATATTTTACTGAGCATGTAGAACCTTCCTGGGATAATTATTGACTTTTATCTAATTATGTTACTTTAACAGCAATTTTTCTGAAACAATAATTTTCATCCTCATATCCTTCATGAATGTCAAACAGTCTTGTGTCAACCTCTTCTCTGTTGGTCAAGTTATCATCAAATAAAATAGTTATTGCTGAATCCATTGATATTTTCAAACAAAGACTGGATGCTGAGCGTTTTCCCAGAGAGTGTAAACTTGACTGGGAAGCTATTGATCATCCAATTGCACCTGGTTACTTAAGAACTTTGAAAGCAACTCAAATCATCAACTTTGGAGCTCCACAAAGATAAATCCTTAGATTGTTCTAAGCTGCAATTTAAGGTAACAAGAGGGTCAGGCAATGAGTGTTTTTCATTCCATATGAATGACTTGCTCATAGTGGAACATGGACTAAAAATTTCACATACCTGAAGAATCCTCTCATTATAGACAGTGGTGCCAGTAGGGGGTGTTTTTGCACCTAGATTTAGAAAAATACATTTGACCCCTCCTTTTATCTTGGTGAATTGTTGCCTCTGCTAATAGATACTTTTTTTCACCATTCAATTATTCTTGAGTGGCAAAACATATAAAATTTAAGGCAATGCAACTGCTAAAAATCTTTAGCTATAATGGTCCATATAAACTCCTTTTTGAGAAAACATGTTACCCAAGTTGAGTCTCTTTTCCATGTGTTTTGCAGTAAATGCTCATAGTATGGCCAATTGGCAAACCCAGATAAAGAAACTGACTCAGAAAGTATGATCACATGTGAGCTCAGGCTGGGCAGAGTTATTCCATAAAAGGATTTTACATTTTGATATGCTAAATTTCAAACCAGTTTTATCATATTCATCATGTATGTACAATATTTTGAAATTTTATTCTAAAGAAAGTAAAGTTATAGACAAGTTTAAAAAACCATTTGCAAACCCAGCTAGTCAATAATATGCCAATAAAGCTAATTCTGCCACTAGAATTCACTATATACTGAGAAGAGGGACAGCTGAATATTGTGAATAGGATTTTGATATAAAGGAAGTTCCTAGTTGTTTTTTTTTTAATAGCTAACATTTACTGCAATTCAAGAATTATTATAGCAATGAAGGCTCCATGGTTGGTTTAGTATACAGACATAGCAGGTACACAGATTCTCAAAAAAAAAATATTTGACTCTTTCTCTTAACTCTACTTCTTAAAACAGTAAAAAACTATAGTGTAAAGAGCAGGGCGTTGAAGAGGAAAAGCCCCTTTCATATACGGAGTAATTTCTGTTCGTTTTAAGTTTTAATGTCGCTCCTTACTTTCATTTAAAAAAACTTGTTTTTTTATCTAATTTCTGGACGTTTTTTAATTAATGCATGTTTTGATCTTGGCTATCCGCACATAAATAATTAAAACGAAAGTTGCAAATTTTTTTTTTTTTTTTGGCTAAATGGCTTTCTCATAGTTTTAATCAGAATATTTTGAGAAAAAAGGAGCGAGGGAGGAAGCCTAGTTGCCCTCCAATTTTTTTTATTGCTTAAAAAGGCAACTAGAACTTCTAATTTTGTACAAACATTTTCATTAGTAAAAAAATATATAATTTACGAATTAACTTACATAACGAACTTCTATATTCGTATGTTTTTATTGCGTATATGAGGGGGTTCACCCCTCGTCAATACCTCGCTCTTTACACTAAAGCTTAAATTTTGTTCCAATTCCATAAGAATGACCCTTGAATCACAAAGACTGTAGAATAAATAGTTGAAATTACTAAAAATACTTTAGCGTAAAGAGCGAGGTGTTACAAGGAGGTAAACCCCTCATATGCGTAATAATTTCTGCTCGTTTTAACTTTTAATGCTGGTCCTCACTTTCAGTAGAAAAAAACTTTTCATTTTTATTTTTTCATTGTTTTTTTAAATAATGCTAGAAAATTCTGCGCCCCCTTCATTGAAAGTCTCTTCCCACAAGAGAAGTTTTTCCATGGAAAGATCCTCCCACGTAACCCCCCTCCCCCCCTCCCACCTCAACTCTCCCTCCCAAACCGAAAAAATCCCCCTGAAAACTTCTGTACACTTCCCAGTTACCATTACTATATGCAAACACAGGTCAATGTTTGTAACATGCAACCCATCCCATGGGGACTGCAGGGGAGTAAGTCGTCCCCAAAGACATTGTTATTAGGTTTTTCGACTATGATGAATAAAATGGCTATCTCAGAATTTTGATCTGGTGACTTTGGGGAAAAAATGAGCGTGGGAGGGGGACTAGTTGCCCTCCAATTTTTTTGGTCGCTTAAAAAGGGCACTAGAACTTTTAATTTCCGTTAGAATAAGCCCTCTCGCGACATTCTAGGACCACTGGGTCGATACAATCACCCCTGAAAAAAAAAAACAACAAATAAACATGCATCCATGATTTGTATTCTGGCAAAAAATGCGAAATTCCACGTTTTTATAGATAAGAGCTTGAAACTTCTACAACAAGGTTCTCTGATACGCTGAATCTGATGGTGTGATTTTCGTTAAGATTGTATGACTTTTAAGGGGTGTTTCCCCCTATTTTCGAAAATTAGGCAACATTTCTCAGGCTCGTAACTTTTGATGGGTAAAACTGATTTTGATGAAACTTATATATTTAAAATCAGCATTAAAATGCGATTCTTTTGATGTAACTATTGGTATCAAAATTCCATTTTTTAGAGTTTTGGTTACTATTGAGCCGGGTCGCTCCTTAAGTTTGTTACCACAAACTTTTTGAAAAGTTACATTCTTGCCTCGAATACTTTCAGTGGCAGCCACCACTGTCTTTTATACTGAGGATAAGAACTACAAACCGTGCCAGTTCAACCAAATCTGCTTGCAGATCCTTTTTTTTGTCTTGAGTAACTTGGCGAATACTCTATGATCTGCTGAGAAGGAACAGAGAATTAAAATCTATTAGTGAAAATTCTATTATTTAGCATAATTCCAACTTAAGACAACTATTTTATAAAAGGAAAAATAGCAAGTTTCTAATCTTTCTAATGAGTGACTGAGATTGGTCTCTCACTAAACACTTCTGTCTGCTTTTACCTAGAACTTTTGTTAATTATTGTATGGCCAATAGAAAAGGTAACAGGGAATTTTTTTAAGATGTATTTCAAATGCTTAGCCTTTGAGAACGTGTATCCTAATGAAGCCTATTATTAAGTCAAAATTTCTAAAATGCCTTAAAACTTTTTTCTGAGATGCCCATTTCATAGTACTTTTTTCTTTTTTCTGAGATGCACATTCCATAGTAGCAACTTGTGTGAATAACCTTCTAATGAGTGACTGAGATTCTCTGAATAATCTGTCCTTTTTACCCACTACTTTCCTAAATTGCTGAATTTAGTTGATAATAGAAGAGGAGATATAAATAAAATAATTTACACATATTTCGAACCCTTGACCTTTGTTTTCCCATATCCTTAGTAAGTATATCATTTATATAAAATTTAAAATTTCTTGTAATTTTCTTTGAGATGTCTCATTTTGTAGAAGCTAATAATGTAAATGAACTTTTTGGGAGTGATAGCCTTTAAAGTATTTTTAATAAAACAAATAAACAGAAAAAATTAACATGTCTTCCAAACTATTGGCCTTTGCATACCCTAATTTTAAATAAATGTTCTCCTTAATGGCATTATTTATAGTTCTAATATTTTCATTATCTTATCTCCGTGGATATGCTAAAGATTCTTTTTTTGTCATCCCTGTAATTTATTTTTTGGTTCTTCTGTAACGAATGAACATAACCCTTATTTATTTTAATTTTGCTGTAATGAACAGGTTTAACCCTTTGAGACAAGGAGGGTGGTGACCACTCAGTCAAAATATTAAAGGGTACATTTTAGACAAGTGTTTCAAATTCTGAAACCATATTGGCCAGCCATAATATAAGAAAAAAACTACCAAAGATGGGGGCTTTTAGGCAAAAAAAAAACAACTGAAAAACAAAGTGAATGTTTCTGGAGGACAACTATGTCCCTCCTTCTGGGTGAATATAAAAAAAAAAAATCAAGGAAGATGCTAAAAAAATCACACCCCATGTACAAGGCCTTTGATATCTGAGGGGTTGATGACATGTTTTGTTTTGTGAATGCAAAGTTTATTCAAGGATAATCTCAGGAATGACTAAAGTATTGCTTCTCTTTTGAGAAAACCAAAATATGATTTACTTGTTCTTAAGTCACTGGTATCTCAGTCCAGAGCTAGATCTAAATTTTGGTATTTAAAAATCTCAAAAGCCTCTCTATAATGCCAGACAAGGTAAAGGCCCTATCCTGAAAGGTGAAAACTCTGGTGTTTAAAGAATTCTATGCTCTTGTGGTCTTTGATACATTGGAAGGGCCAATCAACAGCTTATGGATAGAACAGCTCAGCACTCTACTTCAATTGATAACATCCTTAAAAAGCAGAAAAAAATTAGAAATTTTGGGCTCAGCCCTTGCACACACGTTTATGACCACCCAGACCATACTATTTTATTTAACTAATCCAGTCTAATTTCACATGACAAAGATATTGTCCAGCACTATGGAGAGGCTCTTGAGGTTTATAAATACAAAAATTTAGGTATAGATCTGAGCAGAGATACTGGTGATTTAAGAATAAGTGGCTCATATTTTGATTTTCTCAAAAGAGAAGTCAATACTTTAGTCATCACTGAATCACTTTTGCATTTACAAAATGAATCACATCAACTCCTCAGATCTCAGAGGGCTTTTGCATGGGATGTAATTATTAAAATCAGAAATAAAGTGACAAGTTTTCCAAGTATTTAGTTGCTGGTCATTGGCTTGGGCAAATGAAAGTTTTCCACTTGCCAGTCATTTACTTGTATCCTTTGATATTGGTTCAAAAGTTTTTGAATTTTTGCTAACCGTGGGTATTGGTGACTGATTCACCTTTGGTTGTTAGGTATTTAGTTTTAATTATTTTAATTTTGGCTTCTATTTAATGTTGACTCCCCACTTTGTTCTGGTTTTCTTTGTCTTTTCACATTTTTTGGTATTTTCCTTGAAATTTTTTTGTTCACACTGAAGAAGAGAGGCAGTTGTCCTCCCAAAATGTTTGCTTTGTTTTTCAACATCTTAGTTTGACCTTAAAAACTATTGTGATTGTTTTTCTTTATATTCGAGTTTTAAAGAAAGAGTCTGAACCCACTCCCCCAATGAATAAGATGTTTCCTTTTATCCAATAAAAATAAGGGGTTTGTAGCTAAAAAAACACACTTTTTGTGTTGCTAACCCCTTCCTCAAGAAAGATTGTGTGATGCAACCAGGGATTGCACCTTAACCATATATTGGTTTTATATCTTTCTGACTTTGTTGGGGGGGGATTTGGTTGGAAAAAAGTTTACTTTCAAATGATGATTATAACCTTTACTAACAACGCAAAGCCATCTAAGGCAAACATAACAGTGTATACATCCTTACAGGGAAAAATAATAAGAATGCAATAAGAAAGAATGTTCTAAGGAAACAATCAGCATAAAAACAAATAATAGTAGGATTAATTTTCCATCTAAAGTGGTATTTGTTTTTACATAGTTTTTTTTTTCACTGGAAGTTTTCGAAAGCAAATTGTGCTAGAACATAAGTCTTCAACAGCTGTCTGCATGTTCGAAGGGTCAGTAATGTCATCAGGCATCAAAGTAATGTTATTTTGCTCACAGTTTTCAAGATAAATATCATCACAATCATTGGTGCCTACAAGTCCAACTGTTTGGCGGAGGTGGAGGAGAGGAATTTTCAAAAGGCTTTTTTCTAGAGGAAATTGATGAATAACAGCTCTATTGTTCAATTTTGCTACAGGATTTATTTTGACCAAATTTGGGAGAAGAGAGAATTCCTTATCTCCTTTCAAAATGGGATCATATCTGTACACAGCCCTTGGGGAAGAGGAGATTCAAAACATAAAACATTAATTTAGGGAATAAGTATGTAGTTTTTCCCATAGATTTGGGTTGGATTTTGTTGTGAAATTGCAAAATGATGTTTACATCTACTTCCTTCAATGATCTAAAATATATTGTTGCCTTAATGCAGAAATAAATTCCTTGCTTGTATTAAATACCAATCCTCTATTCTTTTGCCGAATTTGGTGGAATGTGTAAATTTAATTTATTATTATATATATATCATGTACATAAACGCCTGAACATACGAGGGGGGTGCCCCCTCCAAATGAGTCCAAAAGAGCCTCTTCCCAAAGATTGGGCTGTCTTTCTATGTGCAGCTGGTATAGTGTATTTGAACTTCAGTAAAAAAAAAATTGTTTTTCAGGAAATCACTGGGAATACTCCAAATGGCGAACCCAATAAGGGCAATAGTGTCCCGTAAAAAAATACGATATAAACAGGATGGTTTTGACTTAGATTTAACTTGTAAGTTTTTTTAAGTTTATAATTGTATTAGAAATCTATAATTGTCTCACGTTTACCTTCTTTGACCATTATTATATGATTTATTGATTTATTTATATTGATTATTGTTTTATGTTTTATTCTTACTGTTTTATTGTCTTACGGTTTCTCCAGTTCCAAAAATTGTAGGGAGGTATATGGACTAACAACAAGTCCTTTCATCCCTTTGACTTGTTCTTCAGAAAAACTAACCACTGGAAGTGCTATTCTCCAGTCTGCAAACAATGAATATATGCAATTATGAACAATAATACACTGTTTTGATTGTGAGAAGTGCGGGTACCTGAGCTACCTGTCCCCAGCAGTTTTAAGGCCACTAGGCCGGCCGGTACCAATACGGCTCTTCCTACTCATTTCCGCTCTCTTCTGCACAATCAAAAACTATAGATAAATCACGTCCTTTTAAAAATTGACTTCTTCCAGCTTTAATCATCACTAAACAATATTTCTCTTGTTTAAGATATCAATTGCTGCCTTAAATATCTTACAATCAATTTCCCATGGCAGGTTAGAATCCAGGATAGCTGTATAAGTATTTGGAATCTTAGCCAAGGAGCAGAAACGCTTAAGAGCAATAATCTCCTCACTCTGAGCCTGGCAATCAAATAATATATGCTGGATTGTTTCATCTGCTGAAAAGCAGACTCGGCGTAAAGGGGAATGATGTAACTTCCAATTAAATAACAAGCTATTTAGAAGTAGGGCACCTGATTTCAGCTGGTAATATAGCACCGTATTTAATCTTGTATAAATGGAGATAAAATTGATTTACTGTGATAAACATTGGATTTTTGCCTGATAATACCTCGTGAGTTGAGGTCAGTGGAAGGATTAGGAATTAACATGGAAGCCTTTGCTGCTAGAGAATCAGCCATATCATTATATTTGATGCCTTTATGACTTGGAACATGTTGAAAATAAACTTCATTTCCTTTGATCTTAAGATTAAGAAGCTGTCTTCTAATATTATATAAATCCTTGTCATTAGCAATTCTATTAATATTTTGGATCAATAGTAATGCTGCTTTAGAGTCGGAAAGACAGAGTATATTTTCAGATTCCATATTATAATTTATAAGTGCATCCAAGGCCAGGCAGATGGCACATTATTCAGCAGACAAGATAGAAGATCCCAATGGGAGAGGAGAATAGATGTTCAAATTCAGGGATGGGATACATGCTCCTGCTCCAGCTCTTTCCCTCTGGACAGATCCATCTGTATATATTTTTCTATAGTTGGGGTACGCCTTTGAGATCCGTTCAGCCAAAATAGTCTTGATCTCGTAATTAGGAATCAAGTCTTTACTAATAGAGATAAGTTCTACTTGACAGCTTGGAGGACTCATTTCACATGGAGGGGACTCGGTAAAAGGATATGTATAAAGTGAAAGTTGATTCCAGTTTGGGATCTCCGGTTGAAACTGATTCAATGATGAATGGGCATTGGGACAGGCTGACTTCCCAGCAAAGGTATGTACATATACAGCATTCTTGGCTCCATAAGCCTGGATTCGCGAGAAATATTTAATCCTTAGACTGGATGCTCTTTCACTTAGGGACGCCAATCCCGACAGTATTATTAACTTTGACATAGGAGTATGCTTATGCAAACCCAAAGCTATTTGACATCCCCACTTACTTCCAGCAAGTCTCTTTAGAATTCAAAGTCTCTGAATAATCAGAGATTTCAAAGAATTAATATGTTCATGCCATTGCATTTTAGAATCCATTTTAGAATAAACTATGTAACTTCACTGAATTGCAATATGAGATCTCCCTTGAGAAAATTGTTAGTGGATTAGGAGGATCTGTAGTACCATTTGTAAATATAATGGCTTTAGTTTTACTGATTGAGATTGGGAAGCCAAATGCTAGAGAGAATCTCTGGACTAAACTTATATCCTGTTGAATAAGACTTTGAAGAAGGCCAATATCCCTTCCCGACTTCCAAATAATCAAATCATCTGCATAAAGGTCAAATGATGCATGAGATACTTGAAATTCAGAAACATACAAGTTGAATAGAAGAGGGCTCAATATTTCACCTTGAGGAAGACCTCTCGTAATGGGACATTGCTCACCTCTAGACTGATTTACTTGAACGTAAAAACATCTATCAGTTAGAAAGGACTTGATAAAACTTATAAAAGAATAAGGGAATTCAGGATTTAATAAGATTTCCAATAATTTATTGTGCAATACGTTTCCATAGGCATTCGACCAGTCAAACAGAACAGCCATTGTGACATGTCTTATTTTAAGAGAGTTACAAATGTCAATTTCTAGCCGGGTACTGTTGTCTAAAGACCTATGTCCTTTTCTGAAACCTGTTTGTTCACTAGGAAAGAGATAGTTGACTTCAGCAAACCACTCAATTCTTGATAAGACAAGCCTTTCTAGGACTTTACTAAAGGAAGCTAATACTGATATAGGATGGTAAGACTTGAGATCACTAGATGAGTAAGAAGGTTTTAAAGCTGGAAATTCTCTTTTTGTTGATCCTGGTTTTGAAAGAAAAACTGCCCAATTACCCATTTTCAAAGAGAAGGTCAGGTTGAAATGCTTTGGACAACTGTCAACATACTTCTATGAATGAAGTGCAAACTTTTTATCAATAAAATGTAATGCAATGAAATGAAATGAAAAGAAACAGAATATTCCTTCTGTTTCTCTTTCTTTTTTATATTTATCATTATCTCTCTTCCTCTCCCTCCCTCTCTCTCACGTATACACACACACGATTTTAAGCTAAACTAGCTATGATTGAATCAATCACATCTTTGATGTAAAGTGTGTGCTACCACCCTCCTTTAAAGAATGTAGGCTATTAGCTTTCATTAACTTTTGATATTTCCCTACTCAACTAAATTAATTGAAGCTTTGAAATAAGAAGATATGGCATAATCTTTTGTAAAGATATTGTGGATTTCTTTTTCTTGTTGCAAGCTGAAAGATTTGAATGTCAAGTCTATTTTGACCACCCCAAAAGCCAGATAATTAAATGAGTTTTACCATATTTCTAATCATCCTTAACATTCAATGAAAACAAAAACAAAAAAACACGACAGTTCACTCAAATTAACAACGGAAAAAAGACCAACACTCTTTTTGGCCATCAATTTGTTTCTAAAAGGGAGTTTGGTAATGTTGTATACTAAAATGGACTTCAGCATCTTTTACTCTGCTCAAGGACATAGGTATAACTAGGGATTTCTCTGGGGTAGGGGTGGGGGATTGCCATCTTCTATAAAAAAAGTTCTCTGTTTGCTTCTGGGGATTTTTATAGGAGCACTTGTATAACCTCAAGCACACAGATTAATACCTGAAAACCTAGCCATTTTTCTCATAAGATGACTAGTGAATTGAAATACAACCATCAATATATCTTATTTTTTAATTTTTTCCAATGTTTATTTTTTGTATGGACTGGATTAATTTGACTTCTTATTTTACTTATAGAAGTTAATCGTAGACAAGAAGTATCTTTAACATGGTAAGATTCACCTGCAAATAATGAGTAACACTTGACAGTATTCACGCTGTAGAATAATTTTATTAGAATTTCATCAAACAGTTCGTGGTAACGAACTGTAGTAAGGAGCCACCCGGCTCAATAGTAAACGAAACTAAAAAAAAATGTCGCTAGAATGTCGCAAGAGGGCTCTCTCTAACGGAAATGAAAAGTTCTAGTGCCCTTTTAAGTGACCAAAAAAATTGTAGGGCACCTAGGCCCCCTCCCACGATCATTTTTTCCCAAGTCAACGGATCAAAATTTTGAGATAGCCATTTTGTTCAGCATAGTCAAAAACAATAATAACTATGTCTTTGGGGATGACTTACTCCCCCACAGTCCCCGGCAGAGGGGCTGAAAGTTACAAACTTTGACCAGTGTTTACATACAGTAATGGTTATTGGGAACTGTACAGACGTTTATAGGAGTATTTTTTTGGTTGGGGGGGGGTGAGGGGAGGGGGCTATGCGGGAGAATATTTCCTTGGAGGAATATGTCATGGGGGAAGAGAAATTCAATTGAAGGGGCGCAGAGTTTTCTAGCATTACTATAAAAAAAAACAATGAAAAAATAAACATGAAAAAGTTTTTTTAGTTGAAAGTAAGGTGTAGCATTAAAACTTGAAACGAACAGATATTATTGCGCATATGAGGGGTTCTTCTTCTCCTAAATACCTCGCTCTTTATGCTAAATTATTTTTAGTAATTTCAACTATTTATTCTACGGCCTTTCTGATTCAGGGGTCATTATTAAAGAATTGGGACAAAACTTAAGCTTTAGTGTAAAGAGCGAGGTATTAATGAGGGGAAAAACCCCCTCATATACATAATAAAAATATAAGAATATAGAAGTTTGTTACGTTAGTTAATTCTTAAGTTACGTATATTTTTTACTAATAAAAATGTTCGTTAAAAATTAAAAGTTCTAGTTACCTTTTTAAGTAACCGGAAAATTGGAGGGCAACTAGGCCTCCTTCCCCGCCCTTTATTTCTCAAAATCGTCTGATCAAAACTAAGAGAAAGCCATTTGGCCAAAAAATAATTAATATGCAAATTTCATTTTAATAATTTATGTGCGGAGAGCCAAAATCAAACCTGCATTAATTCAAAAACGTTCAGAAATTAAATAAAATACCTAGTGTTTCTAACTGAAGGTAAGGAGTGACATTAATACTTAAAACGAACAGAAATTACTCCGTGTATGAAAGGGGATGTTCCCTTCTCAACGCCCCACTCTTTACGCTAAGGTTTTTTACTGTTTAATGAAGTAGAATTGAGAGAGAGTCAAACTTTAGCGTAAAGAGCGGGGCGTTGAGAAGGGAACATCCCCTTTCATACACGGAGTAATTTCTGTTTGTTTTAAGTTTTAATGTCGCTCCTTAATTTCAGTTAGAAAAACTAGTTTCTTTTTATTGAATTTCACAATAAATCAATAGTCATTACTGAAAATAATACAAGACATAAAACACCAGATACAAGTTGAGGACACAAAGTGTGACCTTAGATAACCTGAAGAAGCTTCCTGAGACCTGTGGTCAAACTAAGCTTTCAATCTGTATAAAAATGTGGATGCAATTCGAAAATGAATAGAGTTCTCCTATGCCTCTCTCCTCCCCCTCCCTCTATTTTGAATATCTAACCTATTGGATGTTAGGGGCTCAACTAAGGAAACATCCTTTCTATTATTTTTTCCTAAATCATTAACAAGGTGACAGTAAACTAAAATAATCAGTGAAAACACGTTTTATTTCTACTGTTTATGGAAAGTTTTGAAACAAATCCTTTTGAAGTTGGGGTAGAGAGGTGTTTTGAACTTTTGGTAGTAGGCTTGTAAACTCTTTGACTCAGAGTTGCAGGTGGGCAAATAGCCTAATCCCCCTTTTATCGTAGCAACATCTGGAATTTTACATTGTTTGTTTATAATAGTTAATTCTTCAAATCGGTATTTATCGTTGCCCTCTCGACACCCTAAATATTATGGTCATCGAGGTTTCATGCTACCAAAAACCTGAAATTCAACAAGGGCATAGTCAGATCATTATTATTAGCTATTCCATCGTAGTCAACTACCTATTGTGGGGGGAGCAGTAGCCAGGTTTCATTCTGTCATTGAGGTTGATTCTGCGCATGTACTGAATATAGATCTGGATCACCTTTGAGCCTTATACATGTATATACTCTTGATTGTTTCTTATCCCAATGCTTGATGAAAGTCTCAGCTGTATTACCAGTACCTTTGGAAGCCATTAACTCTGGCTTATCATTTTGCCAACTGCGCCCTAGCTGCAGCAAGATCACTTTTACAACAATTATCACCCCTACCTTTATTTACCCATCATCTCTCCCCTTCCAGAAGAACTTTGCCCAATCGATTTTTGACCTCTGTTGCAGATGCATTGATTTCTCAAGCTTACTGCTCTTCAAGGAGGGTAAAAGTAGGGAAATACCAATCAAAAAATAAATTGGAAATGCTTGGTTTAGTCTTAGCTAAGAAAACTACTGAGTTCCTGCCAATTCCTTTTTAACTGGTGCTGCAGGAAAGATGGAAAGGAAAGGGACCTGGAGGGAAGATTTATTTTTCGGATAAATTCCGAAATTTAACACTAGTCCATTAGGTGAACCTATTTTTCTAAGCCCAAGGGATGTAACATATTCGATACATATTCCTTTACTTTGATTTGTCCATGAGATGGCCATATCTGTTCATTGACGGAGTACTGAAGAGTTCTTGGAACCATGACAGATTGAACTCACTATACAGTAACTTTTCAAAGCTTGGCATTTGACATTTGCTCATCAGATGTTCCGTCATACATGACAAAAGTGAGCAGTTCTACTAAAATGAATAGGTGTTTTCTGATACTGTGTTCACTTCTCCAAGGCTGTAGACCTTGGCAAGACGGTTCAAATGAGAATCACAATACCCATAACTTTTTTTTTAGCTTATGCGAAATGATGCTAGATGCAACTTTCACTTCTTTCTTTCATATTTCTTCTTTCATGTATTTATTTCTTATTTCTTGTTAATTACATCTTATTTCCTTCTTTATTTCTTTATACTTTTTTCTTTCATATTTCTTCTTTCATATATTTATTTCTTGTTTCTTATTAATTACATCTTATTTCCTTCTTTATGTCTTCGTACTTCTTTCTTTCATATTTATTCTTTCATATATTTATTTATTATTAATTACATCTTATTTCCTTCTTTATTTCTATGGTTTACTTTTTCTTTTCGTACACAGTTTGATAAAACTAAAATAGTTTTTAAATATCCTAGAAATTAAAATATATTAGCCTATACAGGTTTTAGTATCAACAATGATGTCCAAGATTGCATACATCTCCGTTTTCATTTCTTCTTCTTTATTGAGTTTTCATCTTTTTATGTTGGTTCCCTGTTTGATTTAAGCTATTTAGTGTAGTTATCTTTGGTGATTTTTTTTCCGTTCATAAAGGCGTCCAGAGGTATAGTTGAAATATTTGAGCTATTTTAGTTAGTATAGAGGTTAAACTCAAAAAAGGGAATTAGCCTTTATGAACATTATGCCATTTAATTCAGCACGTCAGAGAATCCTATTGCAGCGGTTTCAAGCCCCTGTATACAAAAATCAAATTTTATGTATTTTCTTCTGACAAGCATGGTGACAGATGTGGAATTCATGTGGAATTCACATGCACTGTCTTGGTTGGAATTTTTACCTGTTCTTTGCATATCCATGTATTTTTATTTTATATACAAAGCTTTAAGAAATGAGAAGTATCAGTGCAAATAACGTTCCGGCCTTTGAAAGGCAGAGGGGGGGGGGTAGCCCTACACCTGTTTATGGTATTTTCTGTTCGTTTTAAGTTGGATTTGGTTATTGATTATAATTTCCTTTCGTTGGCAAATTTGCGTATTATTTAATGATATTTATTATCTAAGTGTTACTCTTCAGTTACTATTTGAATTCATGTCTGTTTGTCAGGTTTGGTGTAGCCCTCTTCTTTTCTTTAAAACCTTCTTTGATGGATTTTTTTATATTTTTAACGTCAACTTTTTCAAACCTTTTTTTAAACGTCATTTTCACCTCTGTTTGCAATAAGAATGTTTTATCTTTTTTCATAGCTGTCATTTTGATCCTTTCTGGGAAGAAAAAAAAATGTAAAATCAAAGAAACGGAATTTAAAAAAAATGCCATTAGTCAATATATTCATGCCACGAACTTGAACAGGTCATCTGACCCCGTCAGACTCCATGGAAAGTAAGATTGTGTCCAGGTTGACCCTGACACATGTCCAGATATAATCGTCCTCTAAAGGGTGAGGGGGAAGGGAAATAAGAAAAATAGAAAAAATGCCACTAGATAGCCAGCAGAGCCAATTACCCTAAAGGCATTTTACGATATTCCATGAACAACCTTTTGTGCAGAAAAATGAGGCTTAACATTTAGAGTTTTAAAAATTCACGCTTCTACATAAACAGCATTGCTTGTAATTTTGATTATTCCAAAATAGAAGTCATTAGTATTCCAAACAATAGCCACCTTAAAAAAATCCAAAGTTAGTTTAAGCATCGCCATCTAGTAATTTGGAATTTTTCTACAAATAGATGCCATTTGAGAATGTCAGTCATCCTTTTTTGAAGAAAGTGGTTACATTCTGGAACTAAACATAACTTCAATAAGAAAAAAGGCCACAGTTGTTAAGAGCAATTTAAATCACTTGGATACCCCCCCCCTCCGCCTCCACTCAACAACAATAAAACTTACAAGTTTTGGAACACCAAGTAGGTAGGTATATCTCCCGAAAAAGTAGAGGTTAAGAAAGGAGAGTCCTGCTGGTAAAGGGTCTCTTACCCAATTTCACGTCTTTTATTACGTACCAAAACTTAACTCTGATTGGGAGTGTTCACTGATTTTCAGGTTTTATATTTGTCCAATTATTTTTAGGCTTTATATACTTTTTTTTATAGATATTTTACCTAATTTGATTGCTATGGGCTACCCTGCTGCTAAGTTAGAGTCCATCTATCGGAATAACATTGACGAAGTTATTAGATTTTTAGAAGAAAAGCATAAAAACCACTACCGTATTTATAACTTGTAAGTATTGACATTTATTTTCTTGCATTGGCTTATCTATAGCTTATTGATGAAAGATATCCAACACTTGAATCTGAGTTGTATCTAGGTTATGTGTGCTGTTATGAAATACACCTATGAATGACTCCGCCCAGGAGGGCTGGGGCCCCAACGTTTTGTCCATTATAGATTGTCGTGAGGTCCATTTTTTCTTATTATAGTTCCATTTTCTCTTGTTGCTTATGTTCAATTAATTCTTTGATTTTTTAACGCTTAATCTTTAATGTTGCCTTGTATTACCCTATCTGCTTTAATGTTTTGATGAAAATCTGTGGATTAAAATATTTAATTGGAAGATTAGTTCTGAATCACTTAAGATATCGAAAAAGTCAATTTGAGTTGTATTTAAAATGTAGCTACTTAAGGTTGCTACTAAATGTAGCTACCTTTGCAAGCATACGCCCAGGAGGGTAAGGGAAGTATTTTGATTATTATAAGTTTTCATGATGTTCATTAATTTACACTTTATTCTTAATCTATCCAACACAATTTCATCGTGGTTTTCCTGCCCTGTTTTGTTTTGTTTTTTTCAAATATTTTTGGAAAGAAATGAAAATTTATGTTTTAGAAAAAAAAATTAAATGTAATTTATTATAGTTTGTTACAGATTCATTATATTTCATGCTGATTTATCATATTTCAGTTTATGCTGAAGGTTGAATCTTTCTTGTTTTTCACTAGAAATTTTGCTGTTAGAAGAGTTTTTACAACATTGAAAGAAGATTTTGACTGCAGCTAGACTCTAACTGTGGGTAACGTTATATTGAGAACCTTGAAACAGACTCTATGGATAAAATTGTATTGAAAACCTCGAAGTATTTATATTTGCCCATGTATGGGTATTCTGTCACCAATAGGTTACACGTCTTTTTTTTTTCTTTTTTTTTACAAATATTTTTGGAAAAAAATAAAGCGTATGTTTTAGAAAATTTTTTTTTATTATAAGCGTGATCAACTGTAGTTTCTTACGGATTCATTATATTTATGCTGATTTATTATTTTTCGGTTTATGTTTAGGACAGAACACTTTGTTTTCCACTGGGAATTTGGCTAATATAAAAGCTTTCACAGCACCGAAAGAATATTTGACTCCAGCTAGACTTATAGTTCTAGACGCCAACTGTGGGTAAAGTTACATTTAGAACCCTTAAATTATTTCAATTTGCCGTGGATATAATGTGCAAGATCGTTTATATGGGTATTCTGTCTTTTTGTCCCTCCCATTTAGACGTATAAGGTGCATTCTCCCCACAAAGAAAAGATGCTCGTAGATTGCTCCAATAGCAGAATCTGGCACCTATAATAGTACCAGATCGGTACCTAAGGTCGTTGGTATTATCTCCTTGGAAATTTTATTTTGGTGATTTTTCGAGAGCAAAAAAAAAATCAAAAAGGCAACAGAAAAATATGTCTTGCCCCCCCCCCCTTTCCTAAAAAAATTTTATTAAACATACGCTCTTCTTCTAATTTTGTACTATTTCCATTAAGGTGCCTGTTAACTGTGGGTTACCATTTCACCAGCACTAGTTGGCATTTGTTATTGTTAGTTATTGATAAACTACAGGCTGTTTTTGAGGTTTTTAGTAATCACTGGTAGTGGGTTATATAGCCTGCGCTAAATGCGTTTAAACTGATTAAGAAAACAATATTCAGCCCATTTATGTAAGTTATAGCGAAGTAGAAGACTGTTTTCCCGCGTAGCATTTTGTTCCTCATTTGCTCTTGCAAAACTGTGAAGAAAGGCTTAGTCTTCTTTCCCACTTGCCAATGTCAATTTTTTCTAATTTTTCTATTTAATGTCGGTTACACTATCTTTACCCTTTTCTTGCCATATCCAAAAATCTTCTTTACAATAAAAAAGAAAGAAAAAAAAACAGAGTAACTATTTTGTTTAATAGGTAAAATATTTTTAGTTTAAAGTATCCGGTCCAACTTGGGAAAATGATTAAGTCCAAATGAAAAAAAAAGTACATCATTATACTATTATTAGAATATATATTATATTATCATTGGAATATATATTATTCCATATTCCAGCGCACTGGAATATGCTTGGAATATATGCGCTGGAAGTGCACTGAGTGTTATATTTTCTGAAATCCTGTTAGAATCCGAATAAAAAGAGTTGGGACAAGGACCTTCATTTAATTATAAAAATGAACTAAATGGAAATTTGATATTTGAGGGCCATTCATAAGCCTTTGGAAGATGATGATGATGAAAGGCGATAATATTGTAACATTTTGAATGCAAAATAAGGATATGACATAGTCATACGGGATCAAATTACTTAGCCCCCTCCTCCCTTTTATATTTGCTTAAAATTACAATCACAGGTGGCTGATTTAATGTAACCGATTGCCGTAGAATATTAAAAGGAAATTTGATCAAGCGGAAACTATAAGTTCTAGTGCCATTTTTTACGAGTTGAAAACGATTCTATGAAACGAAACAGCAGAAAAATTACACTAATAGTTAGCCTGTACCAAACAAGAGACAAAAAAAAATCTGAAAATGATAAGTTACAAAAAAAAATGAAAAAATCTCAATCAAAGAAAAATTAAATGAATGAACTAATATATATATATATATATATATATATATATATATATATATATATATATATATATATATATATATATATATATATATATATATATATATATATATATATATATATATATATATATATAACTACGTTTCATAGAATTCCTGTTCGTCTGGCATGGAGTTGCAATTGTGTTTATATATATATATTGGTATGATCGTTGTATCGTTATTCTTCTTTGATTTAACATTTCCCCTTTTCTTTCTTAGTTGTTATGTTTTAGGTTATTTATTTTTTCTACATTGAGGATGCATTGATACCGGCGAAATTTTTATATAATCTTCACTATTTTCCTCCTATTGACCATAGACCCATTCATGTTTTCAAACTTTTCTTCTTTTTTCTGTCATGGCAGGTCAGTTCAGCTTTAGATATCTTATGATTTGAAGACATAAAGAACATTCTCACATAGTATGTACACAATCAGAGATTTTGCTTAACAAGATGGTTAACTGAAAAAAAAAATTATCTACCATCTCGCGTCGCTCCCCTAAACTAGATTGAGATTTAGCAGACTAATTATAATAGCAAACAAAAATGAATAAATAAACTCACTGACTGATCGCTGATAAACTCACTGATCGCAGGGTAAAAAGGCTTCTCCCTTAGCTTTTGGTTCGTTCCCGATCATGGCTAGATGTGATTTTTAGACTGAACGGTCCGTGTGGCTATTCCAATGGGAAAAACGGAGTACGCAAAAACTCTGGATGGAAAACTTCCTGAAATATGCAGAATATTATATTAGAGCCTAAGAGAAATTAAATATATACTTATGTAATTAAATAAATAAAATATTTCACACCAGAAAGGGGGAGAGAATAAGTAGTTTTTGCAGAAGGGGTAAGGTATTTTCAATTCAATTTATCAGGAAGTACTGATCATTATTTATTTATTTTTGTACATTAGACCAAATCCGTAAAAGTAATCTTAAAAATCTTCTCAAACACGTTAAAAGCGCTTTTCTGCGACACGACTGAAAATTAAATATATATATATATTTTATCCTAGATGAAAGTAAAGAGGGACATCAAAACTGAAACCGAGAACTTTCCTGTATTGGAAGTGAGTTGTCTCGCCCTTCAATTTTCCACTCTTTACGTCAAAGTTATAACTTTGTCAACTATGCTTAAAGAAAGAATGATAAGACACGATAGTAATGTAGAAAAAACTGATCAGTATAGTTTTGAAAGGCAGTTGGTAAATAAAACACTTGCAATTACCGATTGGCTATATTTTTGGCAGTTTAAAAATACTTTCGCTTATACACCTGTTGAACTTTAGTGTAGTGAGTGAAGTATGAGGGGAGTGGAAACCTCATCATATACGTTATCATTTCTTTTAGTCCTGATGTCATTATTTTTTTTTTTTTCATTAGGAAAATTTTTGCTTTTCAACTGTAATTCAGTAGAGGTTTTTATAAGATCTCCAGAACGAAAATGTGAATTTTCAGAAGTTTCAAAATCGAGTAGTGGCATACCCTTTTGACAACTATAAACCACCCACGTTAGAATTCAGGTTGTCTTTCTGTTGGGATGTGGATAAAGAGAGGTTCAGCCCTCTTCACACACAGATTATTTTCTGTTCGAGTTTTATTTCGTTCTTTACTTAAATTTAAAAAAAGTTGTTTTTTTAAATCGAGTTATTTTTTTTATAAAGATGTTCAGAACGAAAATATGACGTTAAAAAGTTTCAAGATCGAGTAGCAACATACCCGTTTGAAGACCATAACCCACCCAAGTTAGAACTGATGTTACCATTCTGCAGGGATGTGGATGAATGGCTTCGATCAAACCCAGAAAATGTTGCTGCTGTTCATTGTAAAGCAGGAAAGGTTAGCCGTAATTAGATTTATTTCTCTTTTAGTTATTTACAGTAGCTATTGGACCTAATTGATTGTGTAGGGATCAAACTGCTTCATTGTCGTTTGTCATAACCTCGAATTCTATACTTTTCAAAAATTCAAGTTCATATATAAGAAGGATCAAGAAATTGCTAACATAAAATTTGGAGATTTTTGGAGGGTCTAGGGATTTATGTTTTCGGACAGCATGCTTGTAAATGAGGACATTCCTCACCAAGATTGTTCAAAAGGACAACCTCACCCCCTTCTGAAAGCCTATTATTTGTTTGCGCAAAAAAAAGTTGTTTTGTACCCTCTGTGAAAGTATCTTCCGGCTAAAAAGAGGTTTTTTTTTTCTTATAATATATATATATATATGTATATATATATATATATATATATATATATATATATATATATATATATATATATATATATATATATATATATATATATATATATATATATAAATAAATTTTGAGATTTTTGGAGGGTCTAGGGATTTATATTTTCGGATAGCATGCTTGTAAATGAGGACATTCCTCACCTAAGATTGTACAAGAGGACAACCTCACTCCTGTCTGAAAGCCTATTATTTGCTTGCGCAAAAGAAAAAGTTGTTTCGTACCCTCTGTGAAAGTATCTTCTGGGTTAAAACGAGGTTTTTTTTTCTTTTATTTGTAAAAGACGAATTTGTAAACTTTGTCCGTGAATAAAATAAAATCTACAAAATTAGCCACATCTTTGTGATTTTTTTGGGCTGACAATCAAGCGATTCGAGTCGTTGCATCATCACCATAATAGTGAGGTGTATTCATAAGATAATTCCTCGGGTCATTGATAAACACCAGAATAAGGGTGGGACCTAGAATGCATTCTAGCTAATATTGGGTGTTGCCCCAAGAAATCTATGAAGCACAAACGCTTAATGACTGTTGGCAAAGGATATCCGCCAGCATCTAAAACAGTCAACCATCAATTCCATAGAACCAGTGATGCAAAGCGCCGAAAATATAAAGGGGGGAGGAGGAAACAATTTTTTTTCAATTTAAAACAAAACAAAATTTTAACGTCGTTTTTTATATTTATTACAAAAAGGCATATTTTTATATTTAAGCGGAAGATATTTTACGATAGAGAACGTCATTAGATCATCTTATAAAGGTTGTATAGATGTAAAACACTTATCTAAAACTCACAAACTTTTTTCTAAAACTTTTATCTAAAACTTTTAAAAGTCACAACAATCGTAATCACACTTTAGGCTTAGACATATTGCAGGCTTAGTCCGAAAGCATCGTCAGAAAATAGGAAGGTTAAGGGTTAAATTTTCCTCCTACTCATTTCATATTTATCTATTATATAACCTCTCATAGCCTCTCATTATATTACCTCACATAACCTCTAATAGAGAGTTTGTGAAATGACTCAAATAACTCACTTAGTTATATTATTTATTTGGTGTGACAATCACACGTCATGTGCAAGCTCCTTATTGTTACTAAATATAATAACACTATTTTTGACATACTGTCCTTGGCAGGTAGACTGCCACAAATTAAAAGCTTTGACAGGCCATAGCATCAAATTCAAACTCAGATCCAAGGTAGTTTTTTTTTTTTTTTTTTTACTTACTAAGAACGCTTGACAGGCTGCACCATTGGGCCAAGCAGGCCGTATCATGCTTTGACTGGCCGTTCTTCTCTTGCAATTGGTGAAACATGAATGCCACTTTAAATATCAAAAAGAAGAAAGAAGAACCCTGTAAAATGAAGTTGGTTTTTTTTTTTTTTTTTTTTTTTTTTTTTTTTTTTTTTTTTTTTTTTTGTAAAACACACACAGGGCTAGTCAAACAGTTACTTAGTTGGGGCAACAAGATATTAATTTTTTTTCTTTTGTTTATTTTGTTGGATAAGAAGAAAAACATTTGAGTCAAGGTGAAACAAGGTTCTATTCAGCTGAGTTTCAAATGTTTTAAACTGTTAAAAAAGATAATTGTCAAGACAATCAGAATATTCTCGTTATTGTTATTGTTGCTGCTGCAAATACTGCCAAAAATGTTACTTTAGTTTTTAAAAAAACATCAAGTTTGAGTTATTATTTCATCAACAAGACGGAAGATTTTAAATACAATATTGATCAGCAGCTCTTGTCTGCTTGATCGTGGCATCGAGAGCATGGTAGCTATGCTCATCTAGACGAACAAGTCTACTACTGAATGGGGGAATGGGTTTTCTCACTTAACAATATCAGCCATGTCCAAAAGCTTGTTGAGGCTGTCCTTCCCCCTAATGCGTGACGTACCCCTTGAATAACACTAGCTGTTTGCTTCAGGAACGATTTCACAGCCTGTTTGGACGGGGGTGATATATGGTATTTGGAGAAGGCGCCCAAACCGCGAAGGTGTCCTATTACATAATTTGTCCTATTGTCTCATAATTGTCCTATAATTTGTCACAACTGTCCTGTAATTTGTCATAATTGTCGTATAATTATTTTCATAGTTGTCCTATAATTTTGTCATTATGAAATACATGTCACCGAACCTTTGTTTTTTTTTTGTTTTTTTTTGTTTTTTTTATACCAAGGTATAGTAGGCATTGATGACCTTATCCATGTGAAAATTACAAACCCAATCACCATCGCTATCATTTTCAGATTTGACACGTTTTAATTCTCACTGTCCAGGTTGATCTTCATTGACTCGCTCACATGTTCGGTGTTGCATGTTTCCTAACCACATGTGTCTTGGCTCTTCATTTTTGACTTACTCACATTTTATGACTTACTTCCTTTTTTTTAGGGTCGCACGGGTTTGATGATCAGTTGTTACCTTCTTTTTAGTGGAATATGTAAAACTGCGGAAGATGCAATGGAATTTTATGGTAAAGCTAGGACTTCTGATAGAAAGGTATTTAAGTCGTTAGTATGCGCTTATTTCCTTTTTTTGCTTTCTATTAAAGGAAGTATGTCGTTAGTTTTGCTTTTCATCGTTGCTTTCCGTTAATAGAGGCATGTTTTTTTTTTTTTTTTTTTTTTTTTTTTTTTTTTTTTTTTTTGTGTTCATTGCTTTCTATTAAGTGAGACATATAGTTGTTTTTTTTTAGTTTTGGTGCTCCTTCTGTTAGGGAGCGATGCTTATTGTGAGGCCTTAAAACTGATTTCATTTTATTAATACTCTAGATTCTGCAAAAGCTATACAAACTGCATTTATCTGTAGTTTCTGCTTTTCATTCGTAAGCTCAACATCACATTTTTGAAAATTCGTAGATGACTTTTTATCGTTTTCTCGTTTTCCCAACTACTGTTTTCTCAAGATCATTATCAAAAACTAAACCTTGTTTGGTGTTCTTTCGGTATGTTTAGTGTTTTTTTTTTGTTTTTTTTTTTTTGTTTTTTTTTTTTTTGTGTTCATTGCTTTCTATTAAGTGAGACATATAGTTGTTTTTTTTTAGTTTTGGTGCTCCTTCTGTTAGGGAGCGATGCTTATTGTGAGGCCTTAAAACTGATTTCATTTTATTAATACTCTAGGTTCTGCAAAAGCTATACAAACTGCATTTATCTGTAGTTTCTGCTTTTCATTCGTAAGCTCAACATCACATTTTTGAAAATTCGTAGATGACTTTTTATCGTTTTCTCGTTTTCCCAACTGCTGTTTTCTCAAGATCATTATCAAAAACTAAACCTTGTTTGGTGTTCTTTCGGCATGTTTTTTTTTTTTTTTTTTTTTTTTTTTTTTTTTTTTTTTTTTTTTTTTTTTTTTTTTTTTTTTTTTTTTTTTTTTTTTTTTTTTTTTAATTGTAGCTTTTTGCCCAAAAATATAGAATGTGAATACCTTTATTTCGCTTAAAAACTATACTAATGAAAAGCATTGTAAAATAATGAAGGAGAATTGCAAAGTTTAAAAAAAAATTTGACTTGTCACGATGGTCCATTGACAGCCCTTGCCAGCTCTTATCCTATTTGTAAAAGTTGTTCCTTTCTATATTTGTTTTAAATTATTTTTTTTATTGGTGTATTTGTTGCTTTTTTCGCATGCTCTACTCCTTTTATTAAATTGCTAATCATCTGTTATTTCAGGGAGTTACAATACCTTCACAGCGACGGTATGTGAAGTACTTTGAGCAGCTAAGAGTGCAGCGGAATTGTTCCTATCAGCCAGTTGCTCTTGAACTACAAGAGATATTTCTGCCATGTTTACCTGCTATTGTGACAGGAGTTTTTGGTAAGTCCTCTTTAAATTTAATTTGATTCCTTAATCTCATACTTTTCTGGTTTCTAGTCTGAGGCTGGTCTGAAAGTAATGGAAGTTATTATTAAAGTTGTGTTCTATAATCGTATACAATTTGGCTTGTCTAATCAACTTAAGCAGACGAGGAAACATCCAATCATTTCGGAGGCGAGCGGAAAGAGGGGGGGGGCTTAATACCTCCAGGAAAATAATTCGTAATAAAAAAAAATTGTATGATTTTATAGAACGAGGGAGAACGCTATTTTCGTTCCTTTTCTTCGCTGATATGTGAGGTGATGTGTTTGTTTTTTTCATTTGTATTTGTAGTGCTTTTTTTCCATAATGTAAAATTTTATTTTGTATAATATGCCTGCAAATAAGGAGGGGGATGTCCTCCCGATTTTTACCGGTTATTAATTACAGATTGAGCACTTGGTTCTTAGTTCGGAACTTAAAAATAATGTTTAAAATTTTTAGGCATTTGATTAGGGCCTATTTTTACAGCCTCGTTTGTTACCAACAATTTTTGCAATAAAAAAGAGATCGAATTGCTAGCACAAATTTGTTAATAACATTCGACGCACTTAGACATAGACATAGACATTTTTTAATTTTCTTCCAAAACATATAAATTAAACAAACAATTTACCATTAACGGCCACTCTTAAGACAAAAGAGTCCTGACTGTGGCTGCAATTCTAACCACCATGAATCTGCTAAATCATTTCTTCATTTCTTTCCCCCACCCAAAAAAAATCCTGGGGGGGGGGGTAAAAACAAAATAATTAATATTAAATACTAAATAAATAAATACCTTTTTCCTCTTATCACCCTTCTCTCCTTTTAAAAAAATAGAATTTAACCATTCTCTTGAATGATGCCAGACTTACTGCCGCTCTGACCGATTCTGGAAGGTCATTCCAGACGCTGACACCTATGTTCCTGAGAACAAATCCTGCTCTCGTTGCATTTCTTCTCTCGTGAGTCAAATCCTCCGGATTCCGGGTAAAATAAGGGTGATAAAACGAGTTAGTTTTAAAAAAATCATAGAAGTACTCAGGGCTTACCTTATTTACACTTTGAAAAACAATAATCGCTAGCTGGTAATCACGTAGCTCGCATATGTTCAAAATATCATTCTTTCTAAAACACTCCGCAGTATTTTGACTGTTTTGAAATTCTCCTATGAGGCGCAGTGCTTTGTTTTGTATTGTTTGAGTTCTTTTATAATTCATCACAAAATTACTTGCCCAAACAGAACAACCGTACGTGATGTAAGGGTGCACAATAGCACTGTATAAAAATTTGACAACTGCTACCGGGAACACTTTTTTCAGCCTCCTCGTCACTCCCAATCCTCTAGCTGCTTTTGCCGATACTATTTCACCATGCTTCTTCCAAGACAAATTACAATCAATATAAAATCCGAGATATTAAAAAAAAAAAAAACATGTGTTATGTAACACCATTATAAAGCACATTTTCAAGAAGTTCAGGTACACCAGTTCTACTAAACACCATAAAATTCATTTTTCTTGGATTTACTGCAAAGGAGCTTAGAGCTGTAAAAACATGAAGCCAACTAAGGTTCGCTTTTTGCACAACCTCTTTTGAAGTCCAGGCAAACACTGTGATAGCTGTATCATTGGCGAAAGAGGTTAAAACTGAATCATTTAGATAAAATCGAAGGGTATCCACATATACCAAGAAGAGTAACGGCCCAAGGACTGATCCTTGGGGAACACCAAAATTTATAGGCATAGCTGCACTAGATATATCACTTATCACCACCTTCATTGATCTTCCACACAGATAAGACCGAGACCAACTTAATGCTGTATCTTTAATTCCAAGGTTCCGCAGTCTTTTCAGTAAAACTTCAAAATCCATAGTGTCAAACGCCTTCTTCAAATCAATAAAAATAGTTAGAGGGATCAAATTATTTTCTAACGCACTATTTACACAATCTAAAAGGTGATGAACGGCATGCACTGTAGAATGACCTTTTCTAAAACCAAACTGCGAATCTGACAAAAACCCAAGCGAATTGCCAAATTAATTAGGCTGGATTTTTTTTTTTTTTTTTTTTTTTTTTTTTTTTTTTTTTTTTTTTTTTTTAAGTTGTAACAATTACTTCGAACCGAAACTCAAACGTCAAAATAAGTATAAAATGTTAAAAAAAAAAAATTAAAACAGAAAGCATGGCTGTTTCTTAAATGAAGGAATTCGCAACTTTTATTTTTATTGTTCCTGTTATATTTTAGTTTGGTGCTCAAAAACTATCAGTAGTATTTCGAATTTTTAGGGAATCTTACTGTAAATTTTTATCAACATATTGCGTGTTTGCTCCTGGAAACTCAATTATTAATAAAGTTAGTACTAAAAATTTAGTCTAGGACGGTAGAAACTCACCTTATATTAACACCAACTGTGGATAAAATTAACAGAGAAACCTGATTTTGTTTAGAACTCTCATGGGCACAAGTTTCATAATGGGTTATTCAATTGTTTTTTTGTCGTCTAAATTCTATGTATCAGACAATTGGGAAACAGTGGTTCATTGATTATGAGGTATCAAGTGGCGAATTAAGCGATATTTCGACGGGTTTTATGTTGTGTCATCATCAGACTTGTTTTGATTTAAATTCTCCTCTGCCAAAACAGGATCCAAGAAATGAAATCACTAAGCGTCCAGAAAAATAAGCACCGAAAAGGAAAAAGGCGTCAAGTGGTGAATTAAGCGGTATTTCGAAGGGTCTTTTGTCGTGTCAATTTCAGGCTTGTTTTGGTTTAAATTATCTGCCAAAACAGGAGCCAAGAAATGAAATCACTAAGCGTACAGAAGAATAAACACCGAAAACGAAAAAGGCATCAAGTGGCGAATTAAGCAATATTTCGACGGGTCTTCTGTCATGTCATCATCAGGGTTGTTCTTATTTAAATTCTCTGCCAAAACAGAGCCAAGAAATAAAATCACTAAGCGTCCAGAAGAATGAACACCGGAAATGAAAAACAAGACAAAAGAAATATAAAAAAAAGCACACAAAAAGAAGTTGGGTTGTTGTTTCTTAAAGAACGGAATGAAATATAGGTATCTTTAATTTGTACAGTGGGAGGTCCGAAATTTCATTTAATTTTATTTTACCCGGTTTTATTGAAAATTTTTACTGGATTTTGGATTTTCCTTATTTCAATGACCATCCTAAGCTGTTTAAAACATGTGCAGGGTATTCTATCCCCCCCCCCCCCAAAAGTAAGTATTGGGGTGGTTTTATTTAGTTTTTAAGGTTCTTGATCTGATCGGAATCGATCTTTCTTTGCTAGGCAGGTGTGATTAGTTCTACCCTCCAAAGGCTTTCCTCTAGCTCAATCAACCCTTTATACACTGTAGATGTTATTGAGTTTCTCTACCAACATGTAGCAGATGTGGATTTGAGAATTTTGCTGATTATCATAGCAGAATAGCTAATTTTAAGTGTAGCTGCATTCTTTTATTTTATCTTTTTTCTTTCTTTTAAATAATTTGTATATTTGTAATATAAGTTCTTGAAATACGTTGGAGATAGAAAATCAATTGGGGTAGTAAAGTGGTAACCCTAAATAATATTGTCTTTATAATTACTTTTCTTAAGTGTAGACTTCAATAAAATTGTGAAGTAGCATGGGAAAATCACTTTTTCCTACAATTTCAACAATCACTAGGTTGGAGATAATAAATCAATAGAGGTAGCAATGTGGTAACCCTAAATAATCTTGCGTTTATAATTACCTTTCTTATTTCTAGACTTCAATAAAATTGTGAAGTAGTATAGGAAAATCGCTTTTTCCAACAATTCCAACGATCACTATCTCCAACAATCACTAGGTTGGAGATAGTAAATCAATAGAGGTATCAAAGTGGTAACCCTAATAATCTTGCGTTTATAATTACTGTTCTATGTCTGGACTTCAATAAAATTGAGAAGTAGTATTTATAGGGCATTTTTAAGTCTTTTCATCAAATTAATCTTTCCTGTTTAGCTCCTCAAGTGATTGTTTATGAGAATGAAAATCGGAGACATACAACCGTTCCCAGTGAAGTTAGGAAAGGAGCAACTGGTGTAAAGTTCATTTTCACTTGTCCCATTGTACTATCAGGGGACGTCAAAATTGTACTCAAGCACAAATCAATTGTCAAGGTAGGCAATTGTAGGCTAAATACTTTTGTCTTTTCCTGTCTTCTACTTCTTCTTTGAGACACAAACTGATGCAGAAATTTGATCTAGTTGCCGCTTAATGTAAAGAAATGATTTTTTTTGTGAAATTTGTTTTACACCAAAATTATAGTTAAATATGTTAACTATGTTATATACGTTAAATATAGTTAAATATGTATTAAATAATTTTCTTCATTTTCACCTCCCATTGTACTATCACGGTATGTCAAAATTGTATTCAAGCACAAATCAATTGTCAAGGAAGGCAATAGTATGCTAAATACTTATGTCTTTTCCTGTCTTCTACTTCTTGTTTGAGACGCAAACTGATGGAGAAATTTGATCCAGTTGCCACTTCTTGTAAAGAAATGATTTTTTGTGAAATTTGTTTTACGCCAAAATTATAGTTAAATATGTTAACTATGTTATGTATGTTAAATATGCGTTAAATAATTTTCTTCATTTTCACTTGTCCCATTGTACTATCACGGTACGTCAAAATTGTATTCAAGCACAAATCAATTGTCAAGGTAGGCAATTGTATGCTAAATACTTATGTCTTTTCCCGTCTTCTACTTCTTCTTTGAGACGCAAACTGATGGAGAAATCTGATCTACTTGCCGCTTCTTGTAAAGAAATGATTTTTTTTGTGAAATTTGTTTTATACCAAAATTATAGTTAAATATAATGTCATTCAATAACTGCAACATGAAGTATTTAATAAATATAATTACAATTTTGACCATTAAATCTAAATTCTTTCGATTTAAAAACCAAAAAAAAAAAACATAAAACTGGCAATAAGCCAAAACTTTTTTGTCGCAATACTTTATCTACAAAGAAAATAAAAATGAAAAAAAGCCCATTCAATCAATTCAATATTAAATTGAAAAATATATGACATAATTACGCTCATATTTCGGAATTATAATATTGTAAAAAAGTGGAAACGAAAGTCTGCTCATAACTCGCATGTTGCGTGACAATTGGCTGTACTTTTAAAGAACCACTCCCTTACCACTTACTCCCTTACCATTAGGTAAGGGAGCCTGGGTGTAAAGGAATGATAAAAGAGGGAAAGGTATGTCGATGAAAAGGGTGGTTAGAAAGTATAATCGAAAAGTTTAGTGGAGCTTCTGACAGCGGTCGGATACAACTTCAAGCTTAAGGTCCTTAAGCAACCCCAGAAAAAAAGTCTTTTAGCAATCCCATAAAAAATCCTGAAGCAACTCCAGATAAGGAAACTTATGCTACCTAAATACTGCTATTAAGGCTCTAGACTAAATCCTCTCCAACGAGTCCAGCTCCTTGGATGCTACAATTTGAACGTAGTTCAACACCTGGACTGTGGCTATGGTGTTATTGCTTACTTAATTTTTCGTAGTGCCTAATGATTTTGTTTTCTGTTTGACACCCTTTGCCCCCTCCTCCCATTGCTCAGAGAATTTACATATGGCGGTGTATAATTCTCATTGATATTACATTCTCATGTCTATCTCTTTATTTTTTGGAGGTAGGACATCAACCACTAAAATTTGAGATGTAAATTTCTAAAAATTTCGGGTCCAAAAATGTGGAGATGGCTATTCAAGTATCCAAGATTCATAGTGATTGAGAGAATGTGATAAATCATTGTCATTAGATGTGAAAATTTGAAAAAGCTATTTTATTGGGAAATTATTTATTTTACTGAAATTTGCTATTCCAAAGACTTGAATAAGCCGAAATAGGAGTTCTAATGATTATCGATTTATTTTTAGAAGAAACATCTTTTGATTCTTTCTATTGAAATGTATTCTATTGAAATGTTTATTTTAATATTTGATTTAATATTTAATAATTTTTAATATTATATTAAAATATATATATATATATATATATATATCTATATATATATATATGTATATATATAGATATATATATATATATATATATATATATATATATATATATATATATATATATATATATATATATAGATATATATATATATATATATATATATATATATATATATATATATATATATTATATATATATATATATACATATATACATATATATATATATATATATATATATATATATATATATATATATATATATATATATATATATATATATATATATATATATATATATATATATATATATATATACATATATATATATATATATATATATATATATATATATATATATATATAATTATTTAGTATAAATATTATTATATATGATATATATGTTTTATATTTAATAGTAATGAAATATAATTATTTAATATATATTTATATAAATATATAAATTATTTACATAACATGAAAAATATATAAATGTAATATTAAATTATAATAATAATTTAATATTTGATTTTCCCATTGAAATGTATTCTACTGAAATTTTCCCTGCAATGCCAAATTACTATTTCATCTTCTTCCTTTTAAAGTGTCAGTCAATTTAGTTGGGCGGAAGCAGTTACTTGTTTTACTGCTTCCACATTTCTCAGCGTAAATATCTAATTTGACTTATTTTTAGTTTAATATATTTGTAGTGTGACTCACTCTGACGGCTGCACCCTCCAAGCTTTAGTTTTTGGTGAGTGCCTTCTTTACGAGTAAATTTGGACCAACGTCACAGCCGTGAGTGGACTACTATACTGAAACGCTGCCTTTGGATTCTTTTCATGAGCTACTTTGAAACTATTCTAGTTATTTCCTTCAGATTGTTCGGAATACCCCCTGATTCTGGAGCATACGTAGGATTTTTTTTGTTTTTTTTTTTGGGGGGGGGTAATTAAACAGCTAATCTATATATATATATATATTCTGTAATAATTGGGTTAAGAATTGCCCAGGAATTCAGGAAAAACTAGGATTTGGGTGAGAGCGCGAGACCTCTCTCGGGATACATTAGACCGACAAGATTACGAACCCTTTCTTTCAAGAAAAAGAGAAACAACCTTATCTGACCAATGAAATTGCAAGTAGTCGATGGTGTTATTGGGGTAACACGGTGCGTATGGGTGAAAGGTTGACTCTCTTACTATGTTTGTTCCTAGTTCTCTTCTGGTACCCGAAGGCGAAGACGTCAAAGGCAAAGCTAGGTTTATTTATGGAGGGTAATGCTATGCTGTTCAGGTATCAGTGAAAAATATTTAGTCTGCAACATTGGAGAAGTCGTCGTGGCGAGGCATTGTTGTCCCCGTGCGTGCCAGCCGTCGTGGGAAAACTTAAGTCTAAGCAATGGTGGTTATGACCTCTCTTGTGCCCAGGGCAAAATCTTGGTTAGTGCCCCTCTGTCTTTAATTTATTCAAATGATTTGATTATTGTTATTATTTAATTATTTTCTTAGTTTCTAATTTATTTCTATGATATTAATTAGTTAATAATTTTTATTTATTAATTATTTTCATATATTATCGGCACCATCTACTCTATTTCAATAAAAATAAATTTCAAAAATTACAAAATGATCATCACTATTAGATTATTATTTCAAATTTTGCACCCCCAAAAATTTCTGCACTCGTTGCAACAAAAACTCCGAAATTCACTGTCTTTAAAGTTTTTTTTTTTTTTTTTTTTTTTTTTTTTTTTTTTTTTTTTTTTTTTTTTTTTTTTTGGGTGGCACCAATTCACGAAAATGGGGGTGGGTGGGCAAAGTATATTTTTCAAAGTCTAGGGGGAGGGGTATTTTTTTTTCGATGATAATACTAAAAAAGGGTAGTTTTCAATGAAAATTCTAAAACAAAGAATGTATTTTTGAAATCTAGGCGACTGGAAAAATATCTGGAAAGAGAGAATGTTTCCCTGCCCTCCCAACTGGCGTCGTTGCGTCTCTTCTAAGGTCTGTGCATAAAGTGTGTTTCGTACACAAAGGAAAATCTACGGAGATTGCTTGAAGTATCGGTATTTTGGGGTCTGTTATATTCTAAGATCTTCCTTTTCAATGTACACTACAGTGTTTTCAATTAATAACTTTTTTTTTCTTATTTTAAGGAGACGTTATTTCATTTTTGGTTTAATACGGCATTTGTTGATACAGTTTTGGATGCTCCTTTACCTTCAGATTCCTCAATAGTTGTTATAGATGGAAGTGCTACTCGTGTACCTGCCTTTGGAACTGCCCACCCTGCAGACTCTCGTAGTAATAGGGGCTCAAGTCACCAGCCAACCATGACCCCTACCATTCTTGGAAATCGATTCTTTGCCCAAAGGTTTGTTTTTGTTTTGTTTTTATTAAGTTGGTATATATAAGGGGATTATTTTCATGTACTTTCACTGTGAAGCTGTTGAATGTGCTTTTTAGTTCTGGGCAGATTCAAATATTGTTTGGATGAGTTAATATTCTAATAAAATAATAGACGTTCTTAATTTTCTTAATGCTCAAATCTGGGTAATGTCGACATTCACTTGTGCATGTCCGAAATTCCTTTTTCTCTGCTTGGATTCAATTAGCTTTACAAGTCAGCTTTTTCAGTCTAATGCGAGCTATGATGGTAAAAGTTAAAGTTAGATTAGGTTAGCTTATGTTAGGAAAGGTTAAATTTGGTTATAAATGTCAGAAGTGGGTTAAAAACTTAAGTTAACCTAATCTAACCTAACCTGTCATCATCAAACCATGCATTAAATTGAAAAAGTTGACTGGCAACGCTGACTAAATCCAAGGAGAAGAAAATATTATCAAATTCGGATATAGATATTAATTGTATATAAATAAATATATAATTATTGGGGTATATATATATTATAGAGGGATTATTTTCATGTATTTTCTTTGTGAAGTTGTTGAATGTGCCTTTTAATTTTGGACATGTTTAAGTGTTGTTTTGGCAATTTTTTGTCATTGGTAAATAAATAATATTTTTGGTACGGGGGGAGGGGAATAAATAGTATATAAAAATAGTAAATCGAATTAATTGTTCATTACTGAGATCTTGTTCTTTTAATGCTTTTAAATTGGAATACACCGATGGATTACTTTAATCTGTGAAAAAAAAAACACTAGAAATTACAGATAAACCATAGAATTAAACCTGCAATGATCTTCAAACAAATACAACGTAGAGACAATAGGGAAAATTTCAATGATCTTCATTATTCAAATAAGTCATTAAAAGGTAAAATTTGAAATCTGTCGAGGCATAATTAGGTGAGAACATATAAGAAAAAATGTATATACTGAGGGCCGTTTCCAGGGTCTTGCTACGAGGATGGGGGGGCAAATTTACAAAAGACTTTATTGTCATTGAATAGCTAAAAAGTACGGTATCTAATTCTTGCATTTTTCTGTTCAACATAATCCACCCCAGCCATACCTAGGTAAAACCTCGTGTACATCATTTGTGCACTGTTAGGTGGTCGGATGGCCTTGGGGTTCCTTTGGGAAAAAAAATTATGTTGTTGAATATACTGTTGCTTCTTTTCTTGATGTAGGCGACTTATGAAAGGAAACAGAATTAAGGTTCCTACAGGGAACTGTGGATCGAGAAGGTAATTAATAAAAATATGATTTGGCCAAAATGTATGGTTGTATTTGTTTTGTTTTTTTCTGTGTATTGATTAGTCGAAAAAAAAACAGCTGTATTTAATTCTATCAAAGTTACAGGCATTTTCAGTTTGTATTTTATACTGTTTTAATGATTAGAGATTTCTTGAGAATTTGGTATTGTAAGCGTTTGAATCGTGATAAAGTTGAAGAAAATGATTAAGAAATAAAAAGAATTTCAACTATTTGGAAGTGAATTAAAGTTTATTTGGCAAGTAAGAGATAACAAAGGAATGACAGTACCAAGAGGGGACAATACTAAAAGGATCGAAAAATAATAAGGCTTCATTGAAGGTTCAAGGCTTTATTATAAATGCCAATAATTGGCAAAATTTTACGTTTTTCCTTTGGTAGGGAACAGAGCTCGTGTCAAATGTGTTCATTTGTTGATGGAGTGGTAATTGTGAAAAATCGTGGCAACGAAGTTAGAGATAAGATACTGAGGATCACTTATAGCAATTAAAAAAAAAAGGAGCAAATTAGCTAACTTACTTACTTAATTTACGTAATGTTTTGCTGACTTGGCGCCAGCGTGGAGAGAGCAGACGCCATCTTTCTCTAGTAGGCCGGATCTAGAGCCGCCGCGGGTGTATGTTCATGTCTTATTCTTGTCTAGGAAATGATGCAGACTATCGAACCATCTTGTTCTTGGGCGGTCGCGTGGTTGTTTCCATCTGGCAGCCACAGGGGATTAGTTAACTGTGGTGTCAGTTTGGGATGAAGGAAATGCTACCCAGGTGGCCCACCTTCCCCCCTCCCCCCTTTATTTTGAAAAACACATTGTTTGGAGGGTATTTTCGTTAAGAAAATGCTTTTTTTGTGTTTTCATTGGAAAGAACATAAAATTCCCTCCTCCCTTCCCTCAGTTTTACCAAAGTATATTTTGTCCCTCCCCCGTCCCTAAAATCACATGTTACAAATATTATACTGACGCCACTGCTACAAATTCTGGGAAAACTCCGATCGAACCTCTTCATAGGAAAGGTGACAGTCATGTTTATCTCCCGTAAAGAGTTCTTAGCGTCAGCTATTTTCTGATAGGGATTTTTTATTCCACTAATCTCGTTTCCTTCTATTTAGATCTTCAACGATGATTGCATCGCTACCAGCTAATTCAAGTAATGAACCTACCCGGGGACCAAGGTTAAAAATGGAGTTTGTAACTTGTGACCTAGATAAAGTTTTCAAAGACAAGCATAGTAGATTTGGTGCAAATTTTAAGGTAAGACCATCAGTCAAAAATCAAGGTAGACTTTTATATTTTGCTTAAGAGAAACCGAAATTTATTAAAACCAAAAAAAAAAGAAATATAATACCTGTTTAACGGCGACTCTGAGAACGAAAGTACTTGTCCGACGGAGTGGTAAATTACTTACACTGCAACCGTAAAACATAATAACCGAACAGATAATATGTCTCCCTTAGGACTACAGACCTTACAAATAAAAGCCACATAAACCTTAATGGAGCCAGTTTTGTTATTACTAATCTTAGAAACAGAATAATTTCTTGTTTCCAATATCTAAAAAAGATAGTTTTAGGTTGAATTGTTTTGCCAAAGGCTAATGGTTTTAATCTTATGCCTTTATTTAAAATATTTTACTTAATAGAGATTTCTTAAAACCAAATAAAAAAATACAAAATCTGTTTAACGGCCACCCTGAGAACTAAATAGCTTGTCCGATGGGGTTGTCAATTACCTACACTGCAACAACAAAACATTGTAATCCAACAGGGAAGATGTCTCCTTTGGCACCACGCACCTTACAAATAAGAACCTTATAAACCAAAATAGTGTCAGTATCGTTATTACGATCTCTCAGGGGGAGAATAATTTCTTGTTTCCAATATTTCAAAAGAGTTTGAATCGTTTTAACAATGGTTCATGATTTTAATCTTATACTCATTTGACTTTCAGCTTTACAACTATTTGCAAAGGGTGGTTCATTTTCCTAAAATTATAGCTCTTCTTACTTTAATAGTTTTAATTGTGCTTGGTGATTGGGGGGGGGGGAGAATCCCACTAAGATTTATCTGGAGTACACTTCGTTTGGAAAACCATTTCCCAAAGGAATTTTTTAGGAATATGAAAAAATATATACAGTTCTATTCCAAGCGACTTCCGTGCATTTGTTCTTTATGGGGGAATTCGCTTTAATTGAAGATAAATTAAGCAAAATTAAGTAAGATATAAAATCCTCCGTTATAGTATCTGAATTCATCTAGGTCAATTATTTTAAGTTCCAGGTCAAAGTCCCAATCATGTTTTAGCTTAAAGCAATGGATCTTTTTCTGCCGTTCCAGTTATTACTGACTGCGTTACCAACGGTTTTTGATTTTTTAGCTTGAAAAACAATTACTAAATAAAAAAAAATTGGTGTCACCAGTTCACAGAAACCCATCAAATATTGATAAATTAAAAATGGGAAAGTCTTAAAACAACACTTACACCTCAAGACAAGTACATAAATGTAATACAAAAACTATAGAACATAAAAGCCGTCCATAGTTACTTCTTGAATGAGAAAAATTACAGGTTTTAATTTGTATTCTTTGAATTTTTTTATTTTTTTGCTGAATTCTTTAAAGTTGTCTTTTACAACGTTTCAAATTGTTAGAGAATTTCACTAGTAATCGTCAAGTTTTGTAAGCCACAGGAAAAAACCAAAATCTTTTTAAGGATGTCAGTTAAAACTATAAAGTTGCCCTGGTGCTCCCCGGAGATATGTCCTCTGCATGACAAAGGATTAACCAGAGTTTTAAGAATAAATTTTCCGAGAACATTCTTAAACAAATTTCTGAATCTAGTGGAAATCTTGTCCAATTTTTGGCTTGTTCTTTAACTTCAGCGCTTGTTTCAGAAAATTGTTAGAACAAATAGGGAGTTAAAAATCTCTGAATAAAACTTTAAATTCAGTTAATTAAATAATTTTTCTGGAATTAAACCTGTTCCTTGACTGCTTTTGTGTAAATTTACAGTGGTTTTTAAATTTTTTCCAGACAGAGTTTTTTCTTACACTATTCTTGATTGCTATAGAAACAAAGTGTTCAATTTAATATCTAATGAAAAAAATAAGGAATGAAATGATTTAACATTTGATGCTAAAGAAGTGTTATTCATTTGTTCTTTCTGATGGATTATTAAACATTGGTGAGTTTTCTCCTTTTATAATTTTTCCATGTTGATCATGCCTATAAATTAAATCATTTTTGCTTTCGTTTTGTTCCCCTTCCCTCTCTCTATCAATCTCCTTCTTCATTTTTCTCTCCCTTGTCTTGGCTTTCTCTTCTGTGTATATCTAGGCTTGTGTATTATAGGGCTAAAAGCTTTTGGTTATGCTAATTTAAAAAGAAAATTTTATCAGAATAACCTTTATGAATCATGGTATCAGTGAAATGTGCTCGATCGATTGATCTAATCTGCTACACTGTATCTTACTTTGTTCTTGAGATAATTAGAAGCCTCCACCGTCCATAGTTTATAATTCTTAATTCTATATATAATGTATAATATAATAATGTATTAATAATATTGTTAATATAATTAATTCTATAATTCTCCATGTTTTAAGTGGTTTGCCTACTTTGCTATATACAATGTATTATTTATTATTATTATTTCTATAGTATTTTTGGTTTTAGTCCAGGGCACTATATATCGAAGGAGTTGTCGTGGAAACTTCAAAAAGGGCTCATTTGATTGGAAATGGAAAGGGCTTGTGCCCTTTTTGATAGTTGAAAGTGATTTGAAGTACAAATTGTATTCCAAATTGTGCTATTCAGCTTTGTGTTGTCCTGTTTTGAAGGCGACAAAACACTTTTTGTGCAAAGAACTGTTTCGTTTTTTTAGCAGCAACCGAAAATCCCAAGACGCTTTTCCAGTCTTTTTTCTCTCCTAGCTGGGTGGCTAGCACGCTAGATTTGAAATCCTTTGTCCGTTAGGACAGTGTTTTAAGTTCTGGGGTTGCTGGTTATTTGATTTTAGAACAGGGATCAGTAGCGTGATTGTAAGCTCAGCCGGAGTCGACCCAGATGTAAATGGGTACCTGGAGAAATCTGGGGAAGGTAAACAGATAGGATGAGCGAAAGCACATGATGCCCCCCCCCCTAGTGCATTGCACTATCTGGAG
Source organism: Artemia franciscana (assembly GCF_032884065.1). Taxonomy (NCBI): domain Eukaryota; kingdom Metazoa; phylum Arthropoda; class Branchiopoda; order Anostraca; family Artemiidae; genus Artemia; species Artemia franciscana. Next base: position 8,560,797 of record NC_088872.1, read on the forward strand.
TAAGGGCCATAAAACGGAAAACAGCACTACCGCCAGGAATTGCCGTATTTTTACCTTTATAAAATTAATGCTGTGTGTCATACCTCCTTTGGATTACCACAGTCTTCTTTCGACAGGTCTTATGAGTCTACTTGTATTGTTGATTTCAAAGTTTGCTTGAACTCGAAAATGTTGTCATTTGTCGTCATTAATATTTCTAAAATCTTCTTTAGCATATACTATGATAGATCCGTCTTTTCAGGTGATATGTATATTTGCAAAGCCGTCGAATAATAACCGCGCTCAAAGTAGCAATGTTGGTTATAGACGTACCCGGGCCCTTTCGGGTCACGCCATCAATTCAAACCTGAAAGAACTCCGTCCTCCCCTGTCACCAACAAGCCTGAGCAGTTCTCCCCAAGCTAGAATTACCTGTGGGCCCGTATGTTTTCTTCCAGAATACTCAGATGGAGCTTGCAACTGCCAAGAATTATCTGACTCAAGCTCCACAGTTGAGTCTGAAAGCGAAGGAGGAGGCTGGGACTCAGGTATGCATTGTCTTCTATGGCTCTAGTGAGATTTACTTTGTCTCTTTAGCCATATCTCAAATTTTAAATATAGAACCAAATGTAGCATAGTGAATTGGGGTTTGGGGGGGGGGGGGAGGGGTTGTGAGGTGTCTTTTGTTGGCCAAATTTTATGCTTGTTTCTTTTTTCCTTTTCTTTTTGCTCTAATGTCAAATAGATAAAGCCGAATAAAGTAGATGTATGCTGCGATGAGAATGCATAATGTTGGATTGGACATAACTCCCAAGGTTGCCACTGTTTCAGGGGGAAATCATTCAGAAAATCGTCCAAAAATATCAATATTAAACTTACTAGAGCCATGTCTCCATTTAAATATTTTCTTTGTTTTATTAAAGCAGTCAGAGATATTTGTGATAAATTTTTGTTTTTTTTCTTTGGATTTATTAGAAATGTTTTTTATTACCTTTAAATTTCCTTTTTATGCTACTTATATTTTCGTTTATTTTTACTTTGTTTGACTTTCATTTTATTTCGTAAGGTTTTTTTTTTCTCCCTGAGCCAAAGAAGAATTTAAGGGCTAGATATTATTAAGTAATTCCAATTAGTCTCTAGAAACAATCAAATGGGAAAAATGCAAGGAGAGTCAGTGGTTACTTGTCTTCATTATTAGATAATAAAAAACAAGTTTTTTTAACTGAAAGTAAGTAGCAACAATAAAACTTTAAACGAACAGAAACTATTACGTATATGAGGGGGGTTGCCTCCTTGTCAATGCCCCCTCTTTACGCTAAAGTTCGAATTTTGTACTAGTTCTTTAAGAACGAATCTTGAATCACAAAGATTGTTTAATTAGAATAAATAGCTCTTTTAAAAGTACTAAAAAAAAATTGCGTAAAGAGCGATGTATTGACGAGGGAGCGACCCTCCTCATATACGTAATAATTTCTGTTCGTTTTTAAGTTTTAATCTTGCTCCTTACTTTCAGTTGAAAAAGCTTGTTTTATTTTGATTTAATTTTTGATCCCCTCCATGGAAAATTCCCTTCCCCCAATGAAAAATTCCTCCGTGGAAAGATCCTCCCACGTAGATCCTCTTTAGTCCGGCGCCAAAGAATTTTTGATGATCGATGAAATTAGTATTTATAAAAACAGGTTAGTGCTGGTCATTTAAATCCTTTGATATGAGAAAAGAGGGAGTCAGCTCTCCACGCTCTTGGTGTTTAGAACCAAATCGCCCCTACCCGAGTGGTTGGCACACCAAACTTGAAATCCTTTGTCCAATGACAGGGGTTAGAATCCTGGTTTCGCTGGTTAATTTTGAAATTGTGGTCAGTGGTGTGACTCTGTAAACTCAGCCAGAGTCGACCCAGCTCTAAATGGGTGCCCTTAAAAATCTGGGGAAGGTAAACAAGGTTGTGTTCGAAAGTAGTGTGGTGGACCCCCAGGCCCCATTGAAATTCCTGTCTGAAGGGCCACCAAACGAAGATCAGCATGGTTAGTAGTGACTGTGAAGTCCAATGCCAGTCCCCTAACTCTCTTACGTTAATGGCTTTCTTAAAGCTAGTTTTTGGTTATTAATTTAAAACCAGAGATGGCAACTTTGGTCGATTTATCAAGGATACCGGGGGGGGGGCAATATTATCTAAAAAGAGCACGACGGCTGATTGAGAAGTATATGCAGCATAAGTATGCTGCTTGTTTGGTGTTTACTAACATTTTCCTGGAGGAAAATGAATTGATGCCTACCCTGTGTTTTTTAGTATAAGATTAAGATGTTTAAATAGTATGTGCGCTAAACATTGTGAACGCAACCTTGCTTGGTAAATGAACTTCTCAGGCGCATGCACTGTCACCGTCAAGGATTTAGAATTTAATAGTTTCACTTTTATAGTGTTGTGAGTGTTTTATAGTGTATGTAGTGTATTATTTAGTGTATTATAGTTTTTATGGTGTATTTGGTGGTTGGTGTAAAAGTTTTTGGTTTTGGTTAAATGCGTCGGATGTTTTCAAGAAATCTAGTAAAATTGTCTGTCTCGAAACATAATTGATACCGTACATCCCTTTTTTTTTGGGGGGGGGGGGAACGTCAAATTAAAAAAGTTACTTTTGGCCGTTATTTTTCCTTGTGAAAGTGATCTTTTCGATCCGTCTAGGAGGGCCCTTCCCTACCCCCTGGCTTCTGGTATGTATATGACCTTTATCTTGAAATTTAGAATGGTTGTTCACAGGCTGCTACTTAAAAAGAATAAACAATCGCAATGCCTGGTCAGCTGTCCCTTCCCCTCCCCTTAGGTTTCATCATTTTGAAAAGAAACAATGTTAATATTGACAAAATTAAATATTCAGACCTACTGAATAGTAACTGTAGGTGAGTTAGGAAGCGACGATTGTGGTGCCAAAAAGTAAGGAGTCACGCAAAACCCGAAATATGTTTGTATGCCGCTAAAGTAGACTTCGCATGTAGACTTTTATTTCCTTTTAGATATAAAATCTAGATAAACATCTAATAAATAACATGTGTTAAAATAGACCATTTTCCTCTTATTTTTTTTCTTTTCTCGTTTCACCTTTTTTCCAATTGTCATAGTCTAAAATCGTCTGTTTATTTCTTTTACCAAATGACCCCGAACAGTTTAGGTTGTGTTCTCGTTAAACTTGGTCACTAGCATGTCAACGTCAACATGTGCCTGACTGTTTGATTGGTCAAAATTTGCTTTCCGGTAAAGCTAGTGGTAGAATTATAGTAGTCATAAAGGTTGAAAAAGAATGGAGGCCAGATTCTGCAGAATGTCGTCATCGGATTTCGCCGTTAATTTGGTTCACGCTATATATTCGAAATGGATTTTTGTTATAGCACAATGGGATAAATGACACCATCTAGTGAGAATCTTGCCTCTGGTCCCTTTTTTATCTCTGTGACTATAGTAGAATTGATATATAAGCTAACTTCTGAGAGAATAATTTAATTTTTGCCAAGCCAAAGATAACCGTTTGACAAACGAAAACAACCGTGTGGCGTCAAACGACTGTTCTGACCGAAGACTGTAAATTTTGTCAAGCAAAAACAACTGTGTGACGAACAAAAACAACCGTGTGACGCCAAATAATCGTGACCGTGTTTTGATTCCTGAATAATTGGATTTGGATTCAAAAATTGGCTACGTTTAATATATATATATATATATATATATATATATATATATATATATATATATATATATATATTCTATAATACATTTTTATTGGCACAAAAAAAGTACTACTAACAACTCACTGGATCATCAAGCTGCCTGAGGCAAGACTGCTGTGCACGCTCTTTCTCCTCCCCAATCTGTTCTTTGCTTCACTCTTTATTCCTTCCCATGAATCTCCTTTAAATCCTTCCTTATGACTTCTTACCAACTTCTGGTGATTAGCAAGTATAACCGTAATATCATTTAAAACGTTAATTAGTGATTCATTTGTGTCAGTGTAAAAGTGCTTGCTGCCGTAGATTCACCACCATCTGCAAGAAGCTCGTGGGCCAGTATCCCGGTCAAAGTTGCTATGGACACTATCTATTTCGTGGGAAGGAGTGTTACTCAATTTTTTATGTCAAGACCTACTGGAACTACTTGTAATACGGTAGACTCCTATTGTAGTTTTAATTTATTTGCCGGTCAAAAAATCATTCAACTCTATTCCGAAACAAGAGCGGATTTAATTGGGGGGGGGGGGTAATCCGGTTTATTGGGAATCCGTATTTGAAACTAAATATTTTAGACATATTACAAGGATCACCTACATTGACCGAGTATTAAATGAAGAAACAAAAGCGGACATTAGTGTTTCTTCACACAATTTTTTTCGGGGGGGGGGGGAGATTACGGTTTATTGCCCCTAACTGTTTTTTTTGTCGATATTTGTATTCCAGTGAAGTTATTGGTAGTGTTACTGTAATATTTATATTACTGTATAATAGTGCTATATTTAATTGAGAAGAGAGTAAATTTTGTCAAGCGAAAGCATTCATGCGACGTCGTTGTGTGAATTCCAGAAAATTGAATTAGGATCCTGGATTTTTTGGATGCCTGTTTAAAGAAGAGAATAGTACATTTTTGCCAATGGAGAAACAGTAAACTTTATTTATTTTATATTCAGTTTTGCCCGTCTGATGACCGTGTTTTCAAATTCTCCGAAACAGAAGCTAACCTAATTTTCTTCTTTTTTCCATGAAAATGTTTTTTAATCGGGCGATTTGAAATCGGGTTGGCGAAGCAAAAATCAATATCTGTCAGAGCTTGGCGTTATATTTCTGTATTGCACAGCTTTGCTTTTTCTCTTAAAAAGGTGGACATAACTTTTAGCTTCTTTTATTTTCTTTTCGCAGCGAATGACTCGGACCAGCCAAGCCAAGTTCGTTATCGGGCTCTTTCCGAATCGTCTGTGACGACAATCGAACCTTCCTGAGACTTCCTTCCTATGCTTTACCTTCTTCCTGCGGTGTAGTGTTGCACAGTAGACCAAGTATGTTGGCTTTAGCAATTCGCAATTTGCGTTATTTGGTAGTAGCAACTCTGAATGGACGAATAAACCACCTATTGTGTAAGCTAAGGTTCCTATTAAGTAGGGTGAGAGTACACAAGCTACGTTGTCAATTAAGGTGAATAGACAATTCGGTGGTCTAAAATGAAAGATGTAATTTGTATTTTTTTATGATTTTGAGTCAGATGTACCATATGAAGCGCATGTTTTCCGAAAGTGATAAAACTCAGGAATAGAACCTGTTGAATGTGGACAACCGTTTTGCATGATCATAAGAATTCGTCACCAGCACAGATAACCTAATGCTCAAGGACGTAAGCTGGAACTTATTTTTGTTGAAGTCGTGAGGCAGATATTGGAAATAAGCGCGTAAATAGGTGAATTGCATGGACAATATACGCGGTTATACACGCATAAATCGTGCGGTTTCAAGGAGGAGTAGGCCCGAAAAACTTCTCCCCGTGCGTACAATCTGTATTGAATTGTTGTTATTTCAATGATTGTCCTAAAATCAGTGAAAGTAAAAAATTGAACATATGTGATTGATTGGTGTTAAACAAAAACTATCAAGGCCACGTTTTCTTATAATTCAACTATATTAACATCCGTTAAAAAAAAAAAAGAAGCAACTGGTGAGATTTGATTTTGAGCCTGAAATTTGAAAGATGGCTCAGAGATTTAGCACGATTTTGCCTATTTTTAAAGCGGAAAATTTAGCTTTCTATTCAGTATGGCTTTTTCTGGTGAAGTCACCCATGCTTTTTAACTTCCTGACAGTTCCAGTCTCCATTGATGCTTTTTAAGGGTCAGAAAGCAAATCAGGCGCACTTCAAGTGTTTTTTTTGTTTGTTTTTTTTTTTCAAATAGTTTTTAGCAAAAGTCAAATCTGGTGAACGAAAAGTTGTTATTACTCAACTGAGTTTGCTGAGAAAACCACAATGAAGACGGGACTTTAGTTTTATAGTTTTTAGACTAGATTATTAATTTCAAAGAGCAGCCGTGTCTTTTGGCTGTAGAAGGAATTTTGACTGCGCTAGTCCACGTGCCAGGAAATATTTAGTAATATCATGGCAGTAACTGGGTTTTGGTAGACTGCCACCTTAGTTGCTTATGACTGGTTTTGCCACTTATTATGTGTTGATTCTGAACAGCCAAATTATAAACTCTAAACATCTTTTTTATTCTGCCACTGGTTATAGTTATGTACAATGTTGGGCTTACCCTAAAGACGTCATTCGTTATTAATAACAAACACCGAAAAATTCCGTTATTGGTTCAAAATCTTTTGAAATGATAAAAAATACTTTATGTAAGTCTATTTAATATTTACCTGACTCTAAAATACTCCAGATGTGTCTCATCAGGCAAACAGCGCTTCCGCTAAATTTTAATATAGTATAAAGATGACTGCCTAAGGCGGTGCAGCTTGGTATAAATTAAACCTAGACGACATCAGTGTCCCTAGCAGATTAATTTGATTTAGTCCCCTCCTCCCATTTCATCAAGATATGGTAATTGCAAAATTTTTGGTCGTTATACAGCGAACATTGGGAAGAAAACTCGTTTTCTTCGGCACGTAAAGTGTGTATCTAGTTAGATAAATTGACAATAGAAATATCAATTAAAATTGTGTAAACAAATTTGAAATTGTGCTACCAGTGAGCCGTCCTGGCTAAGTGGTTGGCGCACTAGATTGAGAATCTTTTGTCTGAGGGGCATGGGTTCGATCACTGGCGTGGCCGGCTATTTATTTTTGGACGGGGGTCAGTGGCGTGACTCTTTAAGCTCAACCAGGGTCGACCAAGCTCTAAATGGGTACCTAGAGAAATCTGGTGAAGGTAAGCAGGAAAGGTGTGCGAAAGCACCCGATGGCTGGCCCCCAATCCTTAATTGCACTTCCTGGCTGAAGGGCCACGAAACAGAGATCAGCACTGCCGGTTCGGACTTTGATGGTCTAGTGCCGTCATGCATACATACTACTACCAGTGATGATGGTGAAGAAACGAGGGATTAATGGTAATTCATCTGTGTGGCGACTGTACTGGAACGCGGTCAATTTGTTTTTAGTTTTTTTTGTTCTTTTTTTTCTTAAAATAATTACCATGAGAAAAAAATGTAGGGCAAATAAACGAGGAAACACTCAGCTAGTTTTTCCTGTCAATACCCCTGCTCAGCCGTCTTCATTACAAAAAATAATTCGTCCTCATGTGCAATCTGTCCTTTATCTTATATTCTTCCTTCTTCTTTTTTTGCACTGAAGACGGCTGAGCAGAGGTCATTGCTGAAATATTCGCATTGTTTTCTTGTTTTTCGTGGACTGAAAGCTTTTCTCTTTTTATATGTTTTTTCTTGTGTCATGTTTAGCCAATGTAGTCTTAGTGTTACTACATTGTAGATTTGTTAAGTTCTATTCAAGCTTCTACCATGAATTGTTCCAATAGCAAGATTATGGACTTTGGAAAATTCTGTCATCACTTTGCCATCCTTACCATGAAAAATCCTTCGCCATCTAGCGTTCTTGCATATACATATACTTTTGTTTAAACATCAGGTTTAAAATTTCTGGCAAAACATGAAACCAAAAGCTAAAATCCCTTGATATTCAAGGTAATAAACGTTGACATTAATGTGACTCTTTGAAAACATTTTAGGGTTTGACAGACGTAGTGTTTTCTTGATAGAATGCTTCAAATTGAATAATTTGGAGATTAAAAGAAGATTTTTTTTTGGATTAGACATCAAAAAGGGTTTTGTTTTTGTTTTTACATCAGATTTAAAATTTCTGCCGAACCATTAAACCAAAAGCTAAATTCCCTTGATATTCAAGATTATAAACACTGAAATTAAAGTGACTATTTGAAAACATTTTAGGGTTTGACAGACGTAGTGTTTTTTTGATAGAATGCTTCAAATTGAAGAATTTGGAGGCTAAAAGAAGAATTTTTTGAATTAGACACCAATAACTTTTTTTTTTTTTTTTTTTTTTTTTTTTTTTTTTTTTTTTTTTTTTTTTTTTTTTTTTTTTTTTTTTTTTTTTACAAAGGATTTTTTTGTACAAAGTACAAAGGATAGTGACCATGAAGTCTAATAATTCGAATTGCTGAAGTAGAAAATGCTGCAAGCACATATATCTTAGAAAATTAGTAAAAATCTGGTATTCAACTTTCAATGAAAAACACCCAAATGTAGTTTTTGGTAATAGTAGGTGCCAAATCTAAGAAGAAAAGGATAATCATATGAGAAACATTAGCCAAAAAATAAACTAAAACAGCTGAAGAAGCTCGAAAATCTTTCCTTTGAAGTTGTAGTGGTCTTTGAGAATCAATACATTAATTTTTAGTTTTTACAGACGAAGAGCATAGTCAAATTTAACGTGCCAGTTTTGCTTAATTGTATTCACGATTCAACGTGACAACATTGATGAAAATGTGCTACTTAGCTAAATATTCATAATTTTAAAACAACCAAAGGAAAATTTCTGAAAAATTAAGGTTTTCTGGTATGAATAGATGGTTCCGGGGGGCGGGGAATATTTTTGTTCAATGTCCCTGGTATTTGAAGAAAATGCATAACATTAACCAAAAAACAAGGCGTAGGTTTTGTAAAGCATCCAAAACATCAGAACCTGGGCCGGATCTAGGGGGGCTAAAGGGGGAAAGTGCCCTGGGTGGAACACCCGGGGGTTGGCAAAGAAGCTTAAATTGTAATATTCTTGGGCAAAATTCTAATATTTACAGTATTGATGGTTTGTCAGGGGGCGGCAAAGTCTACGTTCCTCCCTCCCCCCCCCCCCCTGAGAAAAAAACCTTACTCCGGTTCGGATCAAAACTTCTGTAATGGGAATTGCACGAGCGTCTGTAGCACATCCCGTTTCAATTTCAAATACATCGGTACTGTAGCATGAATACTGTGGTTTTTTCCTGGCTTTTTTTTACAGTTTTTGGAAATCTACACATTGCTCACGTTTCAATATTTTACTGATGAAAAGCGTTGTCAAATTTGATTAATTAGTTTTGCTTATTTATTTTCAGGGTTTAAGGTGGCAACACTAACGAAAACGTAATTCTGTCGAAAAGACATAATTTTAACTCATCCAAAAGAAAAATCCTATAATATTGCAGTTTTTAGATATGAATGGACCTAAAAATGGGTCCAGGGACGGCAAAAAGTGTTTTTATTTTAATGCCATTGACACTGTAAACAGAATATTTAAAACTAGTATGCAGTTAAATACAACCGAGCCGGTTAAACTGATCTACTTCACCAACTCCTCAGTTTTTGAGCTTTGGTTTTTTCTCGGCTGTTTTGACAGGTTGTAAGACCGTTTTACTTGTTTATAATTCTTCTTCTTAATGGGACAGTAGCAAAATAATTTTTAATATTCAAGAAGATAATACTGTCGAAAATTGCTAGATGGCAGTTAATACCAATAGAGTGAATCGAAGTTGGCTTCATCGCTCATTTAGATTATCTGCTTCTTCAACTATGGTTCTTGGTACATGTAAATATTCAAAATTATTTGCGACATATTTAAACTTTTTTAGACTTACTGAATGATCAATTCTGGAGTAAAATAACTTTAAGGCTTTCTGTGTGTAGACTATCTAAAGAAGGGAGTTTCTGCTCGCCTTCTAGATTGGAAAATATTTTGGCTGACTTTGTCTTCTTCTTCTTAAGAAAAGTACCTGAAATCCTAAACGTTCTCCTTTCGACTTCCAGATGCATTATTATATAGTTTATATAGAGTTTGGATTTGTGTATGCCGTGTGTTGTTAATTTATTTCGAGATATTTACGTGGTCTTAAGAACCTTTTCCAAAGATTTTTTTTCTAAAATATATAAATTCAACGATTTTCATTTTGCAAGTCTTAATTTCTCTTTTTTTATCATAAATGACGTTACCTGTAAGTTCCAACAGAAGCTGGAGAATATTAAGGCTTGTTTCTGCCAGCTAACAGAAAATTTTCTCTTAAATGAAATGAATATATAAAAACGGGTAAAGATCTTAAGAAAGATAGTGAGCTTTGAAAAAACAACAACAATTTTATACAAAGACTAGTAAATATCTCAGTAGTTTGGCTTCACATCTGAAAGGCTTTATCAACCGAGAAAAAGGGCAAAATAGAACTAGATTTTGAAAAATGCTAGAGAATAATATGAAAGATAAAACAAAGACTTGTAAATATCTGAGTAGTCTGGCTTCACATCTGGAAACCCTTATCAACCGAGAAAAAGGGAAAAGGGCAAAATAGAACTAGATTTAGAAAAACACTAGAGAATAATATAAAAGGAAAACGAAAATGGTAACAGGGAACCTAAGATAAACATAGTTCTTTTGGCTCGAGAAGCGAATTTACCATCTCTGATCCAAAACAGTGAACAAAGTGAATATTCGCTCTTATGAAAACATCTTTTTCATCACTTGGACGTGAAATCAGGCCGCCGGAACGAAACTCAACTCCTACCAAAAACTAAGCGTTAAGCTAAATTTGTACCAAAAAGCTTAGTTGTGTGAAAGGGTTTTCTGTCTCTAATTTTTGAAAGTCACAGCCTATTCTTATAATTTATAAAATTATGAATGGTAAAAAGTATAGGCAAACGAATATAAAAAGAGAAAAATAGACAGATTAACATTAATCAATATAAGGGTCATTCAGGAGCCAAACGAATTACATTTTTTTGTTCATGTTTCCAATGCGATTTTTAGATTTCATGTTCTACTCTTAGTTGTCCCTGTCTGCATATATTGCATTTATATTTACCGCCTTGAATAATGTATGGTATCTGAATCACTGTTTATTCTGCTTGCAATGCCAAAATATTACAGAAGATCGAGTTTTTGACCTCGATTCGATTCATGTATACTAGAGAAACCATGAGAAATCTATTTTTTTTTGTATAAATCTATTTTTTTGTATAAATATATTTTTTTGTATAAATGTTTTTTTTTTGTATAAATCTATTTTTTTGTATAAATCTATTTTTTTTGTATAAATCTAATTTTTTTTTTGGGGGGGGGGGCACTAACTTCCTTTGCCCCTCTTATCCGAAATCTTGGATCAAAAAAAGGGTACTTTTAATTGAGGATGGATGTTTTTTAGACTCAACTCTAGATATGAATAAACCAGCCGTCAACCCAACCTCAAGGAACCAATTTACCAGTTCTAGGTCATATCATCATCATTTTTTTTTTCTTTTTTTAACATCAAGTTTAAAAATTTCTGCCAAAGTGTGAAACCAAAAGCTAAAATCCCTTTGTAAGATTATTCAAGATCATAAACGCTGAAATTGAAGTGACATTTCGAAAACATCTTGGGGCTTGACAGACGCAGCGTTTTCTTCGTAGAATATTTCAAATTGAAGAATTTGGAGGCTAAAAGATTTTTTTTTTTTTTTCTTGACTAGACACTAATAAGTATATTAACTGTGGCTGCATGAGCTTAAATTTTTATAGTAAGTGTTTCCGTAGATCTAGAATCAAAAATGTTCTGTTGTGTTCAAGTCAACTTTTCAAAAGTAATAAAGGCAGGCCATGGCATACCCAGGATTTTTGTTCGAGAGGAAGGGGGGATACTAAAAAACTGCGAAATGCATCAAAAATTTTTTTATATGATTTTGTTACTTTTTACGAGTTGCACAAAAATTTCCAAGGGGAGCTTCAAACCCGGTAACCCCTCCCCCGGATACAGCCTTCAAGGCAGCGTCAAAAAAAATACAAAATGAGTCGGAATTCTTTAACAGTCCCTACCTTGAAAAGGGGGTAAATTACACCCGTATTTAATAGTTATTTTTAGATTGAAGACGCTACGTCTGTAAAGTTGTTAGAAGAAGATGAAATTGCTGACTTTGAAGTAAGCTGAAATACCAGGAATGTGTTTTTCATTAAATGTACACTGTTGTTGCTGGAGGACTTTGAATGCCAAGTATGGGTCTTCAATACATATAATACAGGAGCCCAGATTCGGTACACTAAGATATGTGTATTTGACCATTTAGGGAGACTACTATCAATGCTACCTTTTCAAACAAGGCGTTTCTCGAGATTAACGTTCAGCATATATTTCGAAAGATTTTAGGTGAGTTGGGAAAATAGATGTCATCACGTACAAACTTTTTTTTTGTAAAATTAGAATATGGTTAAACAAAAAAATTTTTATTAACAAAATTTCCTAGCTAAGCAAATTGACCCAACTCCAGCTAAGCAGCACCCATAGAAGTAATAATTTATAATATGTTGGAGGCAGCGTGACTTTCAGTGACCTCTTTCTGATTTTTCTTCACTACCACCAACAATGGTTTCCTAAAGCTTTTGAAGTAAGCAAAACGAGATATATCGGTCTGCCTCCCTGTTACCACCATCGATTGCAACTATTCTTGTTATATTTATAATGGCTGTTTACCTCTAAGGTTAGTTATAATAGAAATAAATATATTTGACGAATGCTTATATAGCAGGTAAAAGCAATTTGCTTAAACATGAAAATAATTAACTATAAAATTACCCGAACGATATTCATTGAAAACTAAGTCTTCCTTTAAAAACATTGCGGACTCGTATCACAGACTAAATGTGTACTCGATAACTTAATTTTAATTACTTATTTGTTATCACCCTATGCCTAAATATTAAAGATTAATACAAATTTAGGCCCTAAAATGCTTATTACTTACAGTAATACAAATTGCTTATGATTTTAGTCTATCCGCTTTATAGGAGCGTAAATAATTAATTGCCGTTAACATTAATTTAGTTCTGGAACTAAGTTAGCAATTTCAAAAATTTATTCAATCAGAAATGCCATCGACTAGTCAAAGTAGATGGCAAGCTTTGCGAGACTAAAATTGCTTCCGTTAAACGGGAACAAAATAGATACATTTTGTTAATATCTTTTTAACCAGTTAAAAATAATTTGGGCAAGCATAAGGATATTTTTTTTAGGATTTCGGAAATTATCTTAGAATTTAGAAAGCTGAAAAGAAGCAAACTTTTGCTCTAAAAGCAACAAAAAGCGGCTCTTAGAGGTGACTTATTCCCGGGCTTTTTTAAGGCATATTTTAAAACATCTAGTCAAGTTGGAAATGTTGGTGGAAGCATTTACAAAAATAGGTTCTTCGTAACGAAATATATTTTTGTAAATATTTTATTTGCCAAAGAAAATCCATTTGTGTGAATATAGTTTTCTTTGTTTTCCATTGTGAGAAGAAAGTCCGTTTTTAAGCGTTAAATGTGACTAAATTAATCTGTGTCATTCGAGTTTCTTCGTAAAACTAGTTCATCTTCTGTAGGCAGCTTGAAGTTGTAGAAGTGAAACTGACAATCGAAATTTGTATGGGTGTCGTAAATTGTAATATTGTTGGTATTATATGAAAAGCGTATATTGTGTCACACTATGGCTTATTACCGGTGGATTTTTTCGATTATAGATAATTTTCATTAAAGTGTGCTTAATTTGTGTTTTTGGAATTATTTCGATTGTCTTTTGTTGTATCCCTTACACTCCCTTTTCTAACTGTGCTTTTAGAAAGCTTTATTTGTCAGTTTGCTATATTTATCTTTAAATAGGATATTTAAATAGAAAGCCTTATAAGCATTTAACATTCAAGAATCAATAAGAATCTTTTTAAGTTGTAAGTTTTTTTCGTGCTTTTTTTCTATCAATTATTCAGATTTTGCCTGTTCGCCTTTTGAAAAGATGTTTTCAATCAACAACCTTTAATAAGTCTCAAACGTGCAGAGAGGGGGTTCGTTCACGACTAACGACATTTTGACCGTTCATCTTTTGAAAATGTTTTTTAATTCAGTAGCATATAATACATCTTAAAAATGGAGGGAAGCTTTTCTTTGCTCGCGTCTATCTGCAGAGGGATTTCAAAAGCTGGGTGCAGCTTTAGCTCGTTCGTCTTTTGGAAAGGGTTTTTAATACAAGAGCATTTAATGCATCCGAAAAATAGAGGGGAGTTTTTTTTTTTGTCCACGCCTAATTGGTGGGTGCTTTCAAACGCTGAGTTCAGCTTTTGCCCTTTCTGCTTTCGAAAAGGGTTTACGATTCAGTAGCAGTTAATTTGTTTTAAGAATAGAAGGAATATTTTTTTTTACTCCTTACTGCAGATTGCTTTCAGAATCAGCTTTTGCCTTTTCTGATTTTGAAAAATTCAGTAGCAGTTATTTTTGTTTCTTTAATGGAAGGGAGCTTTTTTACCCCTAACTGCAGTGCTTTCTGAAGCCGAGTTCTACTTTTGCCTGCTCCTCTTTTGAAAAGGGTTTTCTATTCAATGGCATATATTACATTTTGAAAATGGAGGGAAGCTTTTCTTTGTTCGCGTCTATCTGCTGAGGACTTTCAATAGCTGAGTTCAGCTATTAAAACGGGTTTTCACTTCATGGTCATTTAATGTGTCTTAAATAGCCGGGAAACTTTTTTTTATTTGGGCCTATTTTCACCGGGCTGTACCCTAAAAATATTCAAGGGTAGCTATTCTAGATTTGAAAATATAAAAACCAAGAAGTTATGTGGAAAGGAGTTTTTTGTAGAGAAAGTCATTAAAATAAAACCGAAGCTACTTTTTCAGCTATATGACCAATAATGATGAAATAAAAGAAAGGCAAACAAAAAGAAACTGTTAGGACGATCAAAAACCCAATCAAAAAGTTTTTGCGTCATTGCTATTCGGCTGAGTAGCTATGAGTCATGTAGCCAAAATCTTCACTTCGATTTTTATTTTAATCCAAGATTTTTTTTTTTTTTTTTTTTTTTTGTTCACAAAAATTTCTCATTCCTTTTAACTTTTAGTATACAGGAAAGACAGTGTCGTCTTTGTATTTTCTTTCGAGTAGAGTTTGATTAAAATCTCTTTTTACAATGTCCGAGAACGTATGCCGTTTGGCGATTTTCCCATGGCAATGAGTGAAGTATGTTGTAAAAAAAAACAAGCTATTTTGACTGTAATAATTTAGACATAGACTTGAGAAACTTGAATCGAAAACGATTTTTGGTTAAAAAATAGTCGTGTTGTAATTTTCCTTACGAATCTCGATAGCATTTTAAAGAACTTTCCTATTTTGCGAAACTACCTGAGCATCAATCGAGAGCTATACGACGTCAAAATAGTGTAGGTAAAAAAATGACAGTAAATGCTACTAAAATTATATCATTAAAAATAAAATGTCTTGAAAAAGCCCATTTTTTGTAATTTAAGAATTTCAACACTATTTATCATCAGCATTATCGAAATGCTGTGAACTGAAGATTTCAGGGCTTAAGTTAATAGGCGAGTTTACAAGCTTACAAGCCGGCTTCCAACATACCGATGATTACGCTAGTATTCGAGTACACACAAAACTTCCCACTTACTCAGTTCAACTTGTTGGCATGTTGAAACTTCGTGTCGTCGTCTGCTGTTACGGCTATTGCCCTTAAATTCACTATAATGTATTACCATACGAGCAACTCGTACACACGCTAATCTAAGTACACGTGGCTAGTGTACAAGCTAGCTCTTTCAAAAGCCGGCAGTCGAAATCCTAAATCCACTATAACGTATTACTATACGAGCAACTCGTGCACACACTAATCTAAGTACACGTGGCTAGTGTAAAAGCTATCTCTTTCAAAAGCCGGCAGTCGAAATCTTCTTTCAAAAGCCGGCAGTCGAAATCTTAAATCCACTATAATGTATTACTATACGAGCAACTCGTGCACGCACTAATCTAAGTACACGTGGCTAGTGTACAAGCTAGCTCTTTCAAAAGCCGGCAGTCGAAATCTTAAATCCACTATAATGTATTACTATACGAGCAAATCGTGCAAGCACTAATCTAAGTACACGTGGCTAGTGTACAAGCTAGCTCTTTCAAAAGCCGGCAGTCGAAATCTTAAATCCACTATAATGTATTACTATACGAGCAACTCGTGCACGCACTAATCTAAGTACACGTGGCTAGTGTAAAAGCTATCTCTTTCAAAAGCCGGCAGTCGAAATCTTCTTTCAAAAGCCGGCAGTCGAAATCTTAAATCCACTATAATGTATTACTATACGAGCAACTCGTGCACGCACTAATCTAAGTACACGTGGCTAGTGTACAAGCTAGCTCTTTCAAAAGCCGGCAGTCGAAATCTTAAATCCACTATAATGTATTACTATATGAGCAACTCGTGCACGCACTAATCTAAGTACACGTGGCTAGTGTATAAGCTAGCTCTTTCAAAAGCCGGCAGTCGAAATCTTAAATCCACTATAATGTATTACTATACGAGCAACTCGTGCATGCACTAATCTAAGTACACGTGGCTAGTGTACAAGCTAGCTCTTTCAAAAGCCGGAAGTCGAAATCTTAAATCCACTATAATGTATTACTATACGAGCAACTCGTGCACGCACTAATATAAGTACACGTGGCTAGTGTACAAGCTAGCTCTTTCAAAAGCCGGCAGTCGAAATCTTAAATCCACTATAATTTATTACTATACAAGCAACTCGTGCACGCACTAATCTAAGTACACCTGGCTAGTGTACAAGCTAGCTCTTGCAAAAGCCGGCAGTCGAAATCTTAAATCCAGTATAATGTATTACTATACGAGCAACTCGTGCACGCACTAATTTAAGTACACGTGGCTAGGGTACAAGCTAGCTCTTTCAAAAGCCGGCAGTCGAAATCTTAAATCCACTATAATGTATTACTATACAAGCAACTCGTGCACGCACTAATCTAAGTACACCTGGCTAGTGTACAAGCTAGCTCTTTCAAAAGCCGGCCGTCGAAATCTTAAATCCACTATAATGTATTACTATACGAGCAACTCGTGCACGCACTAATTTAAGTACATGTGGCTAGTGTACAAGCTAGCTCTTTCAAAAGCCGGCAGTCGAAATCTTAAATCCACTATAATGTATTACTATACGAGCAACTCGTGCACGCACTAATTTAAGTACACGTGGCTAGTGTACAAGCTAGCTCTTTGAAAAGCCGGCAGTCGAAATCCTAAATCCACTATAATGTATTACTATACGAGCAACTCGTGCACACACTAATCTAAGTATACGTGGCTAGTGTACAAGCTATCTCTTTCAAAAGCCGGCAGTCGAAATCCTAAATCTACTATAATGTATTACCATACGAGCAACTCGTACACACACTAATCTAAGTACACGTGGCTAGTGTACAAGCTATCTCTTTCAAAAGCCGGCAGTCGAAATCCTAAATCCACTATAATGTATTACCATACGAGCAACTCGTACACACACTAATCTAAGTACACGTGGCTAGTGTACAAGCTATCTCTTTCAAAAGCCGGCAGTCGAAATCCTAAATCCACTATAATGTATTACCATACGAGCAACTCGTACACACACTAATCTAAGTACACGTGGCTAGTGTACAAGCTATCTCTTTCAAAAGCCGGCAGTCGAAATCCTAAATCCACTATAATGTATTACCATACGAGCAACTCGTACACACACTAATCTAAGTACACGTGGCTAGTGTACAAGCTATCTCTTTCAAAAGCCGGCAGTCGAAATCCTAAATCCACTATAATGTATTACCATACGAGCAACTCGTACACACACTAATCTAAGTACACGTGGCTAGTGTACAAGCTATCTCTTTCAAAAGCCGGCAGTCGAAATCCTAAATCCACTATAATGTATTACCATACGAGCAACTCGTACACACACTAATCTAAGTACACGTGGCTAGTGTACAAGCTAGCTCTTTCAAAAGCCGGCAGTCGAAATCCTAAATCCACTATAATGTATTACTATAGGAGCAACTCGTGCACACACTAATCTAAGTACACGTGGCTAGTGTACAAGCTAGCTCTTTCAAAAGCCGGCAGTCGAAATCCTAAATCAACTATAACGTATTACTATACGAGCAACTCGTGCACACACTAGTCTAAGTACACGTGGCTAGTGTACAAGCTAGCTCTTTCAAAAGCCAGCAGTCGAAATCTTAAATCCAGTATAATGTATTACTATACGAGCAACTCGTGCACGCACTAATCTAAGTACACGTGGCTAGAATACAAGCTAGCTCTTTCAAAAGCCGGCAGTCGAAATCTTAAATCCACTATAATGTATTACTATACAAGCAACTCGTGCACACACTAATCTAAGTACACGTGGCTAGTGTACAAGCTAGATCTTTCGAAAGCCGGCAAGTCGGTGGCAGTTCAACCGTTTCCTGAGCATTTTTTAGAAGGAGCTAACGGATCGAATGCATCGAGTACACGAGACTAGTTTACGAGCAGGTTGTGGAAAAACCAGCATATAGTCTGTAAATTCGTATCGTCTACTTGAGTCTTTGCGGTACGCTTTTTTGACGTCCAAAAAAATGTTTATTTATTATGCAGGACATATTTTTGAGAACATTATTTGTTTGTTATGTAGAACAATATTTCAAAACAAAGAAATGAGCCCCAAAGTGACAAAAAGGTCTATGGCCAGCAAAGGAAATAAGAGAACAGAAATCAAACGAATATTTAACCCGTATATAACGACTCGTCTTCAGCATAAAAAAAAACAATGAAGCAACTAGAATCCAAAACTGAAATAATATTATATATATATATATATATATATATATTTATATATATATATATATATATATATATATATAAGTATATATATATATACATACATATATATATATATATATGCATATATATATATATATATATATATATATATATATATATGCATATATATATATATATATATATATATATATATATATATATATAATTACTCACATATACAATTTCCAGCTACCCTTATGAATTCAAAATGGACTTAATTATACTGTTGTTGCGACATAATTGTATGGTTACCGTTCGATGCTGTCAATTATTCATTTTCGGATTCATTTCTTTGTTTTGTCATAGCTGGCCAGTTCGGCTTTAGATATTTTATAGAACATTATTTGTTTGTTATTTAGATTGAACATCACTTTTTTCCTCTTTTTTAATCATTAGTTATTGAGTTTTCAATGTTTGTTCTCATCTGAGTCAGTACAATTTTCAAAACAGGACGAGTTAAAAGGGCTTTTACATATTATGGACACATTATTTATAAATGCTCCCTCCCCCCAGGACCCTCTGGGTCGTTAAAACCTGATGAATTTTACTTTTTTTTAATATTATCTTTGAAAAAAACAATAACAGAACAAGCTATTTCAATTACCAAATTAAATACAATAAAATATCAGACTTATCCTTGAGGGGAGGAAGAGGCTTGTTCGTTTGCAGTTAAGAATTTATTTCAATATAACAGTTAAATTCTTTTTTATTTATTAATTGTCTCAGAGCTGATTTTTAACGTAGCAAAATTTCACGTTTGTCCTATCCGAGTCCTTAAGATTTTTGGTGCTTATGTATTATACGAGAAACATACTCGAAAACTTGTATCGCGAACATGAGACATTACCCGTTTTTCACGGTGTTAATACCAGACATTTAGTTTCGGCTGTGAAAACTACAGCAAGGAATTATGGAAGGGGGGCCGCCCAGAGCTTATTATATTAGATATGTAAACTAACCTAGCCAAAATACCAACTAAATGTTTAATTAAAATGTAGGTACAATGTATTTTTCCGCTGAAGCTAATTGTCTCGTATTAACACGGGAAAAAAGGATAATGTCTCATGTTCGCGATACAAGTTCTCGGGTTTGTTTCGAATAATACATAAAGTACCCATAATATATAATACATAAGTACCCAAATTTCTAACCAGAACAGATTGCTATACTGTATAAAGTACTATTATTCAGTGACGCGAAGATTCAATCTTTAAAATTTCGAATGACGACTTGTTTTTGGAACGTTCCAATTTAATTAAATTCCGATTTTGTCGATTGCGTCCATCCTGTTTGGATCGTCTGTTTCTACCCAAATGTTGAGCATCCAATTTACCAACTTCTCTTTTGTTTTCGCCTCAGTCTGTTCACTTTATGAAAATTTTCTACTAAACTAGGGAAGTTTTAACGTGGGAATTTGATAAAAAAATTTCTTTTTTGCAAGGTTTTGGAAAGTCGAACAAAGAGTAGTAATAACTTTCGATTCAGGATTTATGTATCCCAGGTCATGAGGATTTTGACTACTATTACTACTAACAACTCATTGCAGTACCGAACCACCTGGTGCTAAAACTGCTAGGCACGCTCCTCCTCCGCCCAAATCCATTTAAAGCATTCCGCTTCACACCCTCCCCATAAGTTCCAATTTCTATTAAATGCTTCCGTACGACTTCCATCCCAATTTGGCCCCAGATGATTGACCAAAATAGAGGAACTTGACTAGAAATTCTGAAAATGAGGAATGGGGTGAGTCATAAGATTTTCCACTGGGAGGCTTTGGGATTTTTTGGTTTCTTCTCAAAATTTGTTTTTTTCGGGTTTCAAAATGTCGGATGCTGAATAAATTTTTTTATTCAATTCTGGATATTTGTAGGCTATGTCAAAATGAATTCTGACTAGAACTAGATTCTAAAAGGATATTATTAAGAAAACTAATAGGGCCAAGCTTCAAATTCCCATCCCCCCTTGATCCACCCCCTTAAACTTTAAGAGCTAGTTCTGATGTTGCAATTACGTGCTACTTAGGGTCCAACTGTGAGATGTTCAGGTAGGAAAGCCACTTCGAAAGAACTTGTAAAGCTGATATCCAACCTGAACATCAGGTTGGATATGCTACACTTTACTTCAACACATTGTCTATGTTAAAACACATAAGCAAACATCTTTAAAATTCCTGAAATTGAAGTGACAGAACGCTTAGACTTCTGACAGTTTGACGATTTTTAATCTGACTGAAGCATATTTTTGACCATTCTACACTTTGTTTTACCTTAACATATTGCCCTAGCACTTGATTACCCCATAGCTTCGGATGTTTGTGATGGAATTCCCTAGAATAAGTATCAATACACCGGAATAGGAGAAACTTTTTGTTTGTGTTTGTATAAGAGAGCAATTGGACTAATATCATAGTTGAATCTTCCAATACATAAATAACTGACGCATTCCGTGATAATTCACCAAGAGGACTGGTAAAATACAATAAAAACCGGGCGTGCATCTTCGTCACTTTTTTGTTTTTAGTTCTATTCAGACTACTATTTTGTTGCTCAAATATGTAGGAAACGCCAAAAAGTGCCGTGAGCATTTTCTCTTTTTCTCCGCTCACGAGATCATTAGTACATCTTAATTAGAACAAGGACAGTATCGTCTATGTTATTGTCTGTTTTTTGTTAGATTGTTTTTTTTTTTATAACGGGAAGCACTAGTTTAATAGCTGAGCAACTCTTATCGAACAAACTCTTACGATTTTTTTTTTCATTGAAAAATAAAATGTTAATATTATATTAAGTCCGTTTGTGGTCATCATCAATTAATAAACTTGAAGAAAAGACATGGTGTGGTCCAATACCGAACCTAATGTAGCTTTTTTGAATGCATTTGATCGTATATTGAAAAAAAAAGCTATCTTGTGTATTTGTGTTGCCAAGCGAAATCATAAACCCAATTCTATTTTCAAAAATGGCACAATGGTTATATTTGTTTACACTTTTTCTTTTATACCTTGCATATTTATGTACACTAAAAGCCGTCATGAGTCATGGTTAATTTAACAATCAAATTCAAGTAAACTTGTGGTTTTTCCCCATACTCGTACATTTCTAAAACATCAATGCTTTACTGATTACCCGATAAAAGCATACCCAGAGTGTAACCAAAAACCCCGTTAGTGGCCTTTATGAGTTATGGTTAGTGTAAAAGTATAAAAACGAAAAATTATAAACAAAGACAGTAGTACCCCCCTTGTGAGTTTAAGCGGCCAGTCCCTTCTACTCTTTTCTTCTATAGTGGTTTAAGATCAGGAAGAAGGTTTAACGGCGATTCCACCAGTGCTGCTATAGATGGTGTTATTGTTAACTAGTCATAGATGGTGACATGTTTTCTTTTCCCACGATACATTTTTAGCTTCCAAGCAGTTTTCTATTGATTTTATGAAATTTATACCTGATGTAGGAGTCGAGTGTGAGACCCATTATTTCCTATGGTAAAAGAACGACTCGTTACTCGAATGAGAGAACAAGTCATCGATGATAGTATGTTCTTAGAAATAAATTCTAAGGTAACCAAGGTATTGTTTCTTGGACGCTGGCCAACTGGTGTTAAGTGTCACCACATCGTAATAAGTTAATTGCGCAATCGATTTCACAATTGGATTTTTAGTATTGTTATCAGTGATTTGTTTCAGTGCACCTTTTTGGAAATATCACGAGAATGTGCATACCATGATAATTTGAGATATATTCATAAGATAAATATTCTTTTGATGGTTAATGAAACTGTCCGCTTAAAGTCAGGGGAGATACCACTAAAGACGCACCTTTGAATTCATATAATATATAGATGAGTGTTGAAAAAGGTCTTTATATGCCATACTTGTACCCATCAACTTCTTCAACTTCCTAATCCCACATAAATTTTATCACTCAATATAAAGTCCTCTCATTCCTCCCTTGTATCTCATTCCTGAAAATCTCATCCCTAAGTCCATTTTTGTCCCCAAATCCACTAAGTCTATTTATGTTCTGCCGTTTAACTTACCCTGACTATTTTACAAACCAAAAAGGAGCTTGAAAACAAAACAATAACCCTACTTTCCAAAAGTTTTAGACGGATATTTTTTTTAATTATTTTTTTCCGTTTTTTTTAATCAGACCATTATTTGGGATCATGATTTTCGTAGATGATTCGTAGAATTTTTCCAACTCTTTCGTGCAACACTGCACTGTTAGTGGTGGTAGTATCTTTTAATTATTAATGCATCCAGAAAGGCCTGTATCCAAGGGGGTTACCTGGTTGGATTCCCCCCCCCCCCAAATTTATCTCTGGCTCGTAAAAAAGTAATGAAATACATAAGACAAACATTTATTGCTTTTTGTAAAGTTTTTCGTACCCCTCCCCTCCCCCACCCTTCAACAAAAATCCTAGATACGTCCTTGCGTCCAGGTTATACCACCAAAGATTTGCTTCTCTTCAGTTTCTTAATTTGTTTGGTCTAGGGATTAATGATTTTGTATTGCTAGTCTTTTTTTCTGTATTTGAGATCGGCTTTACCCTGTTTAGTTATTAATGGTCCGAAATATCTGGAACATTCTCTATCTGGACCCTCTATCTTTTTTTCTTTTTTTTTCGCTATAACCTTTTTTCCTTTTTTTACAGGCTTTTAGTTTACAGTTTGGATTTGTGTTTACCCTGTGTATTTATAAATAGCTCAACATATATGCTTTTTCTTCATTTTTTGTTGTTTTCAGCTCTACACTTTTCTTTCTTCTTTTTTGAATGCTTTTATTTTACTGTACTGGATTTTGGCTTTGCCCTTTGTAGTTATAAATAGTTTCAAATGTTTTATATTTCCAAGAACAAGCAATAGTCCAGCTTAAATAGAAAATGTAAAAGGCAGGGAACTGTTAACTCCTCCAAACTGATTACTCTAACATAGTTAGAGTAATCATCATTGTACTTTATTTAAATGTAAATATTGATATTACTGCTGATAATGCTCATGTTGAAGCTCTTATGCCTGACTGTTAGAGTCGGAGTGTAAAATTATAATTATCTAAAGAAGATTCGACATCGTGGAAAAAAGTTCGGACAAAATGCATTTATCGAGATAAATCATGTTTTCGTTCCCTTGCTTAATTTTGCGCTGTCACTTAATTCTTATAATCGAATTGCCCAATTATGATGACATGATTGTAAATTTTTAGAACATACAAAAAGGGGTTAAGACCAGTTAATTGAAAAAAAAAATGGCAGATATGTTTTTGGCCGATGTCGAGGTTTAGTAACGAACAAAGGAAGGAAAAGGAATGGAGAAACACTAATAAGTGACAATAAAAATAATTGTCGTGTTTGACAACAATAAAAAGTGACATTGAATGACAAGTTTTATATCATTTCCAGTCCTTGATCTTTCTTGTCTTCGCTTGATCTCTAATATGCACCAGGAATATCGACCAGAAATATCCGCTTCTTCTTCATTTTTCTGTTTCATCAGCTTCATCTACTTTCATTTAAATATTCCTCTTTGGATGTTTTGAAACTCTGTGTTTCGTTTCATGGTTTTAGCAGTTGTTGCTGTACAACTTTAGGTTTTCTTAATATAAAAATCTGAAGTTTTAAAAATTCATCCTAACTGATTACCAGATCTGTTCAGTCAAGTTTGTCATCATGAGAAGTGTGTGTCTTATTTTCATTAGTCACATAAATTGTTTATTACAATCTTGAATCTTTTTAATGATTAAAATTATTTTTCGTTTTTTGGTCTTTAGAGTAAAAGATCTCTCGTGTTTTGTTGTTTTTTTTTCTGTTTGTTTTTAACCAGTGCAAATTTTCTTAGACCAGGAAAAAGAATTATTTGGAAATTAAATCGAAAGTTATAATAAATTGGATAACGAAGATTAGTTTTCTATTTATGATATTGGTATTGGTGCATTTTGAGAACTAGTCCAAGGCATCTAAGAATATTTGTCATTATATATATATCGTCTGTCCGGTATCAAAAGGCCGGTATCTCCATAATTGTAAACTTTCAAAAGAGCGAAAAAACCTCACAACTTTTTTATTTACTCCAATAACCGTAAAACAAAAACGGATTGATATTTAGAATAGATACATATACACCCCTTTTCCGTTTGAGGTTATTAAAGGGAGTAGTGACGCTATAATGCTTTTAAACTGACCCATAGCCGTTAGTCTTTTCTTCTTTAATGGTTAACGAAAAAGTTTTACGGCGATTCCCTCTAGACACAGGTGCTATTAATTTTCTTCAAGATGCAGGTATTTTTTACGTAATAGGGAATTCCACGACCCACGTATCCCACCATTCAGCGACACACATTTCCCGCCATTCCATGGCAGCCGGCAGGTTTTATAAATTTTATCTAGATTTCTTTGGTTGTTACGTAATAGGGAATGCTTACCTGTGTTAAGGATGCTGCATTCTCGTGTGACTTGTTTCTTCAGGCCCCAGAGGGAATCCCTGCTTGTAACTGAGGGCACACGCGGCGTATCACGTAATGGTGACGCAATCCTGAGTGTTACGTAATGATGCGCACACGTGGGATTTTATGTAGTGACTGTGCACACGTAGGGTATTACATGATGCTTTAAGAGGGTTTTTTCAAGATTTTTGTCCGCTTTAGGAATCAAATGCAAGACCAGAGATTTCTTCAATGACCAGACCTGAGCCTTAGACAGCCGACCAATAATGTTTCATAATATTTGGATTTGGGAAATACCTTCTACGTGACAAGTTGTTTCCCCGCCCAGAGAATTTGCTGCAGTTTGTAGAAGGATTAAATGGATCGCGTGTTTCCATCTCAATGCTATTGACTATTGATCTATTTCGCGCACCTGCTAGCCACGATGTATTAAAGTTCTAATGTGACATAGACAGGTTGAGTTAGGTATTGAATCATGGACGTGTTACATAGAATTTGCCTTAGATATTTCATTGTGTAAATGTCACACGCATTTTTTGTACATACAAGTTTTATTAATAAAAACACATTATAAAATCACGAAATCACAGAATAAAGCAGTTAAAACTCAACGAATGGGAAAACAAAACGTGAAAAAAACTGATATAAAGGATAAATATAAGAAAAAATCTGGGAATTAAAGAAAGATGGGAACCCTAGCTACCACTTCCAGGGGAGGGGGGTCTATTAGAGTTAAATTTAAGCCATATAAAGATATATTTCCGAGACGTTTTAATAAAAATGCCTCATTTCTTTGAGCCGAGACTGCATTCCTGATTGCTAAGCATCACAAGCATTATAAAATCATGAAATCACAAAAACAAGCAGTTAAAACTCAACAAACTGAAAAACAAAACGCGGAAAAGCTTTTAAAGGATAAAACATAAGCAGCAAAAGTGTGGGTTAAATAAAGGCGGGAACCCTAGTAACCAATTCAAGGGGAGGGGAAGGGTTATTATTAGAGGCAAATTTAAGCCATATTAAGATTTATTTATGAGAGGTTTTATGAGAATGCAACGTTTCATTGACTGATGACTGTATTCCTGATTGCAAGTTATCACAAGTATCATCTTGAAATCTTAGAAAAGGTAGTTAATAATCAACAAACGGAAAATCAAAACGTGAAAAATCTGATAAAGGATAAAAATATAAGCAAAACAGCGTCAATTAAAGAAAGGCGGTATTCTTAGCAAGCAATTCCAGGGGGCTGGTATAAGAAGTAAATTCAAGCCATATTAAGAGATATTTATGAGAGGTGAGAGAAAATTCCACGATTCTTTGAGCCAAAATAATGTATATTCACGCCACCGTGACAATATTTGGCTGGTTCGTGACATCTCCCTGATACATATTATCATTCCTAAGGCATTTTTCAGATACTTCCATGATAAAAATCATGCTTTAAATCCATCGGTTCATGTTTTCTCAAGCCACTCCCTCGTGATACACCATGTCAATTCACGCCACCGTGGCACACTATGGATGGCCTGTGACTTCTCTAAGATACATATTATCCTTCCTCTGACACTATCGGACTGATAAAAACTATACTATGATTCCATTGGGTCGTGTTTTAGCAATCCACCCCAACGTGATGCCTCCATGATAGTTCCCGCAACCGTGATAAATTATGGGTGAGACACGGCACCTTCATCATTCTTAAAGCATTTTTCAAATATTTTCATGATAAAAATCATGCTTTAAATCCATCAGATCGTGTTTTCTCAAGCCACCCCTCGTGGTATATATTGTCAGTTCGCACCACCTTGGCACACAGCACCCTCTGGCGTGCTTTATCAGAGCTAAATCATTTTTCAGTCGATTTCTGGTAAAAATATCCGTTTACACTAGAATCGATCGGTTAAACTTGATAAAAAAAAAACTTCCCAATTATAAGAAAAACTTCAGAGTTTCCTCTGATGACTCGTAGCAGTTGACGCCAGAGTGGCACAATTTACCGACTCCCTCTCCTGGTGGCACCCCCTGTCGTGAACAAACGCACAGAGACAGGCAAACACACAATCACGGAAACTCAGACACGGTGTGAGAGAGAGACAAAACACACAGAGTCAAACTCACAAAGACAAACAGAAAGACCGGCAAACACACACTCAGACGCACACAGACAGGCAAACACACGGTCAGGCACACAGGTACGGTGACAGAGAGACAAAAAACACGCACACACACAGAGTCAGACAAACAAAGAAACGGTCGATTTTCCGGCATTATTTGAAAAATAATTAAGTAGACTTACTTCAACTAAAAGTAAGGAGCAACATCCAAAGTTAAAAAGAACCAAAATTGTCCCGTGTATGAGGAGTGGGTCCCTTCTCTCAATACCTCGTTTTTACGCTAATTGTAGCTTTTTTCCCAATTATTTAAGAAAAACTCCTGAAACAAAAGAGTCGTTGAGTAAGGAGATTTAAATACAAAAGAAATTTTTGTGTGAAGAGCGATCCAAAAATCGCCAGTATCTTATTTTTCTTTATCCTGAGCCCGAATAATTCCAAATCAGGATTTTATTAATATTCATTCATATAATGTAAGTTTTTTGTATTTCATTGAAAATTTTGAAAACATTGTGGAAAATACCCTTTGATTGAATATTTTGATATTGATTTTTGGGAAATTTAAAGTTAATCAGAGCAAAAAACTGACCAGAGGTATTGAAATTGATATATCGAACATCGAAGTAAAAATGTCGATATAGCTCAGGCTCGTAACTTTTGATGGGTAAGACTAAACTTGATGAAACATATTTATTCAAAATCAGCATACAAATCCAATTCTTTTAATGTGTATTGGGATCGAACTTCCGTTTTTGGAGTTTCGGTTACTATTTTTCCGTGTTGCTCCTTACTTTCAGTTCGTTGCCACGAACTCTTTGATTCAATCCTGAAACTCTAGTGTTTGTGGTAGTTTCTGTTTGTTTTAAGTTTAACTTCTAATTTCTGTAATTAAATACTGTAATTTCTCAACGTTTTGGGTTTCATTTATTTATTGATATTATGTTCGTCTGTATATTATGTGATATTATTTATTGATATTATGTTCGTCTGCATATTATGTGATATTATGCGATATATATCCGTCTTGCACGTAATGAGGCTTTGGGTGCTGCCTAATAAAGAGCGTTTAATTTTACTTGTTACGTAATAGGACTTGTTAGAGTCCGTTAGTCAGGAGGGGAAGTTCCGGTTGTAACTGAGGGGGCACAAACGTGGGTGTTACGTAATAACGGTGCACACCTGGGATGTGACGCAACCTTATGTCACTTGATAGATTTATTGGGGATGAGGTAGGGGCGTATCTAGAGCAAAATCTTGGGGGGCCCAAAGTGACAAGGGTGCCAATGAGCAAAATCTAGCCCCCCTGTATCTGCCGGTGGGGTTAGGTAATCGTACGTGACTTATTGTCACGTATTTATTGGGAATGATGTTATGACAGTGCACACGTGGATGTTATGTAATGACGATGTACACGGGGAATGTTACATGATACTTTAAGAGATTTCATTTTCTTTTAATGCAAAACCGCGTCTGGTACTATCAAAATACTATCAAGTATTACCAAAATCTTGTATAATATTATCAAAATCTTGTCTGATATAATGAAATTCTTTATTAAATTATCAGACCTTACGTGGCATTAGCAGAATCATACAATCTAATAACAAAATCAACCCATTAACAAACTCCCCAAAAAATCCACCTATTAACAAAGTCCCAAAAAATCTGAAGTTATAGATAAGCTTGGGCGCGCACGCTTACTAAGCCCTAACAAACCTAACCCAAAATCAGTTAACAAAATTTAACCTAAGTAAAAACAAAAAGTCAGTACTATCTATAACTTTAGTTTTTTTCCACTTACAATTTTTATAAGATTTTGTTAATAGGCTATATGATTTTGATAATACCACGTAAGGTTTTGATAATGCAATAGAGGATTCTTGTTAAATCAGACGATATTTTAATAATGTGGGGCAAGATGTTTGATAAAATTAGACAAGATTTTGAGAATACCATACAAGATTTTGGTAATACTTGATAGTATTTGGATACTATCAGACACGATTTTGCTAAAACAACACTAATTTTTAATAATAACTTGATTTAAGTAATGCTACGAAGGATTCTCATAATGTCTCGTATGACTTTGTAATATTTCAAAGGATTTATTAATATCTTGCTAGACTTTGATAATATCGTGTAAGGTTTTGATAATCTTGATAATAGCATACAGGATTTTGATAGCACTATGTTAAGTTTTGTTAAAAGGTAATAGGATTTTGATAGCACCATATTAGATTTTGATAATATCAGACACCTTTTGATTAGCTGAAAATATTTTGTTAATAATTTGCGAGATTAAACGATAATACCTTCCAAGATTTTGTTAATAACTTGCATGATTTGATAACCCTATTTAGGGTTTTGATATTGTCATAAAGGATTCTCATTAAACCAGTTGAAATTTTGATAATATCATACACGAATTAGGTAATACTTGGCAATATTTTGATAATCTTGATATTGACAGACGGGATTTGATTGCACATTGTTAAATTTGGTAATTGCAGACACGATTTAGATAACATCATGTCAGATTTGACGATATCATATACGCTCTGACATTACCAGAAAATATTTTTATTAATATATGGCAGAACTTTCATAATACCATGCATGATTTTGTTAATAACTTGCAAGATTTTGTTAATACTATGTAAAGTTTTGATAATATCAGAGGATTCTCGTTATATCATGTGGGACTTTGTTAATGTAGCACAAGATAATTGATAATTTCAGGCCTGATTCTGATAGTATCATAGAAGATTTTGCTAAGGCTTGATATTATTTTGATAGTACCAGAAACGATTTTGCTTGCATCATCCTAGATTTTGATACTAACTCACAAGATTTAGGTAATAGCGAAAAGGATTGTCATAATATCCCCCAAGAATTTGAAAATGCAAGACCAGAATTTGTAATATTTAAACGTGATTTGGTAGTATCATTGTAGATTTTGATAACAGCTTATAGGATTTAGGTAGTATTGGAAAGGATTGCCATAATATCTCGCAGTACTCTGATAATGCAACACAATATTTAAAATTTTGTAATATTTAAACACGATTTGTTAATATCGTGTAAGGTTTTGATAATATTTGACAAGATGTTGATAGTCTTGATAAAAGCATACACGGTTTTTATTGCACTTTGTTAAGTTTCATTAATAAGTTACATTATTTCAATCGTGTCATATTAGATTTGGGTAATAGCAGTCACGTTTCGATTGTTGCTGAAGATATTTCTTTAAGGCCTAGCTGAAGTCCAAGCATTTTACTCCCTAGTCAATTCTTTTTTTGAGGCGGCAACTCGATCAAAGACAAAGTTATCAGTTTTCTTCGTCGCTTCAACTAAACAAATATGAGAAGGTTGAACTTAAGGGGTTTCTCACTCAAAATTACGATTAGGCGCAGGTTATTCTAAGCAATTCTTCTTGTAATTATTTATTCAATAATATTTTTTACAAATATTTATTAACCGGCAATTTGATGTCTACATGCTACTTACTCTCCAGACTCTGTATAAACCGGTTACAACTAACTAATACTTCATTAAATCACTCAAGAACAATCCGAATGGTTAGTCCCTTGGTCTAATACAAGACTTTGGTAATGCTTGGCAAGATTTTGATAGTCTTGATTATAGCTGACATGATTCCATATTGCCAGCTTAGGTTTTGGTAATAGCAGACATGATTTTAATGTCACCATTTTATATTTTGAAAATAAGAGGCTAAATTTTGATAATTTCTCACAGGATTTTAATAACGCCTAATAATATTAATGTAAGATAACTCCATGTAGGATTTTGGTAATTACTTGTATGATTTTGATAATACCACTTCAGGTTGTGATATTGCCAGAGAGGATTCTGACTATATCAGTCGATATTTTGATAGTGTAGTGTTAAGATTTTGATAATATGATACAAGATTTTGATAATCTTATTATAGTAGAAATGATGTCATATTACTACGTTAAATTTTGGTAATAGCAGGCATGATTTTGATTTTACCATTTTAGATTTTGACAATAACAGACTAGATTTTGATAATACCACACAGGATTTTGGTATTCTCCGATAATATTTTGATAGTAACAGACATGGTTCTGCTATAACCATTCCAGATTTTGATAGTAACTTGCAAGATTTAGGTAATGTCCAAAACTGGTGGAATCGGAGCTGTGGAAACCGCAGGGCGGAAGTGGCGGAATCGGAACCGAGATTGGAATCGGGACTGGTTGGACTGAAATTGGAATCGGTGGAAGCCAGCAGAAACAGAACTGGAACCGCTGTGAGCGCGGGTCAGAAGCGAGGAAAGCTGAATCGGATGTCACTTTATTTAAAAATAACTACAAATGTTTTAGGAATGATGAGGGGTGTCATAGTGTGCCAGAAGGTCAGTCATGGTGTGGGACAGTGGCTTGAACTGACATAACGTATTACAGAAGGTTGGCTTGTGAAAACACGATCCAATGGATTTAATGCATGATTTTTGAACAAGAAAAATATCTGTAAAATGTCTTGGGATTGATAAGGGGTTGCCAGAGGGTCGTTCATAGTGTGGTACAGTGGTGTGAATTGGCATGGTGTTTCACGTCAGGGGTTGGGTTGCAATATTTTGAGCCATTGGATCTAAAGTAGGATTTTTAATAAGGAAATACCTGGAAAACGTCTTAGGAATGATGAGGGGGTACTAAAGGGGGCTAGAGAGGCCAGTGATAGCTTGGCACAGTAGTATGAATTGACATGGTGTATCACGGAGGGTCCGTTTGTGAAAATATGAACCAATGGATTTAATGCTTGATTTTTTTTTATATCTGGAAAATGTGTTAGGAATAATGAGGGGTGCTAGAGAGTGCCAGTAATAGTATGGCACGGTGGTGAGAATTGCTACGAGTCATCAGAAGAAACGCTAGTGGGATTTTTTCATTAAGTTGAAACAATCGATGCTAGTATAAACGAGAATATTGCATGAAAATGCCTGAAAAATATCATATGTGCGATAATGTCTCCTTGATGGTGCTGTGTGTCAAGCAATCAGTGTCACATGCTTGGAATTGCCAGTCTGTTTTAACAGGAAAAAGCATGATTTTTAGCAGGGAAATAACCTGAAATGTCTTGAGAATGATAAGTGGGTACCAGAAGGCCAGTCATAGTGTGACACATTGGTGTGAATTGACATGGTGTACCACGTCGGGGGTTGGGTTGCGATAACTTAAACAATTGGCTTTAATTATGATTTTTAACAAGAAAATACCTGAAAATGTCTTAAGAATGATGAGAGGGTGCTAGATGGGCCAGTGATAGTTTGGCACAGTGGTATGAATTGACATGGTGTATCACGGAGGGTTGGCTTGCGAAAACATGAACCAATGGATTTAATGCTTGATTTTTAACAAGAAAATGTCCGAAAAATATCTTACACTGCATCATTGTGACATTGTGTCACGCTGGCCTCAGTTGCTAAGAGTCTTCTGAAGAAACGCTAATGGAATTTGCATTAAGTTTAACCAATCGATTCAAGTGTAAACGAATATTTTTGCAGGAAAATGCCCGAAAAATGTCATATGTGGGATAATATGTGCTAGAGGGTGCCTTGTGCTAACCAGTGAGTGTAACAGGGAATAAGAAAACAGTCTCTCAAACACTGTAAAGCTCTTTTAAAAGATACAGGGATTATTTATTTAACAAAAATCTTCATTTTTTAATGAGCGTCAAGTAAAGACGTTGATGTTAAAACATCGAAGAAAATATGCAATCAACGTTTCAAACTGTAGTTTTGTTCGTTCAAGATTTGCCTCTAATATAAGTGTTCAATTCTGTGTAGTGAAGAGGAAAAGAAAGACTTTTGATCATGTATGAAGGTATGCCATATGATACTCTAGCCATAATGATTCTCTCGCTTTAAATATGCGTTAATCTCGCACTAAAAAAATGCGCTAAGAGCAACCCGCAATATTATCTGATAACACTCTCTAAAGCATTACTTAACAAACAGGTGCTCTTCAAATGTAACCAAATCCAGCAATCGATATTTTCCTCTGCGTGTCAATTATTGCAGCCATATGGGAACGCGCAATTCATTTAGTCATTCTAGTATGCGCGAACAAGGGATTCTCCTTGTGTGTTATAAGTCATCATTTAGAATTTATTAGCTGAATCAAAATATTAGAAAGATTTTGTTGGTCCAGCTTGCTAACGCTCCATTCCGTTGAGTGTGAATATCTTTTGAGTCCTAATGTGGACAAAAATCTTTAGTTAATAAATGTTCCCTGAGAAAAAAAAGAAAACGCATTGAAAGAAGATGATATCTCTTGAAGTATTATGTAACATCCCACGTTTACATAGTCATTACGTAGCACCCGCGTGTGCACTGCCATTGCATCATTCCTAATAAATCTACCAAGTTACGTAAAATTACCTCACCTCCAATAAATCTGACAAGTCACGTAAGATTGCGTCACATCAAACATGTGCACCGTAATTACGTAACACCCACGAGTATGGCCCCCTCAGTTACAACCGGTACTTCACCGCCTGACTAATGGACTCTAACAAGTCCTATTACGTAGCAAGCAAGATTAAACACTCTATTCGGTATCACCAAAAGCCTATGGCATAAAAACCCAAGTAAACACTCTCTATTATGTAACAGGCAAACCCTATGATGTAACAGACACCTGCGTCTCGAAGAAGTTTAAAAAAGTGTCGGGATCGGGATTGGAAAACATTCAGTGTTTTCTCTGTCTCGTTACAGTCTACTTCAAAAGGTTAACGTTTTGTGTATGTGTGTGTTGAACGATGAGGACAGCTTGCCAGGGTGCTTGCCGAATTATCTGCTTTCTCTTTTCGTTTTCGTTCTCGATGACTGAAAATAACCACCGTTCTTGGTTTCTTAATCATTTTTATATTTCATTGTATTTTCTTTTGTTTTTCGTCAAACGTCATTTATAGCCACCATGTTTTTAGAGAGTATTTGCTTGTATAAAATGTATAAAGAAAATAATCGGGGAAATTTATATATATTTTTCTTATTTATAATTCTAGGTGAATCTACATATCTATAAACATACAGCATACAGTCACGCTACAGCAGATGACGTATGAACAGCTGATTGCCTACAGTACAAATTCTACCTGCTCAACCCAGTGAATTATTTAATGGAAGTCAAAACGTGACTTTAAATTGTTGCCACAGCTATGTTGTTGTGCAATACGTTTTGTTATTAATTTATAATAGGCCTAGGTTTATCATGTAATAATTTTGGTCTTTTAAGCTTTTTCTTTTGATTTGTTTTCTAGGAAATAAATCCAAATATGTCATTTTTCTTAGTTGTTAGCGATGAGAACAGAATTATTGAAACATTAAAGTCTTAGACTGTTTAAATTGGTCCCATATTATCGAATCTGGAAAAACGACTATTATCAAGTCAATTTGTGCAGGTCCCTGACACGCCTGCCAATTTTCATCGTCCTTGCCCGTTCAGAAGCACCGAACTCGCCAAAGCACTGGACCTCCCCCTAAATCCCCCAAAGAGAGGCCCGATCGAGTCCAGTTACGTGACTAACGTATATAAGACATTTGCTTATTCTATCCACCAAGTTTCATCCCGATCTCTCCACTCTAAGCTTTCTCCAAGATTTTTGGTTTCTCTCTCCAACTAATTTTTCTAATTTTTCCGAATTAACACCCCCCTAATTCCCCAAAAAAGATCGGATTCAGTCTGGTTAGGTTAATCACATATCTAGGACTTGTGCTTATTCTTCCAACCAAGTTTCATCCCGATCTCTCCATTCTAAGCGTTTTCAATGCTTTATATCAGAATATAAACGATTTATATCTATTATCTCTACTCAAAGCGAGATCCTTATCTACGCTTATGATTTATGTATCGTTGTTTTTAAGCTTTTCATTGGACTCAGCGTATCAGAAAACCCTACTGCAGAATCTTTAACAATGTGGAATTTTGCATTTTCTGCCAAAAGAAAGATCACGGATTTGTGTTGATTTATTTTTTCCCCATGGGTGATTCTATCGAAGCAATGATCCTAAAATATCTGGAGAAAGCTCATTCAAACGGAAATTAGAAGTTCTAGTGTTTTTCAAGTAACCAACAAGAATAGAGGGCATCTAGCTACCTTCCCACGCCCCTTTTCCACCAAAGTCATTTGATCAAAATCTTGAGATTGCCATACTGTTCGACATAGTTGAAACGAAATATATCTAGGGTATTTTTTAGATAACATGACCCTCCATTGCCCCTGAGGAAAAGTCTAAGTTACGAAATTTACCCATTGTTTACGTTGGTTATAGCACTAGTACATACGTTTTTTGGTTTGGCGGGGCGTGAGGGTGAATTTTCTGCTTTGAAATTTTCCTCGGGGAGAATTATCCATGGGAAGGAAGTTTCTGGGGAGATTAACTTTTTAGGGTAAATTTCGTACTTTGGGAATCTGCCAGAATTCCAATACAAAATTCTTTTTATTTGTCTTACTTCCTCATTGCCGACCCAATTTTACATGTATAGATGTTAATAGTAATTGTCCAGGGTAAATTTTCACTGGGATTGAATTTCTAGAGGATCTTTCCGTGGTGTCGGAGCCCGATTTCCCGGGATTAATTATTGAAACGATCATAAATTAAATTTTAAAAAGCTAGTGTTTTCGACTGAAATCAAGGAGCAACATTAAAACTTCAAACGAACAGAATTTATTAGGTATAAGAGAAGGTTCCTCCTTCTTAATACATCGCTCTTTCCACTAAAGCTTGAATTTTTGTCCCAATTCTTTAAGAACTGCTCTTGAAACACAAGGGTCTTTTAATTAGAACAATAAGAAGCTTTTTAAAAGTACTTAAGAAACTTTAGGGTGAGGAGCGAGGTAGGGGGCAAGCCCCTCATATACATAATGATTTCTGTTCGTTTTAACTTTGAATGCTGCTCCTTTCCTTCAGTTGAAAAAAGGAGCAAAAAAAGGATTTGTAAACCCCTTTCAAAGCAGCCAGTTACCACCAAATATAGTAAAACATAAAAAACATTGACACAAAGTTACATAGTGGGAAAGCACAAAACTCATACAAACATGTAAATCCCATACTTTGGACAAGATTGTGTATTTTTGACATCTCTGGCAAAACCTAGATGCTAAAAAAATAATAATAAAATACCAAGAAAAGCACTGCTTTGGGAAAAACTGTCTAGGATACTGTCTTCCAGGGTCGATCGGCATTTCTAAAATTAAAATACATTTTTTTCGTTAGAGTAACTCTATAAAATACAAAGCAGTATATATAACAATTTTGAATTAAAGTGTATTCACAAAATATACCTTTTGTAATTGCTTTTTCAGGTTCAAATTTCAAATAGAATCATTTTTAATTTTTCTAGTTATTTATAAAACCCTTTTCAAATTATATTTTATACAGATATAACTTGGAAAAGAAGATCAAAATATGATCATGCTGCAGATTGAAATGTCACCAAGTTACTTAAAAGAAAATTCACCAGTTGATTTTCTCTACAACTGAAAGGAATAGACGTAAAAAGAAAAAAAAGCGTTGATAAAGATGTTGAATAGCCTTTTAAAGAGGAGGTATTCAGAAGAAATAATGGGGCTTTCTTTTCATCAAGATTTAAATGGAAATGTTTCTCATTTCCTAATTTATTAAGATTGCTCGATTTCTTCTTTTCCTATCAACTGCGGGGAAGGGGAGGCTGGCTTGCTACTCCTGTCCATTCTATGGAGTTCCCCAAGACATATTTCGAGGGTTGAACTTTTTCAAAGATTATTGTCATTCTGGAAAGACTGTTTTATGAACATAAACCTTGAACGAACACAATAACTTATGTGCAACTATACCTCACTGCACATAATCTTGTTTAATTGAGAGGCTTGACTTTGTACACGTTGCCTTATCGTCAAAATGTCCTTTGTTTTCGACTTTATACAAGTTGCCTTATCGTCAAAATGTCCTTTGTTTTTGACTTTATGCACGTTGCCTTATCGTCAAAATGTCCTTTGTTTTCGACTTTATGCACGCTGCCTTATCGTCAAAATGTTCTTTGTTTTCGACTTTATGCACGTTGCCTTATCGTCAAAATGTCCTTTGTTTTCAACTTTATATACGTTGCCTTATCGTCAAAATGTCCCTTGTTTTCGACTTTATGCACGTTGCGTTATAGTCAAAATATCCTTTGTTTTCGACTTTATGCACGTTGCCTTATCGTCAAAATGTCCTTTGTTTTCGACTTCATGCACGTTGCCTTATCGTCGAAATTTCCTTTGTTTTTGACTATATGCACGTTGTCTTACCGTCGAAATGTCCTTCGTTTTCAAATGCTTTTTAAGTTTATTGATCTATTGTGTCTTATTATGAATATACTATGCAGTCAAATAGTGCGGATATTTTCTAGTAATGTAGATACAAACGCCGCTTTACTTAACAACTCTTAAAATATTACATTTTTGGTTTTTGCAAAGGTTTTGTTAGCTTTTAACTATGGAATTGCTGTTAGATTTAAGATGCCTAATTTATCTTTCACCCAAATTTATGCCGAATCTATTGTCATATAAAGTCATAAAGGCCATTGACTTTGATACAAAAAAAAATTAAATAAATGACAGGATTCAGCATGAAAGAAAACCCATTTTAAAGTAGAAACCCTTATCTTTTCGGCCCTGCATGGTTTTCTGTTAAATTCCAATTATTTTGGCCTTGATAGCATTTTTTGGTCTATAATTTTGGACTTTTACAGGGTCTTTCTTAATTCTGACCGACTTTAATAGATATTTAAGATTTAGGGTGACAATTCGTTGAAAATTTCTTTGTGCTTCATCTGTACTTCATCTCGGGACCCTTGGTTTTTTGAGCCACCACCAAATTTAGGCAATGAAATTCAATTCGATTTATTTATAACCCATCTTTTACAAAAAGTGGGCAAAACACCCTTAAGATAGATTAATAAAAAAAAATAAGCTATAAATAAATACAAATCAAATCAACACCAAGACACAACCCAAATAAATAATGAAGACCAAGGATGAGATACTATCGATGTTAAAGAACAAAAATCATGTAGCTTTTTTATCAATAACACATATAGGCATACATATCATACATTAGGTAACGATTTTTAGTCCAAGGAGGGTAAGTGAAAAGGAATTTAGCATAACGAAAAAATAATCTACGAACAGATAGTTTCTGAGGTTCACTAAAAAAAACTGCCAAACTGAACAAAGAGAAAGCAGATGAGGTAAAGCTAGGCTATTATAAATTTTCGCGAGATTTAATTTATCTATGTGTTTAATATAAGATACAATTGAAGCAGAAGCAATTCTCAGTTTTTACTTCAAATTTTCAAGAGATAATTTCACAGTTTCTCTCATATTTTTTCCAGTGGGCATTCCAAGGTAAACTAATTTTTTTAAGAAAGGGGGACTTGAACATTAGCTAATGATAAAAAAGTAGGGCCATTTGTCTCTTCAAAATTGAAAGCTACAACAGCAGTTTTTTCTACATTGAAGAAAATATCTTTATATTCATTATAAAGCTGATGAAACGCTTTTTCACATTCACTAAAAGTACGGCTTTAATTCAAAACGTCATCTGCAAATGCAATTAATGACAAATTAAATCCTCAGTAAATACGACTAAAATTAATAGAATTTTGGGCATGTAAAACAGAGTTATTAAATAAAGACGTTGAGGTAAGGCCACCTTAACGGATACCTTTCAAAATATCAAAAAGAGCAAATCCCCCCTGCAACTTTGCCTTAAGGTGATGGTACGTACAAATAAGGCATTTTCCCCTCTTTTACAAAAATTTACCGCTCTTTTACACGCTTCAAGTAAAACTGGGGAAAAAATGCAACAGTCAAAAGTTTGAGCAACATCTAAAGCACAAAGGATAATATATGATCAACTTCTTTCAGCATCAGCAAGAGCATTCATTAAAGCAAAAAGGGCATGCTCCCTGCTAATACGTTTTTGGTAACCAGACTGGTGAGGTGGGACACAACATTTAGAAGCAATGTAGTTCAAAATAACTGACTCAAACAATTTCAAAATAGCACAACAAAGTGTTAGTGGTCAGAACGTATTACACGCTGAAAAATCCTTTTTGCCTTTTTTCGGGATAGGGGTTATTTGACCAACTGTAAATTGACAAGGAACAACTCTGTTTTCAATAGATATTTGGAAAAGTAGATAAATGATTAAAAGAAAAGTACTTGCATAATCAAAACGTCTGGTAGTAATTCTACCAACTCCCGCGGAATTTCTTTTCTTTAGTTTTTACAATAAAACGATACATCACTTGGCTTAATTATAAATGTCGAAGCTTCGTGTTTTTTCAGACAAGCACTTAATTCTTTTTCGAATTTTGATTCAAGAGCAGGATCAGGAAAAGAAAAATCATGCTTATAATGGTTTATTTACTCAGGCTCAGGAATATAATTTGCACAAATGTATTCACAAGGGCGTTCAAACTTTTTCAAGAGCTTCGAAGGGTTCTCTGCAATTTTATGAGCATTTTTTAAATAATATCAGCCTTATATTGTCTTAACATTATAGTAAAAAAAAAACTTTCCGAACGTAGCCGCAAACCATTAATAGTCCCAGACTTCGGCCTGCCACAATCCCTCCACAAATCCCTCCGAATTTTAGAAGACTCGCACGCGGACATAAGAGAAGGGTTAAAGGTGATCCAGGACATTTTGAATATTTCAAATAGTTGGAAATTGAAAGATAATAGCAGTAAGCCTACACTAAGATACAGTAAAAATGAATTTAATTTTGTCTAATAGTTTGGGATCCCAAACTGTAAGTAAAGAGTCACTAAGCCTAATAGTAGCTAAAACTCTGGAAATAGAAGTTTTGATAGCAGTACCTATATCGAAGAATTTTGAACTTTATTGTGATTAAAAAAAAATACCAAAAAAGGAGTTTTGATACAAATATCAGAACGACGCTACGGTTCGCCTATAGTAAAGAACCACAAGGCTTCCATGTATTTTTTATTTTATTTTCCAGAGGTGCTTCATATGGAAGGGATGGTCGCTCAAACTATGGAGTGGAATCGTTCGATTACAAATTAAAATGCCACTCTAAAGAATCAAAAGTGATTGGAGGGCAATCAGCCCCCCTTCCAATTTCCTTTATTCTCCAAACATATCAAATAAAAAAAAAATATTGCTGTTGGGAAAGGAGGGCATGTTTGACCCTTGGTGTTTCAAAAAGGTCAAAAGAATTCAGATGAAGTTTTCAGAGAATGTTGAGCTAAATCAAAACGCATTATGCGCATGCAGATTGTCAAAAAGACGTAACTGATGTGTGTATAGATGTTTTCTGGGGGACTTTTTTACGTTAAAGGGGGGATGGAGTTACGTGGGAGGATCTTTCCATGGAGGAATTTATCATGAGGGAAGAAAATTTCCGGTATTTTCAGGATTTTCTAACATTATTTAAATAAATGAGAAAATAAATAATACAAAAGTTTTTTCAGGTGGAAGTAAGGAGCAGCATTAGAACCTAAAACGAACAGAAATTATTGCGTATATAAGGGGGTTCGTCTCCTCCGCAATACCTCGCTCTTTATGCTAAAGCATTTTTAGGAATTTCAACTATTTATTCTACGGCTTTTGTGATTCAGGGGTCATTCTGAAAGAATTGGGACCAAATTGAAGCTTTAGTGTAAAGATCGAGGCATTGACGAGGGGGAGAAACCCCTAATATACGCAATAAAGAAATACAAATATAGAATTTTGTTACGTAAGCTAATTCGTAAGTTACATATATCTATTACTAATAAAAACATTCGTAAAAAAATAAAAAGTTCTTGTTGCCTTTTTAAGTAACCAAAAATTGGAGTGCAACTAGACCTTCTCCCCCATTCCTTTTTTTTTAATCATAAATCGTCTGATCAAAACTATAAAAAAGCTATTCAGCCCAAAAAAAAAAAAATGTAAATTTTGCTTTAATTATTCATGTGCGGTGAGCCAAAATCAAAACATGCATTAATTAAAAAGCTTTCAGAAATTAAATAAAAAAAGTTTTTTAACTGCAAGTAAGGAGCGACATTAACACTTAAAACGAACAGAAATTATTCCGCATATGAAAGTGATTGTCCCCTCCTCAACGCCTTGCTCTTTACGCTAAAGTCTAACTCTTTGTCACAACTCTACTTTTTAAAACAATTTAAAAAAAAATTAGCCTAAAGAGCAAGGCGTTGGAGAGGGGACAACCCCTTTCATATACGGAATAATTTCTGTTCGTTGTAAGTTTTAATGTCGCTTCTTACATACAGTTTAAAAAAATCTGTTTTTTTTTTTATAATGTGAGTAAGAATAAGTCACAGTAGTACAAGGATTAAAAATTGTAAGGCCTCAGATTCTTTTAAAGTTTTTTTTTTAATATGCTGGCTCTGAATTTAGAGACAACTTACCGAAGATTATGCATATTGGTTTTGAAAAAAAAAAGCGAAGAGCCGAACGATTTTAGGAAAACTTTAATTCAACCCTTCTATAAGAAAGCTGATAAGAGTAAGTTTTCCGTTTATAGAGGCATTAGGTATGTTCCTGTAGGACGTGATTTACTTAGTATGATAACACTTTTTAGACTTATGTAAGTTGTAGATAAAGTTTTAATAGAACAGTGTGGTTTTAGAAGCAGGATAGGATGCTTTGACCGAATTTTCAATATTAGATTAATAGAAGTGAGGAGTGCCTCATTCATCAAACCCCTTTAGTCCTCAGTTTTACAAACTATGAGCAAGCGTATGATTTATCCGATAGAAGTGTTTTAGTGAAGGTCCTGTTACTGTATTTAGTACCAGATTAACACAATAAAGTTACTAGAGTAATGTAAGAGAATAGCATTACTGCGGTTAAGGTAGGATAGTAGCTTGTTTTGTATTAAATAATGAATTAATCAGGGATCCCTTCTAATCCCATTAATATGAACAATTTTCCTGGACGTTACCTTAAAGAGTGCATAAAAGGCAATTGAACAACACGGAATCAAATGGGGGAAGTAAAACTATTTTAATATAGATTATACAGAAGATTTAGGCAGTATAGATGATAATATTATCAAAATGTATGAATTTTTGAAGGTTTTGAGAGTTCAAAGAGTTCAGGCGCGAGAATAGTTATGGAAATTAGTGTTGGAAGAGAAGTCGCTTAGAATGGTAATAAATGAACAATTAGCCATGGCTTGATGCCCACAACTATTCGAGTTTAATTCGAGAATAGGTATTGAGATTAATATTAAAAGACAAGTCGCTAAGACTGGTAAAAAGTGAACAATTAGCCATGGCTTGACGCCCACAACCATTTGATTTTAATTCGAGAATAGGTATGGAAATTAATGTTAGAAGACAAGTCGCTAAGACTGGTAAAAAGTGAACAATTAGCCATGGCTTGATGCCCACAACTATTCGATTTTAATTCGAGAATAGGTATGGAGATTAATATTAAAAGACAAGTCGCTAAGACTGATAAAAGGTGAACAATTAGCCATGGCTTGATGCCCACAACTATTCGAGTTTAATTCGAGAACAGATATGGAAATTAATGTCAGAAGACAAGTCGCTAAGACCGGGAATAAATGAAGGTGAAGAGTTGATGTTGGGTAAAGAGAAGGTCAAATTGATGGACAGCTATGTACTATTAGTTAAGACAGTAGGGCAGCAAAAATGTTAGAATTAGAATAGCCAAGGCCCAAGGTGTTTCTTCACAACTGAAATTTTTTTGGAAGAATGGGAAGATAAGTCAGCGAAACAAGATTAGAATAATTAAAGCAGCAGTAATAACAGCGGTCAAGTATGGTTCTGATGCGTGGTCGCTACGAAAAACAGAGGATGATTTGCTAGATATTTTCCAGCAAAATTTCAAGTGAATATTTTGCTGTTGTTTTTTTGTTCTTTTTTACCGACTGCCTGACCGTTTTTCAAACATTAAGCCCGATGATGAGTGGGTATACAAGCTGGCATACTTGCCGGATATTTTTCTCTGTTAAATAATCTAGATATATCTTTGATCAAATATGGCTCTGAAGCATGGGCGCTCCGAAAAGCGGCTGAAAATTTACTAGAGCTGTTCCAGAGAAATTGCCTATGGATTGTTCTGATTACCCGGCTGACTG
The DNA here is from genome assembly GCF_032884065.1 of Artemia franciscana. Taxonomy (NCBI): domain Eukaryota; kingdom Metazoa; phylum Arthropoda; class Branchiopoda; order Anostraca; family Artemiidae; genus Artemia; species Artemia franciscana. The sequence continues at coordinate 8,604,096 of NC_088872.1, forward strand.
ACCGTATTTGAAACAGTAGGCTGTACGGAAAATGAGGTTCAACCCCGCTTTCTAGGGCTATAATGAAAGAAAGGTAGAGATGGCAAAGCGAGGTTCTGCGGAGGAAGGATGACAGATTGCCGAAGATTGTCCTTTTTGACCATCCGTCTGGGGCTAAACGGAAAGCAGGTCTTCCTCGCCTGGGTTGGGAGAATGTCATAGATAAAAAAATCTAAAGGAAATAAGAACTTCCTGGGAGGGTGTAAAGAGGGAGGCCTTGAATAGATTGGGTTGGAGGAGGAGCGTGCGTAGCCGTGTTGGCCTCAGGTGGTTTGGTGCTGCGGTGAGTTATTAGTAGTAGTAGTAGTAGTATTAGTAAACGTGGTTGGCAGATGGAGATATACAAATTTTTATGAATGTTGATGAATATATGGAAGGGAAGAATATTAACCGTCAAGGGGTATCCGAAATTATTCATTAGCACTTACAGTCACTGACAGAATATTTTTATTTGCATTATCCAAAGGAAGAAGATCCCAGACCAGGAAATATATAAATAATAGATCCATTTGTATTTGTCATCGAAGGGGACAAATTAAACATAAAGAAAAAAGAAAGGGTGAGAATGTGAGAAACATTTTATCATGTTTGTACAAAATGATATATTTAATGTTTCATGAATTTTTAAAATCTAGCAACTGCTAATTTCTTAAAAGATTGGGACTAACAGTGAAACTTTAGCGTAAAGAGCAAGTATATTTGAGGGGGTAGTCCTTCATAAACAGAATAATTTCTATTCGTTTTGAGTTTTAATGTTGCTCCTTACTTTCAGTTTAAAAAAAATTTGTTTTGTTAATTCAATTTTAGTTCGTTTTTCAAATAATGCATGTAAATCTGGCTCACCCTCCATGAAATATACCTCCCCCTCCTCACGGGAAATTCCTTTGAGAAAATTTCATCCAACGTAAAGTACACAACTTACATTTCAGGACTTACAAGCCTCTCCCCGCGGACTGTGGGGGGTGGGAGTAATTTTAGCGCTAAGGACATAGTTATTTGGAATTTCAACTATATGGAACAAAATAACTATATCAAAATTTTGATTAGGCAACTTTGGGAGATAAACGGGCGTGGGAGGGGACTGGTTGCCCTCCTGTTGTTTTTGTCAGTCAAAAGGTGGACTAGAACTTTTAATTTCAGTTCGAATATGCCCTCTCTCAATCTTCTAGGACCGTTATTTCAATACGATCACGCCTGGGACTATCTCCTATCTCCATGAACTGTCTTCTGACAAATATAGCAAAATGCGACCTTTTTTTTATATAGGAGCTTGAAACATCTACAGTAGAGTTCTCAGGTACGCTGAATCTGATGGTGTAATTTTCATCAAGATTCTTTGAAGTTTTGGGGGTGTTTCCTCCTTATTCCGAAAAAATAAGGTAAATTTTCTCAGACTCTTAACATTTGATGGCTAAAACTAAACTTGATGAATATTTTATATTTGGAATCGTTATAATAAGTTTATTCTTTTGATGTATCTATTGGTGTCAAAATTCTGTTTTTGGAATTTCGGTCACTATTGAGCTGAGTCGCTCCTTACTAAAAGTTTGTTACCACGAACTGTTTGATGTTAAAAATGGTCGGTACTTTCATTTGTAAGGACTCATTTCTGTGGTGTAAGTATCGACATAAAGTTGCTGTCTGGTATCGTTTTCTTCCTTAAATACAAAGAATTTCAGCTCCAGAGAAGTAAAAACAGTAAAATGAAATTTTGTCCGCATGCTTAAAGTGAATCAACTGAGGTATGTTTCCAAAATTTCAGACGCCCCGCTTTGTTTGAATATAGTGTATTTTCAATGTAATGCTATATAAATATTTAGAAAGAAAATATTTTATTCTTCAAATTTAATTAAAGAGAAATATGTGATCTACTCCGAGCTACTCGTCTAAGAGGTCGAAATTCAAGAAAAATATGAAAGTGTGAAATTTCTTGGAACATAAGACTTTTTTTCAGACTTTCCACCTCTAAAAGTACATGATACAGATGTATATGGTCTGTGTGCGCTATCTTACCTTGTTATAAAGATTCAGGTATGAGCGTTTCATTAGGCTATGTGTGATGACATTAATGCACTTTATAAGCCTAAGAAACTGAGCACAGATGAGCACAAGCACCAAGTTGAATGGTACCATAAATTATTTAAGCTGGACGTTTGTATCACATACATTTGTCTCTGGTCTGCAATAAGTCGTCTTTCTCAATCTTCTCTGACATCTATATTGCTTCTCATTGATGAAACTAATGCTACCAATTAAAATTGTTGGTTGCTTTGAAACTTCGAGAAGAAATTACTACTAAGGGAATCCGATAGTGAGTAAGTAATACTTTTATCCAATTTCATCTTGATTACTGTATGACATTTTGCGTCACCAGTGGTAGATTCATGATTTAAAAAGGCATAGTTTATATTTCTGAAATAGGTAATGAATCCAATTTCTCTAAGGTTGTGCTTACTGGATTCTCTACTGTTTGTCTGTGTAAAGCATTCAAGATAGGCTATTATAGAAGACCAATAGGCTATCCATCAGAGTTAGTCAGAAAATTGATCTATTTCAGAATGTTTAAAATTAGTTTACCAAATTCGTATCATTCCCTTCTAGAGAGTGGGAGTATTAAAATTACATTGCTTCTGCACATGTTTATGAAAGATACCTCAACCTAATCCATTTGAGAGCTTTAAGGTCATCTGGACCTGTAAAGCTCTTGAGTTAATGATATCCAGGTGAACCTCCACTGCTTCTTCTCCCACTCCTTGTCAAGTTGTTTTAAAGACTGGGTGGAAGGAGTGCTGTCAGTAGAGTCTGTCTATTCATTCCACTGGTAAATTACTCATTTTGAAAAATACATGTGATGGATTCTTGATCTGAAACTCAATTTGGTAAATTTATAGCAAATCATTTAAATGGCTTTTGCATAAAGTGAATATATCACTTTATGGCTTTTTTATGTTCTTTACAAATATAATAATTGCTTCTACCTCAAATTCAGATTTAAGCACTTTTTGAGCTCTTAAAAATGACCTAAACATGGGGTACAACATTGGTCTCAAACTTACTGTTTCATTATAAATCCATTTTTTAATGTTCTATTATCCATAAGCATTGATTTTCCATGATTAAATTGGATAACTAAATTTTGCCAATGTTATGGCATTTTCTTTCTTGTTGCCAAAATTTCAATTAAAGTATGTGTTTTCAGTCATTTTTTTTACAAAAGAGCCCTCTAGAGGGAGAAGGAGCTGAGGTGGGTACTTTAAAACACCTTCCCGGGACATATTTTTAGCCTGTAGAGTCATCCCTGAAAGTATCATTTTCCTAACCTAAACCCTTTCCGAGATAGCAAGAAGTCAATTATCTAGAATTTTACCAAAAATTGAATGAAGCAACAATTTTAATAGTAAAAAAAAGATGATTACCTTCATTATTACAGTTAAACAATCTCAGAAACTGAAACCAGCTGGATATCCAAATCCTTATCAGAATATGCCTCTTGGTGGGCTTCAGCCTCCACTACTCTAGAAGGTGAGGGCTCTGATCCAGGGGGGTAAAGCGTTTTTCTTCAATAAAAAAGTAATGCAGGCACTCTTCTGGATCATAGGTTTCAAGGAAGAGAAATCTAGCAATATACTGCTTCAAACACAGACTCCTCATCCCTGACATTTTGCAATTTTTCTTAAGAGAGAGCCCTAGCCTCTCAATACATTGGGTGTGGATGGTCACATCCTCAGGGTCAACAAAGGTGTTTGAATGATTAATCTGGTGGTGAGTAAAGCTGAGTTGTTACAGACTAGAGTATACTGTCCAGCAGTTGCTCATAATTATTGAACCCAGCCTTATGTATCTTTGTAAAAGAGGGATTAGTTTCTTTATCCCTTCTTAGAGTCTTACCACCATCTAAGAAAGAAATGCTAAATTTCTTCTTGATTCCTCCAAATAACCAAACCTGGCTGAGAGGCCCCCCTTTATTATATTTTCTTCAAGCCAGCACACTTTCATCTATTTCAACAACAATACCCTCAACTCCTATTGGCTCCTAGTGTCCCAAATACCCAAACCTGGCTGAGAGGCCCCCCTCTATTATATTTTCTTCAAGCCAACATACTTTCATCTATTTCAACAACAATACCCTCAACTCCTATTGGCTCCTGGTGTCCTACCCAATTCTCAATCACCTCACTACACCATGACCTCTAGTCCACACTTGTGTTTGGGGTAATATCCAGTTCTAGCATTGCTGAATGACACTCCCACATGTCAGTCAATAAAAGAGCAATGAACATGAGGGCTTTGTTTGGTGGAAGTTTGATGCAATGTAGAAAACTTCCTTTCCCATCACTCACAGAGAAGATGCATTGTTTCTTCTTTTTTGAATATGGGAGTCAAACAGAGTTATTGCACATCCAAACATTATTTGATGGGAAAGTATAGTGCAAACAGGGGGTCTGACAGCAGGGACAAATTACTTCAGTTAGTAACACATCATGAGCCCTGAGGATAAAAGACATTAGAAAAAATATACAATATATTGAAATATCATATTTGAAATGAATAGCATATTTTTTTTTAAATTCCAACTCATTTGCAGTTGTGATAAAATTGATATATTCTTAAAGATGGGAAAAAGAAATCTGTTTTTATGTTATGCTGCCAAGATCCATTCAAATCTTCTCATCATTAATGAATGTCTTCTTGATGTAGGGTCATTCCATGTCAAATCACCCAGTAAATAATTAATTTGAAACCCACCTCTTTAGATTTTGATGAAACTTGGCACAATTATTGCATTTGCTATCCTATTGATAAATATCAAATTTTATTTCTCTATCTCTTATAGTTTTTTTTTCTACAAATTCTTTAATTTTCTTAATTTAACGTGATTTTAGGCCTTGGATTTTGCATCTTGCAATGTAACTTGTAGCTTAAAAAATTAATATCTTGAAAACTATTTGAGATATCACCATGTAATATTTAATTAATATATTTAAGATAAGAAAAAAAATACATTCACTAACCTATCTCAACTCCAAAAAATAATAAAAATATTATAATCATAAATTTTTTTATATTTGTAAACCATTGTTGGGATTTACTAAAATTGCAATATCTCAGGTCTCAGACCTGGTAGAGTGTTCATATTTTTTTTACATACTCCTAGATACACAGGCTAACAGATAAACAAAAAAGATGTATGGCTTTTTCAAAAATTATTCTATTCTTTTATTATCTACTATTTTCTCAGGCATGGAACTCTTTTCCGACCTGTCGGCATATATCCCATGTGTGGAACTCCTTTCCACCATGTCAGCCCTTAACTCCCCTGATTTAAACCCACGCCCGCTTTTGCGGACCAGAAACAGAATAAGAACTGAATAAAGCACTCTAAAAGGGTGGGTTATATTCACTAAATCAAGGAAATAAACATCAAAGCATGTGACAGGAACTGATCTAGTTTAATCTGTCAGTTACTGCAAATACTGAGAATTCATAATATTAATCTGGTCATTTAGGAAGTGGGAATTTCACAGAATTTGAGAACTTAATTATGTATTTAACCTACTTTCAAAGTTTACAAAGGGGTCAGAACTAAGACATGACAAAGATTTATAAGAGACATTATAAGCACTAATATTTACACATCCTGTGTGACTCATCTATCTTGTCTAAACAGGATCCTTTCATGTTGGTTCATGCTCCTAGCTCTACAGCTAACCACTGAACACTGCCTCAGTTTAAATCTTGCTTTGAGTGAGTGAAGACCTATAGTGCAAACTTCTTGTGCAGTGATTGTGATTTCTAATTTTATTTAAAAGTGAAAAGCAAAACATAACAGTTTCAGTATATAACTATGTGATTTCCATTAAATGTTTTTTAATAAAACTATTTAGTTTTGAAGTAAAGATGCACCTTTTAATTTGGAAATCAACAAAAGTCAATTTTCTCTGACTCAATGATTGTGTAAAACTAAGTGAATAGGCTAGTTACAGGTTGTACCTATTTTTCTTCTTGGACTTCAAAATGGGGTAAGTGGAAATCAAAATGACAAATCCTCAAGTTTGTAGCATTGGACTATTTAAACAATCAGACTGTTTTCAGACAACTTATACACCTTCTAAAAAATTACAATCTGTATCAGAATTAACCAAGGAAGAAAAAGAATTAATTCAACTTAGATCTGGAATTGATTTAATTGAATTTAAAAATGTTTGTTCCCATCACAGCTACTACTTTCTGAATGTGTTTGAAAAATATCAAACAGTATGCATAGATCCATTAAAAAAACACAAAAAGCCAATAAAAAAGTCGCTAAGAAATGTATTTAAGTTTTTCAAAACAATTGTGTGAAAAAATATTTTTATTAAACCTGGACAAAAGATATGCCCTTCATGTCAAAACTTCTGTGAAGAAAAAACTAAAATCACTGAAAATGAATCTGATGACAAACTAATGATTGAATTGGATTTGTTTGAATCTAGAAATGTCCTTTTCACAAACAAATGCCCTTACACCTAGAAATGTCCCTTTCACAAACAAATGCAGCCTTAGATGATTTGGGTTTAACTCCTATTAAACTTCATAATTTGCCATCACAGTAAGGGATTGTATTACAAAAGAAAAGTTGAAAAAGTAACAAAAGAAGTAAAGAAAAAAAATCTCCAAAGCTCTAGATTATGACATTGAAATATCAGAAGATGAAAAAGAAGACAAAAGAAATTTTATCAAAAAAGCAGAAGATTTTGATAGGCTTGTGGGCCTTTTAAAAGAAAAACTTATGCCTGTTGGGAGATCCCAAAAAGTCCAGATTCTGACTTTGGAGCCAGAAAAAAGTTGCTACAGAATTTCAGGTGACCAAATATATAGTAAAACAAGCAAGAAAACTTCAACAAGAGAAAGGTATCCTAGCTATCCCTGACCCTAAAAAAGGTAACACACTCCAAAAACACAGTTAAACTTGTCACAGACTTTTACCAAAGTGATGAGAATTCAAGAGTGTTACCTGGAGCAAAAGATAAAGTGAGCATTAAAAAAAATATTTATAGACAAAAAAGACTTATTCTCAGTAATTTGAGAGAGCTTTACTCTTGTTTTAAATGGGAATGCCCCAACTTGTAAATAGGATTCTCGAAATTTTGCAGTATAAGACCAAAATGTGTGTCCTTGCTGGGTCAGCAGGTACCCATACAGTATGTGTATGCAACATACACCAGAATGTGAAATTGTGACTAGATGCTGTAAAAATTGAAGAAAGTTACAAAGATTTGATCAAGATGTTGGTTTGTAATGTTGAAAACAGTGAGTGTATGCTATGCCATTGTGACAACTGTCCATCTGATGATGCCCTGATTGAATACTTAACTGCAAAATTGAGCGAAGATTGTGATTTAGAAGAAGAAATAATTATAAGCCAATGGGTTAATAATGGCAGGACAGAAATGGTTAAGCAATCAATCAGCATTGAAGGCTTTATTTCTTTTTGAGCAAATCTGTAGAAAACCTAATCCCACATTCATATATTACAAAATCACAGTCTAAAACTTTCAAAAAGCTTAAAGAAGATCCGCCTTTGAATACAGCAATTGTAATAATGGATTTCAGTGAAAATTATTCTTACACCATTCAAAATGAAATTCAAAGTTATCACTGGAACAGAGGTGGATGCACAATTCATCCAGTTGGACTCTACTTGAAAAAGGATGATAAAGTTTTAATTTCCAACCATTGTTTCATAAGTGATGATTTACAACATGACACTTGTTTTGTGAATTATGTACAAAAAGAAATTTCGAAATGGCTGAAAGAAAATCATCCCGAAATAAACCAAGTTCATTATTTCACTGACGGCTGTGCTGGTCAATACAAAAATAGAAATAGTTTCGAAAACCTAACTAAACCATCATGAAGACTTTGGGATGAAAGCCGAACATTCATTCTTTGCAACAAGCCACAGGAAATCAAGGTACTCAAATACTAAAATATATAATATGAAGCTGTATAGGTTCATATGTTTGGTATAAATTAATAGATGTTTTACCTTCTAGACAGAATTTTTCATGGAGAAGGTGGAGCCTAATCTTTGGCTGAAAGTCAAGATCTTCAAAACTGATCTCTTCATTTGACTAATGTTGGCAACCCCCTCCTCTTTATTTATGTTGGTTAAATGAAGGACAAAAAAGGCAGATCCCTCAATTTATGGTATAGCAGGCTCTATTGACAAAGTAAATCTGAATTTTAGTTTATGCATTTGAAGTATATCTAGAGGAGTATTAAGAATACCCTGTGGTAGGTCTGAAGTTCTTTTCCTCCAAAAACAGGCTTTAATCTTCTTGTTATGTCTTGACACCCCCTTCCTTGCTGACTTGTCTTTTGAACTTCTCCCCACTTAAATCTTACTTTTAAACTTGTTGACTATTAATTATATAACAATGTAACAAAAATGTTGTAATTTTAGGCCCAAGATGCCAATTCCTAACAGAGGAAAAACTTTTAAGATTTTTCTTGGCAACCTAGCTGAAGGTGTGAGCAATGAAGATGTACGCCCGCTCTTTGAGAAATATGGTGAAATTGTTGAATGTGACATTGTTGGAAGTTTTGGATTTGTGGTAAGTTTTTTTTTCTGTTGCTGAATTTATCACTGACACAAGTAATTCTCAGTAGTTGAAAAGAAAATTCTAAACATGATTCATGTATCTTGTATCTACTTCCTATTTAATATGGATTTAATTTCATTAAATAATCCATTTTTGAACAGTCTGAGGTAACAAAAGGTAAGTAAATAGCAGGTAAGCCCAATAGTAACAAAACTAAAAATAATTTTTACAGTAATTAATACATCAAATGAATGTGCATTTTTTAATCCTGATTTCATTTACAAAATTCATTAAGCTGAATGATACTCATCAAAAGCTGCAAGTCTTAAGAAAATTTGCCTGATTAAAGAGAAAGGGGAGCGCTCTTGAAAGGTCAGGCTATCTTATTCAAATCTCACCGCCAGATTCAGCACATTCAAAAACTATTATGGGTCTTGAGTTCCTATCATGGCATTTTGTATTTTTTGCCCGAAGAAATATAACAGATGAATTTTTTTCCGTTTCTTCAATAGGTGATGCTATCAAACGAGTGATCCTTGAAGATTAGTAGAGAGGTCTACTTACCTTTTAAGGGACCAAAAAATAAGATGCAAACTAGCCCTTTTTCCCCAAAAGCTTTAAGTTCTGGAATACGCCCATTGTTTACATAGAGCATCTGTTGGGAAGCAAACATAAGTTTTCAGGGGATATTTTCTGCATGAGGGATTTTTTACAGGGAGCATATTTCGATAGGGCAACAGTTTCTGGAGGACATTTTTACTAAGGAGGATTTCTTGGTGTAGTTGGAAAAACGGCGAGAAATTAAATAAATAAAAAAAATTGTTTTTCAGTTGAAAGAAAAGAGCAACATTAAAACTTAGAATGAACAGAAATAATTCTGTGTGTGATGGTGGCTGCCCCTTCCTCAACTCTCGCGCTTTACAGTAATGTTTTATTTATTGTCATAATTCATTATAATTTCTGCTGGTGTTAATGTTACTTTTTTTTACTCATAATTGAAAAAAAACTTCATTTGTATATTTAATCATCTTTAGATTTTTGGGTATGGGTTGTAAAGATCCACTACCGAATTTCTTCTAGCTTACCTTAGAAATTGAAGACTGAACATTTAAACATAGATTTCTTGTGTTGCTCTGATAAAGTTTTTCTGCAAGTTGAACTTAACACAGGGCTGAAACCAATTAAATACAGTTGTTTGGTTTATTTCAACTTTGGTGCTGTTTCTTATATTTTAGTTAGGCTATGGCTATTATTTTTTTTTCAATCCGTTAATGCTTGAAATTCGTTTGCAAGTTTTCCATTGAAATTCTTGCATTGAGTTTCAGTTTTTAACAGCAAAATATTTGTATATAACTTTTCAAATTCCTGTGATATAGCTTTAAAAATCTGAGACTGATCATTAAAATATATTTCTTGTGCTACTCTAATGTAGTTTCTCTGTAAATTCAACTTAATATGGAGGTGAAATTCAATAAAAGACAATTGTGCATGATTTATGAAATTGTGAGTTGTGAAACGAGTCTTTACTTTTTTTAGATCAATAGATAGATTTTGGGAAAGATTTATTGCTTCTCTTCGTAAAAGAAACAACAGTAGATTCAATACCTTAAATTATTTGTGTTGTTTTTCATAGCAAAGTATTTATTGACTTCACTCATTTGGATCTCAAATGATCACCTTTTTACTAGCAGTTTTGAATAAGGAGAGAAATGTGTTGTAATTTCTATGCGAATGCGCTTTTTGTCCAGGTAAGAAAACCTAGGGCACAATCCTGATAATTATTCTCTTACTGTATGATGAATTTTCAATCACCAAGATCTTTGAATCCTGATTACAACTATTCCCCTGATCTTTATGATTCTTATTGTTGTTTATAGTATTTTTTTACTGACCAAATCTTAAGTGTTTCCCTCTTTCTAGCATATGAGAAATGCAGACGAGGGAAAAGCAGCTATTGCTGACCTGAATGGACATTTCATCAAAGGAAAAAATATGAGAGTGGAAGCCTCAACAAGCAGGCCATCAAACGTACCATCAGTAAAAATATTTGTTGGTAACCTGCCAGATGATGTCAATGGTTCTGAACTTAGAGAACTGTTCGAAAAATATGGAACTGTAATGGAATGTGACGTTTTGAAAAACTTTGCCTTTGTGGTAAGTAAGAATTTTATTAGCCCTATACCCAAGCCATACTAGTTACACCTGTCAATGTGAAAGTTAAGATTCAGGAATCACCCATGCTCGTCCTTGACTTTTGTATCAGCCGTACTTCAGAAGCGGTAATTCAAAATGGCAAGGACACCATTTGGAAAGCCTATGCCTGTAACTTAATATTTTCCCTTAGCATTGTTCCATAAATCTTCACTCGTGTAGTTCAACAAAGAAAAGGTTTATCCTCTAAAATTGAATGCATCCCAGATCCTGAAGGCCTCATTCACAACAGGATTTTACTTATATTAAGATTTAGCTAACACTAGTTCAAGCCAATCAGATTTTTTCATGCAAATATTTAGACAATCACAAAAAAGTGAAGAATTCGATTTGCTCAAAACATGCGTTAGCTAAATCTCGGAATTCGTAAAATCTCATTTTTATTGGGATATTGATTATGCTCAGAATTTGTTTTTGGCAATGTAGTCAAGTGTACTTTTATTTGATTGTGTCTATTGTTTCTGTTTTATGAAATGGTTATAGCGTCAAATTTGGGGGAATTGCTATTTTTCTGCTGGGTTATTTTACCTTACTGTGTATTAGGATTTGTTAGGATGATTCACATAACTGTTCTACATTTAATGACGATGCTGTCTGTTTACGCTTAAAGCCCCAGGGGACCAAGTTTCGCTCGGTGAAAGACGACAACTTTCGCTAACCAGATCTGAATTCCATTTTATTTAATGTAGAAAGTAAAACCATTACGATATTGGACATCTGGGCATGTTTGTCATTCATATTAAAAACGTTGTCTAAAATTAGTTAAGGCCCTACACGAATTTTCCCTGTTGTTTTGTTTCCTGGTATGCAACTTTTTTTGTTATTTTTCTACCACATGGCATAGCGTTGGCAATGCGAAGCCATTAAGAATCCAACAGTCTTCACAGCTATCAAGGAGGAATGTCTATCTAAAAGCTTGGAACCAACTGATAAAAAAATGTTTTGAAACTCCTCGTACCTCGACTCAGGGTATTCAACCTTCATGGGTCTCTAATTTCAATGAGCAGATGGTTTACGAAAAATATCAAGGGTGTTGTGACGAATTTTTCCAAAATTTTAATATATCTGGATTCATTTTTTTTCACAGGAGAAGTATAGTATGCAATTTTTGTAAAAAAAAAAAATTACTGTGCCCGTATTCGGAAAAAAATTACATGTAGATAACTATTACTCGTTTAATAAGATAAATCGGGCAAGTTCTAGGAGAAAAAGAATAATAACTAGCATCAAACAAATATACCATTTTTATGATAAGAGCAATCATAAGTTATCAATGATATGCGTTTCCTTTGTTTTTTTTGTACTTCAGTTTAGTCTTCTCTTCTTTGCTAATCTTGCAAAATGGTTTCTAGGATTTGATCTATATTCTACAACAAATATGAAGGATTTTATTTAGCCTGTACATATGTCTAGGCCAAAGAAGTACTCTTAATTACAGTTTTGCCTCTCACAATTTCCTAATTCAATTAAACTTGGCCATATTTTTTTGCGAGTGATCTCTTTTGAGGAATTTTCAAGCTTTTTAACTTTCAATAAATATAGGTTAAGTCATATTGTTACTTTGTTGCATTTTGCTAAAAATTAATAAACATGATTTACCCATGGATGTATTCATTCTGTTTTGATTACTTTTTCGCTAGCATTCACCATAACAAGTATTAATTGAAATACCTGGAAAAAAATGATCTCACTTTGCGGCTCAAGTTTTTACATCCAAATCTGCTAAGGTGTCGTCTGGAACAATATGCACCTGAATTAACCTAAGTTTTGATTAGGGTTCTTAATTTAGATTGATCGTTATAAAATAATTATTATACTAACTCTCATGCAGTCTGTCAGAACTATTTCGGATGTTGGTGAGGATGAGGGCTAATTTAATTGGAAGAGTAAAATCCAGCCCTTGCACTGATTATTGATTGCAGCAGTAAGCCCTCACTTTCTTAATAGCTGATACTTAGCCTTCATGGTTGTCTAAACTTCCTAATTTTAATGAATTGTTATTAATTAACCCTTAAACTAATGCTAATGCAGTCTGTTAGGCTGTCGACATTGCTGGTTAACACTTGATTGAAAAAACGATCAACATCTATGATTAGTTTTCAAAATTGAAACATAATTAGCTCTATGTTTCAGCACATGGAAAAGGGTGAACCGTCCAATAGAGCCATTCGAGAATTGAACAGTTACAACTATCATGGCAACCCTTTGAACGTCCAGTTCTCAACCAGTCGGGTAAGAACCAAGCCAGGAATGGGTCAATCAGATCAATGCTACAAGTGTGGCCGAAGTGGCCACTGGTCAAAAGAATGTCCTGCCGAGAGATATGGAGGACGCAGCAGTGGTTTCAGAGGCCCGTAAGTTCATTTTTTATGTTAACTTGTCCCTCACGAGTATAACATGATTACACTATATTGAAAATAGTTCCACTTGGACGTACTAAGAACTTTTTTATTAAGATGATCTATAGGGAAATTGATTTGGTTTTTGAATTTCCCATATTTACGCATTTTAATAGCTTACTAATTTTAATTTTCCATTCTTCATAACGAAAAAGTTTTTTTCATATCATCCACTCTATTCTAGCCTACTAGTGTTTATTTAACACGTTCCAGTTTTGTTATTTTGTTATTTGCTATTTATTCCAGTATATGTATTAATAATGCTTAGAGGCAAATATTTTATTAATGACATTTCTTATTAATGTATATTTATAATATATATAATATTTTATATTATGTATAATATAATATTTTATATATACATAATATAATATTTTGTTAATGTATTTCTGCTTCTTACACACTTAGTCGTTGTTGTGGTACATCGTTAGCCTGATTTGAAGCTTTAATTCTGAATTGAATGTAGGAAGTTCCGTTAATATCACATGCTCAAGTTTTGAGTCAAATATCATATTATTCTGAAAAGGCGGGGGAGGGGGCTAAACTTTTTTCTTTCTCATTAATCTCTTGATGTTGTTATCAAAAAGAAGAGATTCTACCATTGAATGACATACATGGACGTCTAAGATGAATCCCAACCTTGAGGATGGTTGAGGGAGGACAAAGCTAAATCTAACCGGCTAATTAGATGAAAAAGCTATTTTGCATTCATAAAAAATATAAGAAAAGAGAAGACCTTCTTCACATATGTTCCTGTTCAAGATAAACTTCAGCTGTTCTGCCCTTGTGTGCGTACTGTTCCGTGTCGTGGATTCCTTGTGTCGTTGCCGTATATCTTGAAATTAAGTAATAGAAGCTGGAAAGCAGTTTTCAGCTTCTATTGGTTTTCAGAAGTAATACAAGCTGAAAAGTTTAATTTCAGATTTCCACTTCGTTTTTATGTGTGATTGGATTTTGATATCCAACATATAAGCCTTTGATAAACAAACATGAATCCGGTTATTTTGCGCTGCTGGAAATTTTACTATAGGCAAGTAAATGAACTTCTCATTTCATCTAAGTTTTTGAGATAGCTTTTGTGGTAGGTTATAACGGGTTGCGGGATTATTTGATAGTTGAGCATTCAATTATCAATGCCGTGTTTGCTGTAATTCAATTTTTTCTCTCTTTTTTGCTTTTTTCACATTTTTCTCTTTAATTTGATTCACACTACTTTTGTGTCATTGAAGTTTTCTGCAGAATTAAGAACCATGAAAACCACCAATCCTTTATTAGGTCAAGGTGTAAAAGACTTTCAGTCGTCTAATTCTATATTCAGCTTGTTGTAGCATAGTGGATTGACTCAGCTTGACAATACGGGGCTCAGGGATCAATCCCCACCGCAGCAAAATTAGGCAACAAGCTTGTAATTTGTCCCTGTAAAAAGATACAGCAGCTGAAACTTCGATTCGACGCCCTATAAATATCCTTTGACGGCAATGACGTCAACAATGGCTCTGGAGAATCTTCATCCTTTTAATACCATATTTAGCAACGTTTTTAAAAATCATTTATTAAGGTTATGTTTCTTCTGCAAGCTGTTTCCTAGGTTATGCTTAAGCAGTCCTATGGTTTTGATGTTGGAACATTAGATAGCAATCAAGTTATCTTTTGATTTCCGAGATTTAGCTTCATCTATCTCCAAATTATATTTTTCAATTTTGCTTTGCATGTCTTGCTAGATTGAAAATGAACTATAAATGGTGCAAAATAGGGGTTTTCCGTTTTTAAGGGAGTCTGTACTATTCGCTAAGAGAATTTTCCAGTAATATCTTAGTTCTGGATCTTTGAAGAGATAGGTCTGGAATAAATTAATATTATGTAATTATATTGTCCTTTTGGTTGTAAGTTACAGCTGTAGGTCTGTCATAAAGTCATACTTTTGGAAGGGAAGATGAACCTTACTCGAAAAAGTGTTTTCTGATAGGGTGAAACGGTTGTAAATAAATGGCATTAATCATACTCTGTTGGGTAAATTAATTATTTAACCTTTGGTTGGGGTGTTCGATTTTTTTATTCTGATGTAGTGTTCACCCTTTGCTCTTTTCATATTTATGTATATCAATATTATTAAAGGAGAATGTATAATATGCTTTTGGCTTTATTAAGTGGATCGGCAATAGTATTGTTAAGTACTGATGGTTTTATTCATTTTTTCTTGTAAGTAAAAATTGCCACACATGTGATTAAAATGAAGTCCCCATTGGATTTCGATTTCTTGTTCATTGCCTCGTGTTTCAGCTCTAAAAAAGTCGACATGAATCCTAAAATAAACGAAACAAACTACTGGTCACGAGGATGAATGGTCAGAAAGAGACATGCGAGGTAACGAATGCTTAAGAAAAATTTAGTTTAGGCCGATAGACAACATGATAAAGACGATAGAACGCATGATGTCTTCAACGATTTTGCGGAAATCCCTTTCGCACTAAAAAGTTCCTTTTTTTTTCGGGGTTGTACTGTCCGAGGACTTGCAGAAATTATATAAGCCATGTGACGAATGGGAAGCGTTATGGCGACTGCGGCACACGTGGTGTTGTGAGATGTCGACTAAAGTGGACACCCCTTAAGTTAAATGTCAACTATTTATGAGTTGACCGTTCAAATATATGTATATTCAAGGGTAGAATCCTGTTTTTTCAATACAAGTTAGACGGATTATAAATTAACACGTATTTGACTTTATAAGGTATAATTACCAATAAGAATATGTATGTTGAGGAAGCTATTAAGTATACGATTATGATTTTAAGTAGAAAGCATATTAGAAAAGAAGCTAGTAAGACACAGCTGGCAGACAAACATATTTCAGTTTAAAATAAATTTAACGAATTTAGCACCTTATTGTTTGGTACTTATTTCTTTTATAATTACGTATGCTTTTTATGATCTGAAATATTTTATTTAGTGGAGGATTTGGCGCGCCTCCAGTCTACGGTGGATCACCTCGGTACGGAGGATCGTCGGCATATGGTGGTCCACCTGCTCGGGGCCCTCCCCTACGTGGCCCTCCGCGTCGAATGGATTCTCCATTACCTCTTGGCCCCGCTAAGATGTACTCGCGACGCTATGAGGATGACTTTTACGAAGGTGGTTCAGTGGATAGATACCGTGATTCTTATGATGATTACGGAAGGCCTGGATATGGAGATGTAGGAGGCTATCCATATGAGCCAAGCGACAGCTTCACTTCTGATTATCCGCCTGGTGGCTATGGTGGATCTTCATTTTCTGATTATCCCCCTGTTGGTCGAAGCCCCGTTAGTCGAGGACGGTAAGCAATTTTAAATATATTTTGATTATTTTTTAAATGCGTTTTTTAATCTCTCGTGTAGTTAATACGACGGTAAAGTATTTATAAGCCTTAAAGTTAATTGCTAAAACACAAATTTTTGAGATTTTTCTTTATGCTATTTCTAAATTACGAGATTTTAAGGCAGTACCCCATTTTGGTCGATGTTGCCAGATTGAACAATGAGAATAAAGAAACAAGACTAATTGATTAAATTTCTCACTACTTCCCGTCGTAAAAGTTCAGACGTTCATTTATGTTGATTCCAAAAGATAATTTCATTTTTAATGGAAACATACCCTATTAACTTGTTTGGTGCCGTATTTACCTACCCTATTAACGTGTTTGGTGCTAAAGATATGCCCTATAACCTGTTTGGTGCCAAAGATATGCCCTATATCTGTTTTTAATTTGGTACTCGCTACTAGAAATAACTGCATATGTGCGTCTCATCAAAATTTAATTACTGACTTTTCTTAATTTATACGTATAATATATATATATATATATATATATATATATATATATATATATATATATATATATATATATATATATATATATATATATATATGTATATATATATATATATATGTATGTAAATATATATATGTATATATATATATATATATACTAGCTGTTGGGGTGGCGCTTCGCGCCACCCCAACACCTAGTTGGTGGGGGCGCTTCGCGCCCCCCCCAAGCCCCCCCGCGCGCGTAAGTCGTTACGCGCCATATATATATATATATATATATATATATATATATATATATATATATATATATATATATATATATATATATATACATCCCCCTGTTTCCCCCGGTGTCCCCGTTGTAGTTGTGTCCCTGTGTCCCGGTCGTCATTTATATTCCCTGTGTCCCGGTCGTCATTTGTATCCCGGTGTCCCGGTCTGTATATACATTCGTTTTTTAGTTTTGTTTTTCTCCTTTATTTTTTTCTTTTTTTTCTTTTTTAGCTTATTTAGATTTTTAGATTTTTTAGTTTTTTTATTAGTTTTTATTTTTTTTTTCTTTTTAGTTTTTTTGTCCCGGTCGTCATTTATATCCCCCTGTTTCCCCCGGTGTCCCCGTTGTAGTTGTGTCCCTGTGTCCCGGTCGTCATTTATATTCCCTGTGTCCCGGTCGTCATTTGTATCCCGGTGTATTTTTTTTTATTAGTTTTTATTTTTTTTTGTAGTTTTTGCCTTTTTTTAGTTTTTTCAGTTTTGACGTCACCTGATCCAGTTTTTTCAGGTGACGTCACCTGATCCACGATCCACAGATCTACAGACAACTTATTTTTATATATATAGATATTTTTTTTTTTTTACTTATGCCCTGGTCGTCATTTATACTCCGTGTGTCCCGGTGCTTTGTTGATTGCTAATCGAACATTCCTTTTGTCCTGGTCGCTTTCTCTTTGAGTTTCGTCATTTATTTTTTTCTTTTTTAGTTCTTTTAGTTTTTACCTTTTTTAGTTTTTTTTAGTTTTTTAGATGAAAATTTTTTTTAGTTTTTTCCTTTTTTTCTTTTTAGTTTTTTATTGGTTTTTACCTTTATTTTAGCTTATTTTTCAGTTTTTTCCTTTTTTTTAGTTTTTTTTTATTTTTTATTTTTTTTAGTTTTTTACCTTTTTTAGTTTTTTTAGTTTTTTTAGTTTTTTAGCTTTTTTACTTTTTTTATTAGTTTTTAGTTTTTTTTTGTAGTTTTTGCCTTTTTTTAGTTTTTTCAGTTTTTTTTTTAGTTTTTTATTGGTTTTTAGCTTATTTTTCAGTTTTTTCCTTTTTTTTTAGTTTTTAGTTTTTTTAGTTTTTTATCTTTTTTTTAGTTTTTTTAGTTTTTTTAGTTTTTTAGCTTTTTTATTTTTTTTTATTAGTTTTTATTTTTTTTTGTAGTTTTTGCCTTTTTTTAGTTTTTTTAGTTTTTTAGCTTTTTTATTAGTTTTTAGTTTTTTTTGTAGTTTTTGCCTTTTTTTAGTTTTTTTAGTTTTTTAGCTTTTTTATTTTTTTTATTAGTTTTTAGTTTTTTTGTAGTTTTTGCCTTTTTTAGTTTTTTCAGTTTTGACGTCACCTGATCCAGTTTTTTCAGGTGACGTCACCTGACCCATCCATCCATCCATCCACAGACAGACAACTTATTTTTATATATATAGATATGTATGTATATATATATATATATATATATATATATATATATATATATATATATATATATATATATATATATATATATATATTGTATTTGTATATAAATATAAGTAAATTTATATTCTTTTTTTTTCCGAACTTCGATAGCCAAACTGAATAAAGCACACTCTTCAAAGTATCTTTGATAATCCTGTCACCTCTGCTTAAATTCTAAAGTTTAGCTTCTGTCACCTAGTTAGTCAAATACGATCAAAAGTATACGATCAAATACTGGGGATCTTGCAATCAGGGCCATTCCTAGGGTTGGTGGTGCCGGGGGAAAATTGATTTTAGTGCTCCCTACTGTCTCAAATATAACCAAAAAAAGCCGAATCAAATTGAAAAATTGGATGAAAGTGGGTAATTCCTCAGCTACAGCACCGATAATTTTTTTTTAGTTTATTAGAATGGAGCTTTTAGTACTGCTTAAACAAGCATGAGCTAGAAATGTTTATTAAATAGTGTTGTAATGTCTATTAATTCTCAGAGGCGGGACGGATTGAGTGTTATTTGTTCTAAAGCAATGTGGGCGTATTTTGCGCCATGTTTCTAAATATGTAGTGTTTTTTAATTATCACTCATTTTGGGTGCTATTAAGCTATTTCTTTTAAGTTAGGGGCACGGACTATAAATTTTTTATATTTTCAAATTGGATTTTGAAAGTACTTCAATAATGGTTTCCACTCCACCCCCTCCTCCTTATTACTTGTATGCTTTGCTGAACAGTTTTATCCTGATGAGCGTCCGTGTTTAATGAATTTGACGTAGTTACCATGAAAACAGTATCTTTGTAACAAGGTCATTTTATTCGTGTGTACGTTCTAAAAATGCTCCAGTTAAGTCCTTTATCCTTGGTTCAATCAGCTGGGCTCAACTCAAAACTGGTAGCTTTTCATTTCTTACCATTTATTATTTTCTATTTTACTTTGCTTGGTGATTTAATTGCTGCATTGGAATATTTTAATCACGCTCCTATTAAAAGAATCAGTTTAAAAAAATATTCATGAAATGGGAATATCGGGGGGAATGAGAAAAATTAATCTGCTGCTGTATACTCAGTTATCTAATGCTAGATATCTGCCATACTTTAGAAGCCGAATTATCTTAAGAAATAGAAATGTGGGTTATCCGTGTTAACCATGCCGCATAATTCCGTGGACAATGGTGAGTGTGCATCTACTTCAACTAACTTAATGACTGTTAAAAAGTATTGGCCTTTTTAAGTTCCTCTGAGTAGAAGTTTTGTAACTGCTCCGCGCTCTGTGGCTGCGTTTATCGCTGTATGTCAGAAAAACGCAGCTGTCTGAACTAGGTATATGTTGTTGCCCTTTTGGGTCCTGCCTGATTCTATTCTTTTTTGATTTTATCATTGGAAAAAAGCAAACCGAAAGAACTATGAATAATTTGTAAGTTTGAATTAAATCGTATGTAAGCTAGGCAGATTAGAAAAGTGGGTTGTTTTCTTTAAGAGAAACCACCACTATCGTCAATAAATATATAAGAGTAGCCAGAAAAAATCAAAGTTTTTCCAGCCACTTGTTATATAAAGCCTTGGCTAATTCTGGAAAGTCTTCAAAATATCCGTAATAGTTTT
The DNA here is from genome assembly GCF_032884065.1 of Artemia franciscana. Lineage (NCBI taxonomy): Eukaryota > Metazoa > Arthropoda > Branchiopoda > Anostraca > Artemiidae > Artemia > Artemia franciscana. The sequence continues at coordinate 8,624,444 of NC_088872.1, forward strand.
TTGTGAAGAATTCGAAATTTGACTTTAAATAAAATATTATGATTCAGTTTAAGTTGGTTCATCAATTGTATCCAGTGTGCGCTTATTTTTGAAAAATATTGCCTTGATCTTGAATCTTCACGAGTCAAATAAAATACATTTCTTAAATATAAACTTTGTTTATGTGGAAAAACAAACTTCAGCCTTTGCTAGATTATGAAACCCTTTCCACTTTGACAATTGTCGATTCTTTTTCTGTTGTGTGAGTTTTCCCCTTCATGGAGACATTGAGTAAAGGTTAAACAAAAAACAAATTATTACTAACATCGTAATTTTTTTTTATAAACCCCGCTATACCGTTGACAGGTCATTTAGAACTAAATTGCCTATCAAAGCTATGACTAATTTTCATCAAAGATAAATTAAAATGATGAAAAAACATTTCCCAGTCTAGCAAAACCTTTTTTAATCGATGAAAAATCTAATATAGTTTATTTACTATAGGTGACTAAAATCGCTAATTTTTCTCTTGTTAATGCCTTTGACTTAAGCTGGTACTGTTTTAATAAGTCGACTATATAGCGTTGAAAATAGTTAATCGCGTTTTTTATTGGAACCAGTTCGAGTAGCAAGGCAGTTTCGCTCTCAGGTCAAAAACTCGTGTCGTGTTACTCTTGGATTTTTTTTTGGTATAATATTGAAAATAACTTGTAGCAAAGTAAATTCAAAGGTGCTTTTCTGTCGCTTCAATTCTTGTGGCCCCAATAGCTGAAATGAAAAATTTGCCTTTTGTTACGTTTAGTCTAACCTGGAATGCATCCTCTATTTCAGGATCTTTGTGAAGGAATTCATAAGATTTCTTTTTGAATTTGTAAAGAAAAGGGTACAATTAGTACTCGAGTACAATCTGTCGGTAAATTGAAAATAAGAGAATCAATATATAATCATATCTGTTCTTTACTACAGGTGGTGAATATTATGTAATCCATTATTTTCTTTTGATACTAGTGGCGGTCGTGTCGGAGGTTCTCGGTTCACACCGTACTAAGAAGCGGCGTATTTTCGTGTTTTTTCGACTTTGATGGAAATTGGCGGATGACTATGGAAGTTCGGTGCGGAGTCGTCACACCTTGCGTTCATGTTGGAGCGTCCGGTTTTTCAATTTCTTATATTATTTACCTATCTGTATATTATTTGATATATTAGTTCTCTTTTTAGAAAAAGTGTGTGTTGATGTTTTCTACTCTTAAATACATTGGTCACTATTCACTTTTCTTATCTATTAATGTAATATAAAACGGAAGATTATATTAGTCTGTTGACCATTAATTTTGGGAATTGTCAGTAATATCGTCGTTTTCGCGCTCATGGGCGCTGTGCATGGCTTGTGAGATAATTGAAAACCGTTTACTAAGCAGTGCGCAATGAGACGATCGATAAGGCAGTGTATGTTAAATCGTTCTTTTTTCCTCTTGCTGATCTACCTTGCCTTATTAATATCCAATTTGAACCCAAACGTTGTTATGGGGTTATCTTTTAAACATCTCTGTTCTTATTATAAAATAGTTTTTGACGAATTTTAGAACCGTGCGGATCTTGCTGGTATTCTGTTAATTTCTGGTGATGGGAAGTGTGATAAATATTGACTACCAGGATTCGTAAAAAAATATATAATCGTTTATGATAAATCAATGTAGGTCAAATAAGGTCAAATCAAGCTCAAATTAGGAAAAGGCCTATTGAGGCGTATTTCGGTATTTAGAATGCAGCTTTATGCCTAAAGCATCGATTAATTTTAGTGAGTCTGCTCATAACCTTGGATGCAAAAAAAAACTTCTTTAAATAAACTACTTCCCCTTGATAACAGTAAAAAAAAGGTAAAGGATACGGCATTAGACTTTGCAGTCCGTACCGGCGGTGCTGATCTCCGTTTCTTGGCTCTTCAGCCGGGAAGCGCAATGGGGGGTTGGGGGCCAGCCATCCTGTGCTTTCGCACACCCTTCCTGTTTGATAACAGTAGGAGTAACTTTAGTACATTTTAAATTTTTTTTTAATTTATGCAGATTAGTATAGCGCTGAGCTGCTATGATCCTAAAAGTCAACTGTCCCAAGAAGCAAATAATTGACCAATGACTGAACTAGGGATTTTATAAAAATTATAATTTCAAACGACCTTTTTTGACCATATTCCTTCTCCTTTTCTTAAAATTCAAGCAGAAACTTCTTCATGTGCGCGTGACTGTTTATCAACATGTTAATTATTTTGTTGACAAGTCAGGAACGTATAAAACAAATGGTGCAACGAACGAAAATAATTTTTTATGGTACTGTTTTTTTTTCTTGTTCTAATCACAAGGTTATCATTGTGTTTTTTTTGTGATTTTCATAGCAAACGTCGAATCTCAGTTGAAATTATCCTTGCAGGATGTTAAGACCCAATATATTGCTCGCTAGATTTGCTCTGTATAAAAGAAATTAGTTTGAATCACATTTTGTCTTTTATACTGTTACATTTTTCTGTAAGTCAAATTAGCTGGATTATTTTATGGTTCTTATATTATCTCTAAATTATAGTTGCTCACTTAGGAATAAGGGACACATTCACATTGGGACCACTTCCACCTCCCGTGATTGTTGTAAAGAACTCGTTATTTACGTGGAAATTAAACAGGAATAAAAGTAAAAGTTTTGATGCAGATCCCCCCTTGACACTCCCCAGGGGTTATACCTGATTTTATCTTTACCCGATCTAGAATCGTTTCTAACCTGTTTCAATTTTTCAATTTTTTTAATTTCAATTTTTAATTAATTTCTGATGTTTATTTCTAGGCTTGTATTTGTAGGTGGTCCTGTGTACTGGCGGGGGAAAAGGGCTTATATGGTTTAGGACGTTAAAGAAACCCTAGGATTGCTTTATTTTAGAAGTTATGAAAATCTACAAAAACCATGAACGTTGTTGTGTGGTTCTAAAAAATCGTATAAATCTTCTTGTTCACTCGGTCTTCATTGACTGTTGGCACTAGAGATGTCCTATTTATGAACACGGTTAAGGGTTTTATAGTTCATGAGGCTTAATGAGGCAAATTACAAATTATAGAACTCACCATCCATATTTTGAAAAGAAAAATTTTCGTTAACTCCCATCTAAGTTTTCGTACCCAAGTAGCACTTAATGGAAATTTTATCTCCAAAAGGAAGGTGAAAACGAATTTGATCAAAATTTAGCCTGAAAAAGATAAAATTGAAATTTAGCCGAAAAAAGATAAAAAGTAGCTGTTTTAAGCTCAGTACTTTCAACAGCTTCTCACAATTGTCTGCAAAATAAAAATTTGTGGAATGGGCTAGAAATGAAAAAAAAATATGAAAAAAAATTCCTAAAGAAGACACTGAAAAAGTAGAATTAAGAAGTACTGCATGATGACTATTGGCATATTAAAATGTCAATTTCTATTGGTAGAAAAGAAACGATCACTCATGACTCTTGGATGGAGCGCCGACAATGTCTGCAGTATGCTCCATATGGCTGAGAATTATTTATAATTTTAGGTAAGATTTTTTCCTTCTTAATTTAATTTTATTTACTTAATTATTTTAACTCTTGAGGTGGAGAAGGAACGAGCGTACCTGTGTTGGGCTCAAGGTAACTTGGTGCTGCAGTGAGTTGTTAGTACAACAGCATTATTTGTAACTTTATACAAGAGTTGTTGGTTTTGAAGTATTTTTAATTTTTTGTTGCTTGTGTCTCATATTTCTGTCAAAGGTACCTAAAAGGTCGCCTTGCAGGTCTTTTGACAAGCAAAAAGCCGTCTTTTGTCGCCTATCTGCTTGCTTGAGGTCCTTACTTGGTTTGAGTCTGTTCTCAGGCCTTCGGCTCTCGTAGTTGGTAATAATCTTGCTATTATATAGTTTAAATAAATAAAAATGTCTAAAATGTTACCCGTAAACAAAGTGCCGATTGATCACAGTTGTTTTACTCTGTTGATATGGGTTTTCTCGAAACTACATACTGTTTTTATATTTTCTAGTATATAGTCTGAGCCTAAAAAAAACGATAATATAGTTTGGATATGATTATGGATATTATCATTGCTAAAAAGAGATTATGGATAGCTAAAAAAAAAAAAAAAAGCCACCTCGTGGTTCTTTCGGCAACTAAAAAGCCGTTTTTTGTCAACTCTGTTGGCCCGTGGTCTCGGTTCTCGCTTCGCTTGGGTCTGCTCTCGTAGTGAACAATATTTTGTTAGTGCAGGACTCGTATATAGTTCGAATTTAAAATGGAATTGTCAAAAAAATATACTCATAAATAAATGCCGTTTAAACAGCTTCGTCTGAAACTGGTGATATGGAGAAAAGTGATGATTTTTCTCGAATTATACATAATTTTATATTTTTAAGTTTGCGTTATAGACCTCAAAAAAATATACGAGCACCCCAATTCACTTTTAACGCCTAGTATTGGCTTATGCTCCATCTGTTAAGGACAAACGTGATGAGCCTGTACCTATAGCCTACAACCAAAAGATAAGAGTACTCATCATATGATTCTTTAGTTTTAGATCTATCCCTTCATTGAGCGAGAATCACGTTGTCCCTTTACGCCAAATTTCAAAATATAATTGATATGATGGAATTGAATCTCAGCTAGGGAGCAATAACAAAATTTTATCTTTCGTTGATGTAGTAAAACTTGGAGATTTTTTCAAATAGAACATAGGCCTTGAACTGACATGTGCAGTGAATGAAAATCACTAAATGAGCATTTTAACGTCAAAAATGCTCATTTAATAAGAGAAAAAGGGCCCATCTTTTACTCCATATTGAGGTTTTGATACACAAATGACTTCTTACCCCGAAAGGAATATATTTTCAATAATTGTTCGTTTTTTTTATGCGATAAACGCTCAAGGTCGATGTCTACTTACGACACCGAGGTTAAGAGCCTGCTGGGGAGATAATTGTATATCAGTCGTGTAATTTTTTCTTTTTTGGGGGGGGGCAAAGATGGAGCAAAATGACAGTGAAAACGAAAAACGTCATATATTACCATAAAGGCAAAGATGTACTTAAGAAAGCTGGCATGTTTCTCTGGATCTGAATTATGCAGGCTTATCTTAATTTTGACCAGATTTTTTGCAAAAACCAAATTTATGTTTAGGAGAGGCAAACAGGTCTGGTAGAGGGGGCAGCTGCCTGCCCCTTAGCAAATTACGCTCTTGTTGTACATGTGTACAACAAGTTTTATTGTGATCTGTATTTGAAAATATTGAAGGAGTCTTTAATCATATAGACATAGTTACACTTACAGGAGGGTTCACAAGCAGCAGAAGAGTTACTATGAATGTTTATGCGTTCTCTATGTTTTAATTGCTTTACCCTTGTATGCGTTTTGTTTGGAGTCATTCAGTAGTTAAGTCGTCTTTATGGATGTATGAAAGTTGACTTCGACTACTTACTGATACAGGGATTTGAAAAAAAGCTGGATTTGAAAATCCTAAATTTAAAAAAAAATCGAAAATCTTCAATGTGTTTGGCACCCACACAACTGCCAAGTTCCCAAATTCCAAAAGTTGATGGTGTTATTGGAGTAAGTGAGGCGGCTGGGGAGTATGATCTCTGGTTTTTGGTCCATGTCAACATCAGGTCACGCTGCCAACAGTTAATAACGCTCAGGAAAGTCGCAGAGAAAAATGTTTGGGTACCAGGAAAAGATCGTCCCAGGAAAATCTTTCATCTATAGCACACAAGAGGCGCTGTTGTCCGCTAATGTGTCCAATAATGAAGTATTTGGTACTTCAATGATATACCCCAGACCTAATATTCTTCATATAAGTAGAACCTGTTTCATTGATGCTCAATCCTAGTGAAATATGCCTAAGTATTTTGAAAATATAATATTTTAGAAACAAATACGGGCTATACATTTCCACATTTGGAGGGGGGTAAAGTATTGCGGGTCTGCATGCCTAATGTGTTAGGTAGAATTATTCTGCATATTACGAAGTAAGAATTGTTTTCTTACTTCATACTATTCAAATCTTTACCCCTCCCCCACTCCCTAATGTGCAAATATATAGCCCAAATTATATATTTTCTATCTATTCTGTCACTTCTCTAACTTGTCTCACGCTAGACTGAAAGAAACTAACGAAAAAACGGTTTTACAATGCGTCAATGAATAAAGAGTGGTCGGGGGTATATTGCTTTATTTGCTTCATACCTCAAAAGCTTGGGTATCTTTTAGCCAGGCTTTGGGGAAGTTTATTAAGAAAATGGTTGCAACCCTGTCTTGATATTCTTTTGTCCAATGAAACAATTTTATTATGATGATACAACCCCGCAGATATGACATTATTTTGATTCAAAAAATTTCCGTTACCTGATTGAATGCTATCTGTTCATTGTTGCATGTGTATTTCCCTATGTTTTTGGTAATAAGGATTTTCCTCTTTACAGTTAGGGGTTTAAATCATTCCTGTGACTATCGACAAACCAGTAAGTCTCAATACTATTGAAGATTTGGGGAGACAGAAGATAAGAATTAAATGTATTGTCAGTGGTAATCAAGGTATGGTTCTTTTTATCACATTTATTTCCTGTGATTCCTTATGTTTTATATGATCGTATTTTGGAATTAATTTTGTATTATCGAATTAATTTCGTGAATTTCGTGCTTTGGAATTAGTCTTTTAATTGTTAACGGCTTGGTTAATATCTTTGGCACAAAAGTGGGGGGACTCTTTTTTGTGGCTTAGAAAATAGTTACCCAAGATTTATGTTTGGTCGTAAACAATGTATGGTATTGTATGACAAAGCATTTTGTGACTTATTGAGACACGTCCGTTAATTTTTTGAATTAAAATCAACTTGGAGAAAGTGATGGAATACTGGAGCGCTATGGCTAATTAGAGTAAAATCAAGAGGGATGGTACCTGTGAGAGGGAAAGCTGGCATAACTTACAGCATTGTATAAAATGATACATTATGTTAGTATGACAATGGTGGTATTCTACTTTTTAATTTGATTTCAATGTCCCATTAGTTGACTGTCTATCCGAGTCTAGTAGAACATAAATACATTTAATAAAAATTTAATAAAAACAGAAATTGAAGTTTGTATTTTGTATATTTAAATTTGTATAATAATTACGTATCTCAGCAAATAAAGTGAGGAAGTCTTCTTTTTAGTCAAACAGACTTGAAAAGTTAGAATAATATCTCTTTATATGCCAGGTTTGCCCCTCTCACTCACTCGGACTCTCTGTCTTGGCTTTTTCTACAATTAGCCATAGCTTGATGCCAACAACTACTGGATTTTGAAACTGTTGATTTTAAATTATAATCAAGTAGTTATGGGCATCAAGCCATGGCTAATTGCAAAAAAAAAGCCAAGACAGAGTCTGAGCGAGTGAGAGGAACAAATTTAGCAAGCCCTTATTAGGATTGTATAAAAATGATATCAGTTCATTTGTTGATAAATAAGTTTATCTATCATCCGTCTTTGTGTCATTCCTAGGGCAGAACTAAGGGATGAAACAATCGGATTAATTTTGGATTGATGCGTGACGGGTAATGTCCACTGGACTAAGGTGCAAAATCTGGGACTGAAGTCGCTCTGACTCACAGACGAACAAGTGAAACCTAAGCCTAATAGGCTTGGCTGCTTGTAGTCTAAAGGTGGAATACCCTGTCAAAATTGACACATGACCAACAAGTCCTCTGGACTCGCAGGCGAACGATGAAACCTATAGTTTTCCAAGTCTGGCTAAATGGCACGGGTAACCGGCGGGAGTAAGTATGAGTCTTATTGGACAAATAATTATCTATGAACAAATGAACTGACATCATTTTAATACAATCCTAATAAGGGCTTATGCCACATTTGCCCCTCTCACCCACTCGGACTATCTGTCTAGGGTTTTTCTACGACTAGTCTGGGCTTGATGCCAACAACCACTTAATTCTAATTCAAAGATAAGTCTTTCGAACTTAAACTTCAATCCCGTAAGATCCAAACTCAAAGTTTGTTGAAATCAATAATGATGTAATGCAGCGGTGATCAGTAGTGACAGTGATGTGGCCAGTAGTAATTGCGATAGAAAATTGATGAGTTGAAGTTGATTTGGATGATGACACTACCTTGTTGCCAATCAAATGAAATTTAAACTTTAGTTAGGGAACATTTAGTGTAAGTGAATTAAGTCAATTTTTAAAGGAAGAAAGATATGCTGGAAAGTTTAAAATGCCCGCCCTTTATTGGTATTATTGAACAGTGAAAATGATACAACCAGTAAAGATAGTAGTAAAAGTAGGTCTGCTAAGAGTTTGAAAAAACAGAATTATAATATTGGCTTTAAAAGAAAGGAACAGAAAAAACTGGATGATGAAATCTGGACGATGACACTACCTTGTTGCCAATCAAATGAAATTTAAACTTTAATTAGGGAACATTTAGTGTAAGTGAATTAAGTCAATTTTTAAAGGAAGGAAGATATGCTGGAAAGTTTTAAATGCCCGCCCTTTATTGGTATTATTGAACAGTGAAAATGATACAGCCAGTAAAGATAGTAGTAAAAGTAGGTCTGCTAAGAGTTTGAAAAAACAGAATTATAATATTGGCTTTAAAAGAAAGGAACAGAAAAAACTGGATGATGACACTACCTTGTTGCCAATCAAAGGAAATTTAAACTTTAGTTTGGGAACATTTAGTGTAAGTGAATTAAGTTAATTTTTAAAGGAAGAAAGATATGCTGGAAAGTTCAAAATGCCCACCCTTTATTGGTATTATTGAACAGTGAAAATGATACAGCCAGTAAAGATAGTAGTAAAAGTAGGTCTGCTAAGAGTTTGAAAAAACAGAATTATAATATTGCCTTTAAAAGAAAGGAACAGAAAAAACTGGATGATGAAATCTGGATGATGACACTACCTTGTTGCCAATCAAAGGAAATTTAAACTTTAGTTTGGGAACATTTAGTGTAAGTGAATTAAGTCAATTTTTAAAGGAAGAAAGATATGCTGGAAAGTTCAAAATGCCCACCCTTTAGTGGTATTATTGAACAGTGAAAATCATACAGCCAGTAAAGTTAGTAGTAAAAGTAGGTCTGCTAAGAGTTTGGAAAAGCAAAATTATAATATTGCCTTTAAAAGAAAGGAACAAAAAAACTAAAATTACGATATATTTAATTAGCATGATGATCATTCTTAGGACACCTAACGAGCTTAAGGCTTTGATTAGTATTTTTAAACTGAATTTAAAAAAAATGCCAACCACATTGTTAATGCCTAAATATCATCTTCTATTGCTAGGGTCTACTTTTCAGGCTATTTGTGTCTCTTCTCGCTGATGATAATGACCTGTGTGGCTTTGATATTAATTAAATTTATGGAACACCTTACTACATCGACACGACAGTGAGCCGCCTAACGAAGATATTGACGAATTCTGACATGTCTCTGTTCCGTTTGATGGTTCTGTTTTTGCCGACTCAGAATACTGGCTGATATAGGTAATTTTTAAGCAATTTTTTCTAATACTACAGAGCATTGCTATGCAAAAGATAGATTTAGGGAAGTCTTAATGTTCAAAATAATCCTTAATAGTATGCTTATAGCGGACAGGAATTTAACAAAAAGAAAGGCTTTCAACAAACAAAATTACTCTGTATGAGAAGGTAATCTATAAATGCTTTGTTTTTATTTAACAAAAAAAAGTGATTGTAATGAATTTACGGTATATGATGATAATTCTTAGGACACCTAACGAGCTTAGGGCTATGATTAGCGTTTGAAAACTGAATTTGAAAAGATTATTACTATATTACAGACGCCATATTATGATTATTTATTTCTATTTTTACTTCCTAGATTTCCTATACCACTTTCATCACAAATGTGACGTTCATTTGTTTCATAAGAAAAGTGAATTAACGTAGACTTGGACACTGGAAGACTGTTTCTTGGCCTTCTTCCGCTTGAAGACTCTTGGATGGTTTTTCAAGGAATCTTCTCCAGTTAAGGTAATGTTTCTTCAGTTTTGTCTCAGCCTTTTAATTTATCTCAAAATTAAATTTAAAAATGAAAGTAAAAAAAAAATCTAAAAAATGAAAAAAAAAATCTCACCCGTTTAATTTTATTTAGCAGAAACAACAAGGAGATATAAGTTCAAATGTGGGCTGGTTGGTATGTCCGATTGAAAGCACAATTACCCATGTCAAGTTAAGGAAGTTAGAAATCTAATTTTAGACACCTATTCTTAAAAATTCCCACGAATCTTAGATGCAAGGTGATGATGCCTGATGCCCTGAATGTTAGATTTCAGGTAAGGAAGAAAATACCTCTTGCTGCTGCAATTATAAGTACAATAGGAAAATAATGCGAGCAGTACATTTTTAATCAATAGTAAAAATAAAAAGGGAAGTTTCATATTATTAGACATAATTTTGCCTGAAGGAAAAATTTATTTTTCCTTTGGACTTTCTTTTAGTTTGCTATTTATTAATAGTATTGTAGAGTTGATGTTTTGTATCTCCGGGAAATTTTCTTTCCGCTGTACAATTTAGTTTTAGATTTGTTTCTTAATTTATAGGATTTAAATCTATGTTGAAATTCCAAGTCGCTTTGAAAAATTGATGAATTACGGCTTCCTCTGGTGTCTCAAAAATACGGATCGTAATACCACACATTGTAGCACTTTTGAAAAATCTTAACCAATAATACAGAATAATTCTTAAGAAGTGTTTTTTATTAAAAAGAAGAAAATATTATGAAGGCGACAATTTAAAGTCATAGACTTGGGAATCATTGATAAATTTGAAAAACTGCACCTAAAATGGAGGATTTCAATTGTCTTGTTTCATTTTTTTGTTTTCTCTTCCCCCTTTTCTCTTTTTGCATCTCCTACCCTTTTTTGTTGTTGAAATATTTCTGTTTTACAAAAAAATAAATCCACTAAGCAATATAAAATAGTGTATTATTATTATTATTATTAATTTTTTGTTTTTTTCTGTTCGTCATTTGTCATAGTGTGCTATTTCTATGGCATTACTATTGTAGCTCACCTAACTGAATGAACGCTTAGACGCACATTACCTTCAAAAATTGTAAATTAAGTAAATATATATCGTGACCTGAAAGCAACGTTGCCATCCTACTGAACGAGTATTTTTCATTATATAGTTAGTAGGCATCTGATTCTAACAAAAGAGTATACGCTATGTGTGTTTTTTTATTCTGTCCTCTTTCTGGCTATACTGTTGGCTAATAAGTATTGTAAAGGGAGTGGCCAGTGATAATAGTGAAACAACTAGTTCTAATCCACTAACCCAAAAAAGAAGCTAACCAAATGGAAGTTCTGAAGTGTAATATTGCCAGAAAAGAACAAAATTTTTATTGCAATACATCTACCATATATGATGATCATTCTTAGGACACCTAACGAGCCTGAGGCTATGATTAGGATTTAATCACTGAATTCGAGCAGATTGGCAATATTAATTAAATATCTAGTTACTGTTATTTACTATTATTGCTTTAATTTCTAGGCTGCTTTTATCCATCTTATGACGAATATGGCTTTCAATCATTTGAGAAGTACAGCAACTCTAAGAAGCTCAAATGGCTCGTGTAGATGGCTCAAATGGCTCGTGTAGTTGTGTCGACACCAGAGTTTTTAATTCATAATCTTTGAAGTATTTTTAACAAAATGGTTATCTCAAAATTTTTATGTAATATATTTGGGGAAAAAAAGGTGTGGGGGAGCTAACTGCCCTACTATCAGTTTTACTCTTAGAAAATGAACTAGTACTTTCAATTTCCAATCAAATGAGCCCTCTCTGGAATTATGGATTGGTAGATGCTTGGCATTCTGTGTGTAGCAATCCTTACTATGTCTGTGCTTTGCTTTATGAGGAAGGCATTGGTTGTTCTCATTTTATCTGAAGCTTCTACTCAGGTCGTTAGTCATTGAATCCCTGCTTATTTATAGGTAATTTTTATTATATCATTTTAGTAATTTTTATTGGTAAAAAATCTTTGGTTTATTTCAACCTAAAGTAGAGCTTTATTGTTTATTACAAACAAACAAAGAACCCATCGATATTAAATCCCAAGGAACCCTTTAGATCGGGGTAATTTTGTTCTGGTTTAATCTCTCCCCTCAAGCTAAAGTTTAAGTCCTGACAGAAAAGGTGTAATTTATTGAAAAAATTCTATATTAAAGGCTTCTTGCTATCTCCAGGAGCTGGTGAACGAAACGTTTGGTAAAAAACGTTTTGTCACAATTTAGATATTGAAAAAATCCGTCTTCGATGCCATCTCTGACTTTAAAAAAGGCAGAGATATTGGCTTGAAAACATCTTCCCGGGTTAACTTTTACTCTCTGAGTTCATTCCAGATACTTCTGTTTGCATAACTCAACCACTTCTCCAAGATATCAAAGCCCCATCTAGAACTCGGCCGATTCGTCAGGGGAAAATGACAAACCATCCATTGTGATGTGAATTCTCTTTGGCATGTCTAATTAAAAGCCAATCTTCTGTTCTTTATTGAAAAAATATCTTTCGAAGAAAGAATTTAATCTAGATATCTATTTGAGAAGAGGTTTCAAATGTTAAGATTTCAGTAGTGAAATGAAATGAAGCTTTTTTAGAATTTTGTTGACTTGAAAATGGAAGTTTTTCGAACTCTTAATTCAAATCAAACAACACTCAGTTGAATGTTTTCTACAGCTAATACCACAGCTATTTGAATTATCTGTCAGAGTTTTAAAAAACTACAACAGAACAGTGTTTTCTGTCATACTTCTATCATCCTTACCTACAAACTATTGTCGATTCTCCGTAATCCGAGTTAAACCATATCAAGAGCCTCTTTACTTGTATATATGAATGTATCATACTTGACAAAATTAATTAATGAGCCTGACTAGTGCGGATAGTAAAGAAGCACTACTAATCTTGGGGTCACCGGTTGGAGAGCGACGTTTAGACTTCAATTCCCGTTGGTAAAAAGTAAGTTACTGAGAATAAAATGTGATGGATTCAAGTTACGTTTCTAGGTGAAAACTCGGCATTAGATTCAAATGTGATTCCAAATGGTTAAAGAATTCGACTAAAAGGGAGTTGGGTTTCTCTTCGTACACGAGTATTTATGTTACTTCAGTGTAACCGTAGCAAATGTTACGGGTTTTGTTATTCTTTATTTTTATGTATGTCAACTGGCCAACGTATTGGATAAGCGCGGAAAGGGGGGAGGGGTACTTTTCTCTTTATAAACTGGGTATTTTTTAGGTTCGTTATTACCATAACAATCGTGGCGTCTTAATGCTTTTTTGTCCGACAAGTTTCACTTCTTAATCTGCTTCATTTCTTAAATATGTATTTTCAAGTAATTATGATGATACCACATTGGCCTGAATAAAGTGAGGGTCCATATTTGTTTCAAGACGGAACTGAAAATAAACGACATATCCTCCCTGTACTTTTGGGTACACATTGCAGCATGATATTAATTAGTTTTCTTTTTAATAGAGGCCAGACTGTGGAAATGAAAGCGGCCAAGGAAATCTGCTGGATTCCTCCATCAGTTATAGAAGAATGCTGATTTCAAAGGTTTGGGTTAGCCAATTGATTGTTGATTCTATTCAAGTTACACACATACCTTAAAAGAGAATATCAGCAGAGCTTGTCGTGGGTTTAACCGTAAGTCATTTTGTTTTTTTATTAAAGATGGGACCCGAATATTTTTCTTGAGTAAATATTTTTTCAACGTAGACAAGCTTTAGACTTTTTATGGCACTTGGAATTTACCAAGTCACATATAGCGATCGCAATTTCTGTCTGTCGGTCCTAGTGTTGCTTGTTCGGGCACTTCCAGATAAGCTAGGACGGTGAAAGTTGGCAAGCGTATCAGGGACCAGATCAGATTAAATTAGAAATAGTTTCTTCCCCAATTCCACCATCTAGGTAAGGGTCTATGTGAGCATTCTGTATAAAATTTCGGTTCTTATTAAAAGTCTCTACGCTAACAATGATTTGAAAGAAAAAAGAAAAAATTTCAATGAAAAAAAATCATTTTTATTTTTAACTAAACTAAAGCCTTGTTCGAATTCCTTTATGAGTTAATAAGTATATTTTGTCGTTTTTTTGTAATTCTTAATTAACTTGAAACTTTTTAAACGGATTTTTAGTGCGCTTAAAAAGTTGATTATGAAACTTGTTCGGAATTCTTCCTTTTTAGATATCTACAAAGAATTTTTGGCAATAAATTCGAACCCTACAGTTTATGACTTCAAAAATGGAGATGTAATATTTTGGCTTGTCACGCCCCCTGTGGAAAACTCCAGGGTAAAAGGCTTGCCTATTGCAGAATATGAAGATTCATTTAGAGTTCCCCAGATTGAATGATGCAGTTCGAAATTAAAATCGCTCACTCATATTTTAATCCTGGTGTAAAACTTTCACAAAATGGCTGATTTCTTTTCTAGAGCCCTAGATGATTTCAGCCTACTTCCTTGTTTGACTGTTTCAGGTTTGACCTTCAAACTTCTGCCAAAGCTCTTAATCTATTTGCAAACGCATGGTGAACTTTCCGATTTCTCTTTTCGGTAAATAAATAAAAACAAAAAAGAATAGACAACCACATACGTTTTTGAAAATTATGAAAACCTGGGAACTCAATTTTTGATGCAAATGTGAAGTTATATGACTTATCGAATTTCATGTTTAACTAAGTGTGAGAACTGTAGGAGAATACATTTAGAAAGACCATTAGGCTGTCCTATTTTGTTTTATTATCTCTTTAGTAAACTATTGATGTAAACGTAAACTAAAAGATGATATGTCATCTTTTTTTCTTCTGATTCCAAAAACATAATTTTTTAAACTTATTTTTGATATATTCTTAGTAGGCTTTATTTGTTCAGTGGCAAATTGTTATATCAATCAATTGATAATTGAAATAAGTGACCCTATAATGCATGTAAATTTGGTCGTACAACGTTCGGTTCATTTTTTCTGTGTAAACAGGAAGTTTTCACCTGTTTCTCTATGCGATTGTATGGCAATAAAGGGGAGAATTTAAGGGACGAGAAAGTCTTAATAGTTGAAATACCATGTCGTAACCAAAATGAAAATCATACATAATTCTGATTTTCAGCAATAAATAGACCTAAGATGGAGCCATAATAAGTGACAACGTTCGGTTCATTTTTTTGTGTAAACAGGAAAAGATTTCACCTGTTTCTCTTCGCGATTGTGTGGCAATAAAGGGGAGAATTTAAGGGACGAAAAAGTCTTAATAGTTGAAATACCATGTCGTAACCAAATGAAAATCATACATAATTCTGATTTTCAGCCATAAATAGACCTAAGATGGAGCCATGGGGTGTAAAAGTTTTCATTTTAATGTCCTTAATACTTCAATATTAACATCTGATGAACACCTGTTGCTATATGATCTATATGATTATACATTTAGGTTTCCCTGGCAGTCTGATAATAATTTCACAACAACTTGCAATCCTTGATTTAGTTGATCAGTGCATTTATTTCTATATTTATTTAAGTTTGAAGACACTGATGACAACATTTAAAATGGAGAGAAAGGCTTAGATGATGCTGACAGTTTTTATATGCCAAGAAGACCATCTTGGTCCAATAGATTCCTACAAGCTGGTTATCCTAATGACAATTTTCCCCATACTTTGAATTCTGGCAACGTTATCACTTAGCCCGGCCAGGGCTTTTGAAGACGTAGAGGAAAGAGATATGATTGAAGCAAAGAATTTTATGGAAGTTCGGTTGCATATCCGTGGTATATTCACTGGTAAGCAATTCTCACATCTGCATTAAGAGCTCTATATCATGCTAGCCTAAACTGCATGGTTTGACTCGAGAATTCCCATGATAGTTTTTCTGCTTTTAGCTCCACATCTGTTGTTCAGTGCTTTCTTTTATATTTATTATCAACTATCCTCTCCCTTTCCCTCCCTTTTAACATTCTCCTTCGTTTCCTGCCCCATTAAAGAAAAATGTTGTAAATTGAATAAAGAACCCATCTTGGAATGAATCTGAAACCTGTTGCGTATAAAAGAAACGTGATCTGTAAATTGTTGTACTGATGCTGAAATCTTGAGGCAAGTTTGGTGTGTGGCTTATCTTACTAACGAATACTTTAAGAACAGCCATTCTAGAGAAGAGGGGGATTGGAGTGTTCTCCAAAAAACGGCCCACCCTTGAGATATCCCCCTCTAGGTTATGAAAAATACATTTCATGGTATTATACTTAAAGAGCAGTGTGTAGCATAGAAACTTAAGGAACTGACTTGCTGTAGTACGTCAAAGACATGCATTATAAAAGTTATTTTTTGGCATCTAATTATTTTTGTAATAATTGCCAATAAACAAAGAACAGCAAAATCGATAACTCTAGTACCGAGTTTAATTAGAGGTTTCGACCTCGTCACAAGGGTCATATGAGCTCTTGGCTCTTGTTATCAAAAATTATTGATTTTTGTACTATTCTGTCTTACGAGTGAATATCAGTACTGTTATTGGAATGATAGGTTTTCTATTTTTACAAGCTATTCACCTCAAATTTCTCATAAATTAAAGATAATGACCACATTGCCTCTCCAACATACTAAATCTGACCCAGAGTTTTAGATAAACCTACATAACGTATTGAAGCTAGAAGTCCGATTAAGCTTTTGAGTTTTTGGCGGTTTTTGGTTCTATGTTATTTTGTAAATGTATTTTTTGGAACCGACACGTAAAAAGAAACTTTTAATCAGCTTTTTAAAAACATTAGTCCCGGGTCCTAGGAGAAAGGGGACTATAAAGACTTCAGTTTGAGATCTAGGTACTGGTCTATTTGAACATTCAATATAAAATTTCGGTTCTTATTAAAAGCTTTTACGCTCACAATGATTTAAAAAAAAAGTTGAATTTTTTTTTTTTCTTGCTAAACTAAAGCCTTGTTCGAGCTCTTTTACGAGTTAACTAATAAGTATATTTTTGCCGTTTTTTTTGTTGTTGTTGTAATTCTTGGTTAACTTTTTTGTTCGCTAAAAAGTTAATTAAGAAACTATTGTTCAGAATTCTTTGTTTTTAGATATCTACAAAGAATTTTTGGCAATAATTTCGAACCCTACAAATAATGATTTCAAAAACGGAGATGTAACATTTTGGCTTTTCATGCCCCCTGCGGAAAACTCCAGGGCAAAAGGATTGCCTATTGCAGAATACGAAGATTCACTTAGAGTTCCCCAGATTGAATGATGCGATTCTTTATTAAAATCGCTCACTCATAGACTCTATTTTAATGCTGACCTTAACTTTCGTCTTGTAAAAGAAAACAAGAGGTGTAAAACTTTCACAGAATGGCTGATTTCTTTTTAGCCTGGAGTTCTAGATGATTTCAGCCTACTTCCTTGTTTGACTGTTTCAGGTCTGACCTTCAAACTTCTGCCAAAGCTCCTGATCTATTTGCCAACGCATGGTGAACTTTCCGATATCTCTTTCTGGTAAATAAATAAATAAAATAAAAAAAATAGACAACCACATACGTTTTTGAAAATTATGAAATCCTGGGAACTCAATTTTTGATGTAAATGTGAAGTTTTGTGACTTACCGGATTTCGTGTTTAACAAAGTGGGAGATCGCAGGAGAACATATTTAGAAATACCAATTAGGCTATTTTATACCCATTGAAATATCAATGTCATCTTTTTTTTCTTCTGATTCAAAAAACAAGTTTTTAAGCTTATTTTTTGACATTCTAAGTAGGCTAATTATTTAGTAGGTTATTTTTTTAACGGCAAATTGTTATATTAGTCAATTGGTAATTGAAATTAGTGACCCCTATAATGCACGTAAATTGGGTCGTACAACGTTCGGTTCATTTTTGTGTAAACAGGAAAAGTTTTCACATGTTTCTCTTCGCGATTGTGTGGCAATAAGGGGGATAATTTAAGGGACGAAAAAGTCTTAATAGTTGAAATCCCGCTTCGTAACCAAAATGAATATCATACATAATTCTGGTTTTCAGCAAAAAATAGACCTAAGATGGAGCCAGGGGTTGTAAGTTTTCATTTTTATGTCCTTGATACTTCATTATTCACGTCTGATGAACACCTGTTGCTGTATGATCTATGTGATTATACATTTAGGTTTCCCTGGCAGTCTGATAATAATTTCACAGCAACTTGCAATCCTTGATTTAGTTGATAAGTGCTTTTATTTCTGTATTTATTTAAGTTTGAAGACACTGATGACAACATTTAAAATGGAGTAAAAGGCTTAGATGATGCTGACAGTTCTTACATGCCAAGAAGACCATCTTGGTCCAATAGATTCCTACAAGCTGTTTATCCTAATGACAATTTTTCCCATGCTTCGAATTTTGGCAACATCACTCAGCCCGGCCAGGGCTTTTGAAGACGTAGAGGAAAGAGATATGATTGAAGGAAATAATTTTATGAAAGTTCGGTTGTATATCCGTGGTGGTATATTCACAGGTAAGCAATGCTCACATCTGCATTAAGAGATGTGTATTGTGCTAGCCTAAATTGCATGGTTTGACTCGAGAATTCTCTAAATTGTTTTTCTGCTTTTAGCTCCACATTTGTTGTTTAGTGCTTTCTGGTATATTTATTATCAACTATCCTCACCCTCTTCCCTTCCCTCCCTGTTAACATTCTCCTGTGGTTTCCTGTCCCATTAAAGAACAAGAGCTCATATGGCACTTGTGACGAGGAGAGAAGAGCTAAGAGCCAAGAGATCATATGGTATGAGCTCTAACAAAATTCTATGAATCAATAGATTGATTTAAAAAGGAAAATAAGAGGCTTAATGCCGGTCAAGATTTAAAATAAGAGCTCTGAGTCACAAAGTCCTTCTAAATATCAAAACGACTTTATCAAGTCAGATTGTGCAGCTCCCTGACACGCCTACCAATTTTCATCGCCCTAGCACGTCCAGAAGCACCGAACTCACCAAATCACTGAACCCCACCCCCCAACTCCCCCAAAGAGAGCGAATCCAGTACTATTCTGTCAATCACGTATCAAGGACATCTGTTTATTCTATCCACCAAGCTTCATCCCGATTCCTCCACTCCAAGTATTTTTCCAAGATTTTCCCCTCCAACTCCCCCCAATGTCAAAAGATCTGGTCGGGATTTGAAATAAGAGCTCTGAGACATGAATTCCTTCTAAAAATCAAATTTCATTACGATCCGATCATCTATTCGTAAGATATAAATACCCCAATTTTCATGTTTTCCAAGAATTCCGGTTTCCCCCTTCAACTCCCCCGAATGTCACAGGATCTGGTCGGAATTTGAAATTAGAACTTTAAAGCACAAGATCCTTCTAAATATCAAATTTCATTAAGATCTGGTCACTGTTTCGTAAGTTACAAATACCTCAATTTTCAAAATTACCCCCTCCCCCCCCAATTCCACCAAAGAGAGCAGATCCGGTCAAGTTATGTCAGTCAAGTATCTTAGACAGGTTTCTATTCTTCCCATTCAGTTTCATCCCGATCTCACCGCTTTAAGTATTTTCTAAGATTTCCGCCGCCCCCCCCCCCCGATTACGCTTGATCCGGTTGAGATTTAAAATAAGATATCTGAGTTACGAGGTCCTTCTAAATATGAAGTTTCATGAAGATCCGATCACTCCTTCGTAAGTTAAAAATACGTCATTTTTTCTTATTTTTCAGAATTACCCCCCCCCCCCCCCCGCAATTGAGCGGATCTGTTCCAATTATTTAAATCACGTATGCAAGACTTCTGCTTATTTTTCCAACCAAGTTTCATCCCAATCCCTCCAATCTAAGCGTTTTCCATCATTTTAGGTTTCCCCTCCCCAAACTTCCCCCAATGTCACCAGATCCGGTCAGGATTTAAAATAAGAGCTTTGAGACACGATATCCTTCTAAATATCGAATTTCATGGAGATCCAATCACCCATTCGTAAGTTAAAAATACCTCATTTTTTCTAATTTTTCAGAATTAACCCCCCCCCCCCCAACTACCCCAAAGAGAGCGGATCCGTTCTGGTTATGTCAATCATGTATCTAGGACTCGTGTTTTTTCCCCCACCAAGTTTCATCCCGATCCCTCCACTCTAAGGGTTTTCCAAGTTTTAGGTTTCCCCCTCCCAACTCCCCCCCAATGTCACCAGATCTTGTCGGGTTTAAAATAAGAGCTCTGAGCCACGATATCCTTCTAAATATCAAATTTCATTGAGATCCGATCACCCGTTCGTAAGTTAAAAATACCTCTTTTTTTTATATTTTTCAGAAATACCCCCCCCCCAACTACCCCAAAGAGAGCGGATCCGTTCTGGTTATGTCAATCATGTATCTAGGACTCGTGTTTTTTTTCCCCACCGAGTTTCATCCCGATTCCTCCACTCTTAAGTGTTTTCCAAGTTTTAGGTTTCCCACTCCCCGCCCCCGTCACCAGATCCGGTCGGGATTTAAAATAAGAGCTCTAAGACACGATATCCTTCTATACATCAAATTTTATTGAGATCCGATCACCCGTTCGTAAGTTGAAAATACCTCATTTTTTCTAATTTTTAAGAAATACTCCCCCCCCCCAACTACCCCAAAGAGAGCGAATCATTTCCAATTATGTCAATCATGTATCTGGGATTTGCGCTTATTTTTCCCATCAAGTTTCATCCCGATCCCTCCACTCTAAGTGTTTTCCAAGATTTTAGGTTTCCCCCCTTCAACTCCCTCCAATGTCATCAGACCCGGCAGGGATTTAAAATAAGAGCTCTGAGACACAATATCATTCCAAACATATCGTCATAGCTTACCTGGAAGTGCCTAAAGTAGCAAAGCCGGGACTTTAGGTTTTCCCCCTCCAACTCCCCCAATGTCATCAGATCCGGTCGGGATTTAAAATAAAAGCTCTGAGACTCAATATCATTCCAAACATCAAATTTCATTAATATCCAATCACCCGCTCATAAGTTAAAAATGCTTCATTTTTCTATTTTTTGCGAATTAACCGGCCCCCCACTCCCCCTCAGATGGTCAAATCGGGAAAACGACTATTTCTAATTTAATCTGGTCCGGTCCCTGATACGCTTGCAAAATTTCATCGTCCTAGCTTACCTGGAAGTGCCTAAAGTAGCAAAACCGGGACCGACAGACAGACAGACAGACACAGACCGACAGAATTGGCGATTGCTATATGTCACTTGGTTAATACCAAGTGCCATAAAAATGTTGAAATATTGAGATAAAGGACCTATCTTGGAATGAATCTGAAACTTGTTGCGTATAAAAAAACGTAATCTGTAAATTGTTGTTCTGATGCTGAAATTTTGAGGCAAGTTGGGTGTTTGGCTTATCTTACTAACGAATACTTGAAGAACAGCCATTAAAGAAGAGGGGGATTGGAGTGTTCTCCAAAAAACGGCTCACCCTTGAGATCTCCCCCTCTAGGTTATGAAAAATACATTTCACGGTAATATACTTAAAGAGCAGTGTGTAGTATAGGAACTTCAGGAACTGGCTTGCTATAGTACGTGAAAGACATAGGATTATAACAATTATTTTTTGGGGGTCATTTTTAAATACTGAATAATAACCTGCTTAGAAAAAGTTTTAACTTTTTAAATATGCATTTATTTATATGTAATTCTACATACTGACAACATAGGCGTCGATAAAACGGTAAACGTCAAGAACGTCAAATAAGGTCGATAAACGTCAAAATAAGGCTCAAAATATTTGAGCGTGGGTGTGTGATAAAATAATCATTGCAAGCTAGCAATTGAGAATCGATCACAACCTATTCTCTACTACAAATGACTTGCATAATATAGGGATGAACTCTAGCTGGATTGCCAAACAATTAATTATCTTTATTAGATGCTATAGCCTCCTTCATTTAAATGCTAATAACTGAAAAATCGGGTTTTATTGATGTTCATCTTACATCGGGCAAAGTTTAAGTCTGTTTGTTATTAACTTTACTTCAAGATTTGCTTATAGTATGCACAGTAGAGGTCACGCCATAGAATAGTTTTGATCTCTATCATCTCGTACTACAAAACTCATCGTGCCATTCCGAGCCCTAAAAACAACATTTGTTCTTGAACAGAACCAAATTTTTGCCAAGTCAAATGGCTGAAACAACCTATCATTTAAAAACTATTTTGGAGCATCCCCCCCCCCCCCCTCTGTCTATGATAACGTATGGGCGAGAAATTTTATCCTTAAACCATGAATGTTTACTATAAATAATAATTCTAAGATTGTTTATAATATGTTAGTTCTTTTCAGACTTAGTGTACAAATTCATTTATACGTACAGCTTTAATTGTTACGTATAAGGTATAGCGTTTTAATACAAGGCGACAATTTTGCTATCCCACGATAGCTGAGATTCGTACTCACCCACCTACTGAAGAGAGTTTAGGAATATAGTTATTATTTTGTTTAAATGGAAAAATACGTGATTCAAAATAGAAAAATACGTGATTAAATGGATTCAAAATAGATGTTAGGATCATTGTCTTACCAAAATTGTTAAATACTGTTGTATCATATCATTAGTTAAATGGATAGATATGAGACTAATTAACTATATGATCTAAGTATATTGTCCTATTGGTGCAAGTTACAGATGTAGGCATGTCGAAAAGCTGTGTTTCAGAGGGATTTCATTAAATTGGGGAGTTTCAAAATTTTATTAAATTTGATTTATATTGAATCTTGAATCAATAGTTGCAGTTTGATGATACAGAGAATCATAGATAGGAATGCGAGGCTCAATAAATTAATCAAGTTGTCTGGATGACAGTTTTCAATGTGTATTAGACAGTATTAGTACTTAGAAAAGTATTTGTAGTTACAAATAAGCTTTAGTGTAGTTTAAAAAATATTAAAAGAAAAGTGACTTGCTTACTTGATTTAGAGCTCCTGCTGATGGTCCAGCGTGGAGAGAGATGTGACTCTTCGTCTCCATTCCGGACAGTCCTGTGTAAGCGTGACTGCTTCTCAGTGCTGATCATGAAGAGGTACCGGGTAATGCTGTCCCTCCATCAGAACCGGGGTCTTCCACGGAGGCGCTTCGAACCATGTTCAGGGGGATCAAAATTAAAAAGTGTGCTAGCGGGTGCTTCTGCTGGCATGCGAATTAAGTGGCCTAACCATTGTAGGGTTCTTACGGTGAGCTGACGAGGGTTGGGGGTCTGATCTGTTAGTGTCAGCAGTCCGGTCTTTGAGACGAAGTCGTACCACTTGATCCTTTCGATTCAAATTAGGAAGTTTGTATTGGCCACATCTATAGCATCATGAACAGCTGCAACACTTGCCGGCCTAGTTTCACCACCGTAGCGAAGGACTTGCGTTACGGTCTTGTTGTAGTTCCGTATTTTTTTCAGCTGTTGTTGGGCTTTGACCACACGGAACGTCATCGAGCCATAATAGAAGCGGCTTCAGCGATGCATGACGAGACTTACCGAAGGTCTCGACAGAATCCCTTGATCTTGAATTAAAATTTAATAGTTGTGAGCATCAAGTCATGGCTAATTGTTGAAAAGTCAAGACAGATAGTCCGATTGAGTGAGAAGAAAAATCTGACATTAACCCTCATATTAGTAGGATTGTATAAAAATGATGTTAGTTCATTTGTTAATAGATAAGTCTGTCTACTCTCCGTCAATGTGTCAGGTTTCAATTGAGCCGTTATCTGAGACGGCAGATCTAAGTAAAAGACATAACTTCAATAGTATTCCCTAATACGTTGAATGGTGGTGAGTTTGCGGAATTACCTGCCTGGTCGATGATTATTATTTTTGTTTTCTGCCAGCTAATATGTAGTCCCACTTCCGATAGTGTATGAAAGAAAAGTACTTGAAAAGTATTAGTACTTAGGAAAGTATTTGTACTCGGCTGCTCTTATACTCTTACTTATGACTAATTTTTAATGTGTAATTTTTAAATTAGAGATATTCTGTTTTCATAGTTAATTGTAACTGAGTCATTTAAATTTAATTATTCAAATTGATTTTATTATTTAAAAATCATTGTATTTTAGGTCTAATTACATATGACATTATTACCAAATATAAACTAAGCGTAACGCAAAGAACCAATCAGGTGAAATTTTCTTTTTGCTTCATCTTTTCTTTTGCTTTTTATGGCAATTGGCATTTACCAAGTGATATATAGCGATCGCAAATTCTGTCGGTCGGTCGTTCCCGGTTTTTCGGAAAAATTGGAAAAATGAGGTATTTTTAGCCTACAAACGGCTGATCGGATCTTAATGAAATTTAATATTTTGAAGGATATCGTGTCTCAGAGCTCTTATTTTCAATCCCCACCGGATCCGTTGACATTGGGCGGAGTTGGAGGGGGAAACCTAAGATCTTGGAAAACGCTTAAGAGTGGAGAGATCGGGATAAAACTTGGTGGGAAAATAAAGACAAGTCCTAGATACGTGATTGACATAGCCGGAACGGATTTGCTTCCTTTGGGGAGTTGGGGGGATTCGGAATAATTAGAAAAAATGAGGAATTTGTAACTTACGAACATGTAATCAGATCTTAATGAAATTTGATATTTAGAAGGATCTTTTTCAAAGCTCTTATTTTAAATTCCGACCAGATCTGGTGACAATTGGGAGAGTTGGAGGGGGGAAACCGGAAATCTTGGAAAATTTGAAAATTGAGGTATCTTTATCTTACGAACGGGTGATCGGATCTTAACGAAACTCGATATATAGAAAGATCTTATGTTTCAGATGCTCCATTTTCAATTCCAATCGGATCCGGGGACATAGGGGGTTGGAGGTGGGAAACAGAAATCTTGGAAAACGCTCAAGACTGGAGAGATCGGGATGACACTTAGTGGGTAGAACAAGCAAATATCGTAGATACGTGATTGACGTAACCGGACTGGTTCCGCTCTCTTTGGGGGGGGTTCCAGTGATTTGGCGAGTTTGGTACTTCTGGACGTGCTAGGACAATGAAAATTGGTAGGCGTGTCAGGGACCTGCACAAATTGACTTGATAAAGTCGTTTTCCCCGATTCGACCATCTGGGGGACTGAAGGGAGAAGGAAAATTAGAAAAATCAGGTATTTTTTACTTAGGAGGGGGTGATCGGATCTTAATGAATTTGGATATTTAGAAGAACCTCGTGTCTCAGAGCTCTTATTTTAAATCCCGATCGGCATTAAGCCTCTGATTTTCCCTTTAAACCAATCTATTGATTCTTAGAATTTTGCTATAGGTTATGCCATACTAGCTCTTGGCTCTTCCGACCTCGTCACAAGTGCCATATGAGCTCTTAGCTCTTGTCTTCCTTTTTTCTTTTATTTCTTTTTGTTCCTTTCTTTTGCTTTTTTGACTTCATTTTTTTTCATTCATTAAGACACGTTTCCTTTCAGTTTAAGTTTATGTTTATTTTTCGTTTACGTAACAATCCATAAGGCATTCAGCTATTGGTAATAAATAAAAGAATAAAAATGGTTAGTAAATTGGAAACTACGATTATAACGCTTTTTTTCAAATTTCACAGGGGGATACATGAGGGAACTGAAAAGACTTTAACAAGGCCTGACATTTTCTGAAAAATGCACAGCACAATAGAATTTTCTCTAAGACAAATGCAAATCTACATTGAAGGAGTTTGTGATTATCGATTTCAAGATGTAGACAATATTTTAATTTTCATATTATCAATCAAAATAAAATGTCGATTTGGCAGCCAGATTATTAGTTTTATTTTATACTAAATTGAAGATTCATGTATGATGAACGCCTGTTGTTGTATGATATATGTGATTTTATACTTGGTTTCCCTGGCAGTCTGATAATAATTTTACAGAAACCTTGATATCCCTGATTGAAATGATAAATGTATTTACCTCAAAATTTTTTTAAGCTTTGAACACACTGGTGACAAAATTAAAGACGCCGAGAACGCATCTGAGAACACTGTTCATCTCTTATAAGAAGACCACCCACAAGTTGTTTATCATAATAGCTATGGCATTACACACTGTTTGATACTATCAACGTTATTATTCTGCTGGGCCCCGTGCGTTTAAGGAAGAACAGGATATAGCTGTGGCAGAAGTAAATAATATTGTGAAAGTGGGATGGGATACCCGCTGGTGTATATTCACAGGTAATTAATGCTCATAATTTCAGCAAAAAAATGATTTAATGCCATCCGAAATTGTCCTTTTGGGCCTTCATTATGGTTTATTAGGTTATTTGGTACCTTATCTTATTGTTCAGTGCTTCCTGTAATCTCTCGCAGAACAATACGGTGGGTTGTTAGTAGACTTGTAGGGATGTTCTTTTTTAAAATTAAATACAAGAACAAGGCTTTTCAATTGAAAATAAGGAGCAATATTAAAACTTAAAACAAATATAAATTATTTCGTTTATGAGGGGGGTGCGATCCATCGTCAATAATTCCCTACTTACGCTAAAGTTCGAATTTTGTTCTAATTCTTTAAGGATGAATTCTGAATCACAAAGGGTGTTTAATTAGAATAAAGGGTTCTTTTGGAAGTACTAAAAAAAAACTTCAGTGTAAAGAGCGGGGTATTGACGAGGGGGAGAACCCCCTCATGTACAACATTTAATGGTTATATTTGTAGAAGTAAAATAGTCAATAGTATTATATATAGAAAAAGTAAACAATTTTAATAATGTGAGTAAAGTATGATCCGAACACCTATAGAAAGTATCCCACAATTTGCGAGTTACAAGAAAAAACTGTCAGCCCTTCACCATCAGTTTATCAAAATTAATGAAAAATAGTTTGAATTAAAACAGTGAATATTTAAGGTAATTACAGACGATTGATGGTTTCAAGTCAAATCTTGAAAGTTGGTTTAAGATGCTGACCAATCGCTTCTACCCATAAACAAGGCCGCATCAGGGGGAGGGCTTCGGGGCTTTTAATCCCTCCCCCGAAATGTTTGTCCGACTTGCAAAAACGTAATTAAAAAACATTTTTAAGGTCTATTTTCCTCCCCTTCCCCCTCCTGAACGAAAATCCTGTAAACAGTCTCGTCCATAAAGCAAATCAAATTCACTATGAGATTAATTTTTTTTTGTGAATTTATCAAATTTTTTATGGGAAAAATGTAATTTTTTGTTGGATTCATCATGTTGGGAACCTAAAGCTTCGTCTAAAAAAAAAAAAAACAACAAAGAGAGAAAAAACTCAATGAAAAACAACAAACAAGAATTACTTTTCAGTCTGAAAATGTAATTTTCTTAAATATCCTATCGTAACTAAAATATTCTGAAGTTCAATTAGCATTTGAATTAAATAAAAATAAGTTTTTAGAAACTTTGCAACCGAATAAAACTGAATGTCATTGCAGGATTCTACACTGAGCATAATTCAAATTTTTCAATGGGTAGAGTGGGCTTTATATGTGCCAAGATGAGCAGCATCAAAATTTCCAAATGCTATCCAGTCGCGGTTCTGGTCTCTCTTGCGCCAGTGGCAAAATCTAACAAAAAATTTTCCGGTGTTTAAATCTTACTTTACCCTCTGTAAAATTATTAACTAAGTCGTATCAATTGAATGACAATTTTGATTACTTTGTTGCTTGAAATTCGATTAAAATTTATTTAGTTCGGTCTACTAGATTCTATTTTCAATGAATTGTTGTGAAGATATGGGGAAAATGAAAATTTCGCATTCAATTAGCTTCTACTTACTGCTAACTGTGCCCTCTACGTTATCTTAGTAAAACTAAGAATTTAAAAATTACAAAATGGATATAAATCAAATACAACCGGGGCAAGCTGTCCTGAGCGCCGTGGCTGGGGTAGCGCCGCGGCTGAGTCACAGGGTGGGGCACTCACTTAAGATCGTTTTTTTTTTTTTTTTTTTTTTTTTTTTGTTTTTTTTTTTTGCTTATATTTGAATTAGGAGGGGAAAATATGCCGATTTCGTATTGTATTCCCTCTTCACCAGTATATCTCCATTTGTATAGAAACTATCTGCCCCTTTTCACTATGTTAACGATGGACGAAGTGTGGTTCTCATCTGCAGTACATGAGTACCAGCTTTTGTCCTGTTTCTTCCAAGATAGTGATTTTTTGTAGCGGGTGGACCATGGACACTAATGTTAATTTTTATTATTATTTGTATATATATATATATATATATATATATATATATATATATATATATATATATATATATATATATATATATATATATATATATATATATATATATATATATATATATATATATATATACCAGTTTATCTCGTCAGTAATCCTTCAGTGGGAATTACTCGCTGTTTCCAATATCTTATCTCTTAACATCATATCGTATCGAATTTATGGTTCCTATCTTCTCTCATGTTTTGCTATTTACTTTCTCTCCTCTCCCTCCCCCTCCTTTTCTGTTTTCTTTTTTATCTGTATCCCTGAATCTGAATAGAAAATGTCCCTTTCACTTTGTTAATTATGCACAAATCGGTGTTAGTATCTACAGTACACCAGTACCATCTTTAGTTCTGTTCTTTACAAAATAGTAATGTGTACTACATAGTGACTTTTTACGGATTATACTTTCTTGAAACTAAAATAGTGGGGGGTGAACCTTTATATAATGCTAGTAAGTAAATTAGTTGTTTTTTTCGTTAGTAATCCTTTGGTGGGATGAACTCCTTGTTTTCAGTATCTTATCTCTAACATTGCAATTTGAAGCTCGTATCCTCTCTCTGGCTTTACTATTTACTTTCTTTCTCCCTTTCTACTTTGCTTTCTTTCCTTCTGTCTATGTTTCTATATCTGTATGATGACTTTGCTTCATGACGGTCTTCTTAACTACTTTGATGAATATTTGAACACTGATAGCCTATAATAAATTGTTTATAATTCCGTTAGCCTAAATTAGTTCTCATTTTACTGTTCTTTTTCAGGTAACTGTCACCGCTTCACCATTAGTTTATCAAAATGAATAAAACGGATTTTGAATCAAAGCAGTGAATATTTAAGGTAATTACAGACGATTGATGGTTTTAAGTCAAATTTTGAAAGTTAGCTTAAGGTGATGACCAACCACGTCTAACCATAAATAAGGCCGTATGCAGGGGAAGGGTTAGTGGGTATGAATTTCCCCTCTTGTTCTATATTTATCCGTCTTGTTAAAACGCAATAAAATACATAAAAACACATTTTTAATACGTTTTTTTAACCCCCTCCCTCTCCTGAACGAAAATCCTGGATGTGGTTTTGTCCGTAAAGCAGATCAAATTCACTATTAGATTAATTTTTTACGAGTTCATCAAATTTGCTCACGAAAAAAAGCACGTCTGTCGGATTCGTCGTGTTGGAAACCAGAAGCCCAATAAAGTGTTGTGCCGTTGGCAATTGCTACGCAGAAGAACGTAATTGAGCTGAACGTAATTCAAAGTTGTCAACGGGAAAGGCGAGCTTTATGTTTGCCAACATCACAAATTTCCAAATGATGTCCAATGGCGGTTCTGGCCTCAGGGGCAAGAGGCCGTTATTCCATGACTATCTTAGTTCTTCCCTAGGATGGGTGGATGATAAGACTTTCTATCAACAACTGAAATGACACCATTTTTATACAAATTCGAAAAATTACCTGCACGGAATTTGTTTTGTATATTAGAAAGTATTTGGTCACGTCTGTTTTTACTAGTCAAATATGCGTCATTGACGCTTCTTGGCAATAAAGGTCGCAACGTTGGATCGATAAATCGGTCTTCGAAACTGCAGCCAAGCATCTTTCAAACAAGTTCCAAGTTCTACTATAAAAAAATGGTTGCTACTGCAACTGCTGAAAATTATCGAATGATCACATCCAGGGTTGCCACCTTTAACACGAATGTGCTATTTTAGCACTGCTTGAGTCAAATTTTTTACTACCATTGAAAATCGTTCTGTAGCACACCAGTTTTATTAATTTCAGTACTTTGGGAACTCTGCATCTGTCGACGGAAATTATCAAACGTCATTAATATTTCTGCTTCGCAACTAAGGTTAACCCTGGTTTACTATTTGCTGTATTTCTATTCTAAGCTGAGGTGAAAAGTTCCAGACTTATTTGGGTTAAATATTAGAAAAAATCGAGAATACATTTTTTAACGAAAAAGACATACAATTAGTACTTCTTGATAATATAACAGAGTATTTAGCTGTTAAATCCAAAATACAGCAATTCTCATAAAGAAGTGATGAGCTAGAAATATATTAAGTAATTTGGAAGTCCAACTTCCACCTTTTCTTGTCAATTTTATCGTGATGATACAACCCCGCAGATATGAAATCATTTGATTCAGAAAATCTCCGTTGCCTGATTTAAATATTGTGTATATTTTTGTATGTCTTTTCTATGGCTTTGGTACTATGTGACGTTTTTCTTACAGATTTTTTTTTTTGATGTTTGAATAATCAACCAGAAGAAAATAGAAGTATTTATTTTCTTTAGGACGTCAATGTGAAAAAATTGGATGCATGCTCCATAGTTAAAAGGTATGATTTATTTTTGTTTGTTTCGATATATCTCTGAATTTATATTTTTGTACCCTGATATAAAGGGGCATTTCTATAATTTTATAAGCTACAGTTTTTTGTTAGAGTATTTTAATGAGAAATTCGTTTAGAAAGTAGACTATGAAGTTTTTAGAGAATCTTGTTTCTGACTAGGGATAAGAAAATCTGTGAAAATCTTGCCTTCTCACTTTACAAAGAATTTGGATCAATTATATTAGATTTTTTAAATGTTTTTCTTTTGACTTGGATAAAATAAACAGGTTCTTATCAGAAAATTCCTTGTTCATGATATTACAGTTTAACTTGAATTACTGTTCAGAAAACTCAAACACAGATTATGTCCAGAGGCTGTTTTAGGAGTGGGACAGAGGGTCACCTGCCCAAGGCATGAATGTCAAGGGCGGAAAGTTTCAAATAAATAATATATTTGAAACATAAATTTGAACATAAAAAAATAAAGCAGATTGCGCGGTTACTTAATGAAAGTAATTGATAAATTATTAAGCAATAGATTAAAATATTCGAAATAGTTAAATAATTAAAATAATTATATTATCTAATAAATAGAAAAACAAAATTGTTTGCAGATGAATATTCTGTTAAAACTTTGTCTGAAGATCATGCGGGAGACTGAGGAGGGACTATTCAATATTCTGCCCCGGTTGCAAGAGAGGCTCAGAACCGCCACTGCTTCCGTCCGTATTTCCCCTTATCATCGCCTAATTAAGTTCTTTCAGGTTCTCAAGTTCATCGTGTTTTTTTTTAGGTATTTTTTTTCTTTTGTCTTCTCTGTCTTCCACTTTTGATGTTTTTACTCCTTGCTATTTTTTACTTGCTAATCTTCAAATGTTTTCCATTTCGATTTGTATTCGTTTTTCTGTGTTACTCCGTGTTTTTTGTTTACTATTGTGCAGCACATATAACAATAAAAAATAATATTTATATATATATATTATATATATATATATAAAGATATATATATATATATATGTTATATATATATATATAAAGATATATATATATATATATATATATATTATATATATATATATATATATATATATATATATATATATATTCTCTCACTCTTCCTACCTCTCTCTTACTCTCTTATACACACATACGTCTGGTTGTATGATGACTTGCTTCATGACGGTCTTCTTAATTGTATTGAAAGAACAATTGAACACTGATATTAACCTATTTTTCAACTCTAGTCTTTGTTGCTCTATATTAGTTCTAATTCTTGTGTTTTGTTTCAGGATCCTTGGCCATTCACATGTTAAGACCTGCGAAAAGGAGCCTAGATTAAAGCAGCGAATAATCATATAGCTCATAAGAAATGTATAAGACATTGGTAGAAATCAGCTGATTGCTGTGCTGATTTATAGTTGATCCTGTTCTGATCTATAGCTGACCTTGCTAGAAATCAGCAGATTGTTGTGCTGACTTACAGTTAAACATAATTTGAGTGATTACTTTCAAAGAATGACCTGATCTGTTAAAAGTAAACACCATTTTAGTCATTTTGTGAAATTGTCGTTCTGGTATAACTTGGATTAAGGCCGGGAGGGGTCAATAAAGTGGACTTTGAGACTATTTTATGTATGTGAAAGTGAAGATTAACGCGTTTTTTTCTTTTTTTCTTTTTTTTTTATTTATTTTTTTTTTTTTTTTGTGAATTCCAGCTCTTACTTGGCTAAGAATTGTAATTACGAATCTTGGAATGATACGAAGTATGCTTCTTCCCATAATTCAAAAAAGGGGCCCAAGCGTTAAAGGTATTGCGATGAGGAAAAGAGCACCTTGGGCAAGGTAGCAAAGACACGGTTTGTCTGATAAATTTTCTAATCTGCCCATGAAAACCATGGAAAAGCTTTATGTTGCATGTTTATAAAATGCTATTCCAACCTGGCTGTTTGCAAGACGGAACCGGTATATGGGGGGCATGGCGACATTGGCAAAACAGACTAAAAAAATAAAATACTAACGATTTAATACTCAAAGCCTTACTGACGATGCCTTTAGAAATCCCGCCTTATGGTTTAATTGCGACGAGACAATGATTAGGTACGATCCATCTTTGCCTTTTTTTTTTAGCACAGAGAGGAACTGAAAAACTCGTTTAAAAGTTTTGTGAACGAAAAGGATGGGCCAAAGGTGTTGGCATGTGTCAATCTCAAAGGCGATTCTCCCCCACTGGTAGTGTACAAGGGTGAAAAGATAGACAAAATGTCCTTGAAATGGTTCCAATAGGTGTAAAGGTTTTCCATAACAAATCAGGATGTTTCTCAAACAGATGGAAGACATATTCTATCCATAGTTAGTTGAAAAGGGTCACGAATAGGTTGTTTTGTCTATGGAGGGTCTCACTAGTATTGTATCTGTAGTCATCAGAATTTGCCAGAGAAAACAAATTTTAAGCTAGTGTGCATATTACAAAGTACTACGCACATTTTGTAGCTCTTACTTGACTTCTGGCTCCTGCCGGGCGCTGCTCGGTTTAGAGAGTGACGTATGCCTCCTATCCAAAGTCGTAGATCGGCTTTGCGAGCAGATGTGGTGGCAGTTGAAGCAGGTGTCTGAACCATTATAAGGTTTGCTCGGCTGCTTGAGTCGAAAACCGAGCATGCTTTGTGAGCTGTTGAAGCTTCTCATTGAGCAGCAATTACGAAGCACTTTGGGACAGGTAGCGAAAGAAAAGGGTTTGTCTCATAAATTTTCAAAAGATGGGATACCAGGGGAAAGGTTCATGGGCAACTTTTTAAAACGAAACAATGACCTGACAGTACGTATTGCGGAACCGACACATGGGGGGAGGGCGACCTTGACAAAAGAGAGAATTCTCAATTTTTTCACTACTCAAAAAGAGCAACTTCTGTAATGCACAGAAATGGGCCTACGAAACAACATAACAGCCAGGGTCCAATAACTATAGGCCAACCACTTATACAGAATCAAATAATAAAAGAACATTTTGGAGCAAGCTACATTGCAGGACTTCGTCTCAAATGACGAACCAATGTTATAGAAATGACCAGTCTGTATGAATATTGGAGGTCTGTTGAAAAGGAGTACTGATAGTTTGAGATTCTATACCTATGCAGTCGATAACACGAACAGGTTTTAATTTGCTGGAAGGGCTGCCAGCTGTACTGCTAATTGATATCCATGAAACCACAGCGTCATCAAATGAGATATTTGACAGGGATATCTCCTGCACTAATCAATGAGGTAATGCAAGAGAGCCTGTGTCAAACTTTCTCCATGTATGCTTCTTCTATGTCGTCGATTTTAATTTAGTAATTTGTAGCTCTGTTTCACATGAGCTTAATTTCATTCAACTTCGAAATCAGACAGGGTTCATGTTTCGTAACTTGCTTTGCCTATTCGTACTTAACGACTCCTGAGGAGCCCAGCATCAAAAAGACTAAAGATTCGACTCAGAATGGTTGTGCAATACTTGCTTTAGAAACAGAAGTCACTGTTGATTTGATTTGTCTGTACATTCCCCAACCATTTCTTTGGACTCTATGCTGCGAGATTGTTGATTTTCTTTTGCATAATGTTTAAACTTACGAGTTTAAAGCAAGGAACCGATGTTAATATAAAAATTGTTGGTGGGGCAGGTCCACTTCATTTAGCGACTTTATGTAGACACTCGTAAACTGTAAATGCTTTGGAGGGGGTTCATTCCACTGGAAAGTGAAACTTGGTTTTTGTTGTTTGAGTTAGTGTCTTTCTTCCTCCCGTTTAGTTCACTTATAAAAGGTTAGATTTTGCTGTTGTTTTCTTCTTTGTTTCTTTTTGAGCACTGAGGACAACTTGGCGGAGGTCCTTATCGAAATATTTGCTTGTTTTTCATATTTAGCTACTGGCTGATAAATTCCACTGGACGCTGATGTTAACATAAGAAAAAACAAAGAATGTATTTTTTCTAAATTCTTTTTCCATTTTATTTGCTGAACTTTTTTGTTTTAATAAATAATTTCTCGGTTTATGTTTAGTAGTCAAGATAGTGATATTTTGGTAGTGAAACGGTGCTGCCTAAGTAAAGAGTGATAGTACTTCAATGCATTTTTATCTGATCATGACACTTTTCATGGTAGATGCTTTGGAGGGGGCTCATTTCACTGGAAAGTGAACATTATATTGTCCTTTTTAAAAGACTTAAATGATTGGATAGAGATCAGCCACCCTCCCCAAAGACACTTGAACGAAATTCTGATCCCTGGGAGACTCCAATTTCATCAATGCAGGTAAGATTTTATTAGATCTAGGCCTTTACATCTACTACCTGTGTTATTAGTTTCCTCCATCAAAATTATATACGTTCTGAGACCATACTGGCTATGCATGATGTATGAAAACAAAGAAAGGGAATAGAAAATGAAAAGAACAAACAAATAGGTGAAAAAGCGAGGATTTTATCAGCCAGTAGCTAAATAAGAAAAACAAGCAAATATTTCGATGGAAAATAAAAATGACAACTTTGATTCAGCTCTGGCCCAGCATATATACGAAAATCCTGACCATTTAGTTCTTTTTGAAGAGGCAACTTTAATATCTACCGTAAATGGTCTACCGCAATCTTTTAAAGAGGCAATTGAGATAAAAAAACAACAACATATAAATAGAAATTTGGCTATAAATAGAGACACGGGAGATATTTCCTTAAGCCCAATTTATAATAATTTAATATTAAAAGACTATGAATACTTTCGCCCAGTCTAATTTAAGACAACCTGTTCGCATATTTATTGAAAACAAAAATTGTAGACAGGCGAAAAATGTTGCAAGGCAAAGGATACTTATTCAATCTAATTGGTAACTTCTCTTTCATTGATTTAAACTTGGTTTTTGTTGTTTGAGTCAGTGTCTTTCTTCCTCTCGTGTAGTTCACTTATAAAGGTTAGATTTTTCTGTTGTTTTCTTCTTTGTTTCTTTTTTTAGCACTGAGGACGACTTGGCGGAGGTCCTAGTCGAAATATTTGCTTGTTTTTCATATTTAGCTACTGGCTGATAAAATCCTCGTTTTTCACGTATTTGTTTTTTCTCTTTTCATTTTTTATTCCCTTTCTTTGTTTTCATACGTCCATCAAAATTTCATGGTTCCGCGTAAAAAATACCTTTTTTATATCAAAGAAAAGAGCAGACACATGCTTATTATAGTTTAGTGAATCATTAATCTCTAAAATTAGTGCAGCAGTAGCTTGTTCTGTGGAACGACCCGACCTGAATCCAGACTGACTTTTATTAAATAAATTTCTTAATCGAAATACAAAACAGTTCTTTTGTGAATAATTTTTTTCTAGAACCTTGTATATTGGAGAAAGAATAGCCATTGGACGATTGTTGCCTATATCTATCTTATTATTTTGCTTATGGCCGCTTTTTAGATTTGTAATTACTTTTCAGAATTTACCGAAAGTAAAAGAGGCCAGAAACATGCTAGAATTTTCAGATGACGTTAGATATTTTTTATGTGAATAAAATGGAGATTCAGGGGTTTCCAGTTCAACAGTAATACTAATATGAAGAAAATAATCTACAACAAGATCCTTCCCCTTCGATTCAACACCATTTTCATTTATGGTTACTTCTGGGTGGGGTGTCTTAGTATTGTTTTCAGTTTTTTCTTGACTAATTTTCATGTAGTCCAAGGTGAATCAGGTTGTTTGGGCGAGGTTCTTTTCCGGTATGTACTTTTAAATGGGCAATGAAGGTCCACTTTTTCATTCAGAATTCAGTTAAGTACATCTAAGGATGTATTTTGATCATTCTCATTAGTAACTATCTACACTGTTAAGATTACGTTTCAGTTCATTTGTATTTACTTGTGAGAAATTTCTCCTCTTCATAGGATTTTTTTATTGGCTATCTTTTATGCTCTATAATCAGACATTAGAATTCAATGGTCATACGTATCTTCCGTAACCACGAATGCAGCCTCACATGGATGAGGTGCAAAAATGTTATCAATCAGAGAAAAAGAAGAATTTGTTATTTATGTCGGAATAAAAAATATAGGGTTCATACCATGAAAAGGGTTAAATTCTAAGAACTGAAGGACATATTGGTCAATTCCTTGCTGGCTTGATGGGAGGCATCCCATTAAGTCCATATTAAAGTCCCTAAGGATAAAAATGGCATTTGAAGATGATATCACACTTAACGTATTTTCAAATTTGTCAATAAAGTTTGCCACCCTAGATGAGGGAGGACGATAAATTACAGCAATTAAAAATTTATCATAAAGCTTTCAAAAATCATCTTAGTATTCTGATATAGGAATTCTTCTTTCATCCGTGCCGGGATATAATTTTCAAGTAGTATTGCTAAACCACCTTGCTAATTTCGAGTTCTGCTTACAAGAAAAAATTAGAAATCGCAAATATTAATTTTATTTGCCGAATTCTCATCTAAAAATGTTTCACAAAATCCAAGCATATCCGTAACCGATTCAAATAAAAACGAATTCGGGTGCAGCTTGCCTACTCTTCCATCCACGACAGTTCCAAAAAGGTATTCGCCTCATATTTGGATTTGTATGAACTATTTCATGAGAAAGCAAATATTTATGTGGGGGGGGGGGGCTAAAAAAGAGTTTTGAATTTCATTATTATCATGGGCTAGGGTCGTTTGGAATACTTTAATAAAAAGAACTGGATTTCTTTCAAATTCATCTTGCATTATTTTCTTGTTTTATTTTGTAGGTAGGCTGGTATATTAAATCCTGTTAATACAAATATCACACATTGGGCCGGCAGTTGAAGGGAGACCTAGCGTAATCCTAGGCCTATTATTGGTCATTACAGGTTTGTTTTTTATAGTGGGTGACTCTCATTAATCAGCAAGATTTGACGTCTTGTACAAGAGTTCTCAATCCCAATCCTATTGCGTTCAACTTGTTGTGTATTCATGCGTATAAATATTGTAGTTCACTGTGAAGGATGCCCACAATAAGCAACTTAGCTTGGAAAAGGTTTATTTAACAAAAATCCACTAGAACCATCAAAACCTACAAGAATTATCCGTTAATCAGATTTCGGTGCTAAGCCGTTTTGTTAACTAGGCTATGATTTCATTGTAGGGAATAATGAAATCTCCACGAAGCTGGGCAGAAAGCCAGATTTGAATGCTGAGCAAGTGGTTGGCTTTGGAGAGTACCTGGTTAGTCGAAAGACGGTGCGACAAGCCAAAAGTATCGCCAATCTCCTAACATCATTGGAGTACCTTACCACAAATCAGTATTTTATCCCTTTGGTTTTATCAGTATCTTCGCAACCAGTCATATCTTCTGAAAATCGCAACCTCTTAGTCCGTGTTTGCGATTTACTTGGCAATGAAATTCAGGTGTCGAAAGTCAAAGCAAATAGTATCGTATCTACTGATGATAAAGTGGAAGTGAAGAAGGACATTGCTCTCTCTGCAGAAGGTAATAACTTCAAGTTATCACTTGACGGAGATATGTCTGTGGGTTTCTACACTGCAGAATTATCGGTCGATGTTGTTG
Source organism: Artemia franciscana (assembly GCF_032884065.1). Taxonomy (NCBI): domain Eukaryota; kingdom Metazoa; phylum Arthropoda; class Branchiopoda; order Anostraca; family Artemiidae; genus Artemia; species Artemia franciscana. The sequence goes on from NC_088872.1 coordinate 8,662,480, forward strand.
GTGATAGCCCTTTTATTGGAGCTGACAAGTCTACAGTTAGTTTCAAAGTTGTTTCAGAGATAGCTGTCACTGGCCAGTGAATTTCATTGCCAAGTAAATCGCAAACACGGACTAAGAGGTTGCGATTTTCAGAAGATATGACTGGTTGCGAAGATACTGATAAAACCAAAGGGATAAAATACTGATTTGTGGTAAGGTACTCCAATGATGTTAGGAGATTGGCGATACTTTTGGCTTGTCGCACCGTCTTTCGACTAACCAGGTACTCTCCAAAGCCAACCACTTGCTCAGCATTCAAATCTGGCTTTCTGCCCAGCTTCGTGGAGATTTCAAAAATACCATTGAGTACCAGAGTTGTAACTGATAGTCCTCCTTCAAACTGAACATACTTGTTGTCAACCGTGTCTGCTTGAACTACGACATCTTCTATACGGTCATAATATTGTTCAATATTTCCAGGGAAATTGGAAGCAATATGAAAAGCGTAGCCCAGACTTTGAGCCGAATCATCTTGTTTCAGAATCCTATCCAGGATTGGGCGAATTTTTTCAACGGGTGTAGATAGATTAAATGCTGCCAATGATTCAACAATATAATATAGATCAGCCATGGAACTTGCGTGGTTTAGTGATGATATGAGGACCTCTTGAATTCGATTGTCAGCTACAACCCCACATTTTGGTAGAACAGCAGCAGATTTGGCAATATAAAAAATATCTTCTGTTTTAACATTATTCAGTGCTTCATATTTCAATAAATTGCAGGATTGCTCTAGGTAAGCTTCTGGTGAAAGATCCAACTTCTGAAGAGCTGAAGATACTCCATAAAGTGTACTAAGATCTTTGCAAGGGATATAACTGATGAGAAGATTTTTAATTCTAGTAATATCGGTCTCATGTATATAACTTGTAGCAGAAATCGAGCTCACAGCTCTTAAACACAAGAGTAATGCTGAGAAGGTCTTCACAAAATCAAAATTCTTCATTTTTGGAATGAAGGGAAAGCATTTGTAATACTTCAGACAATTTGCCAATGCCATTTGATTTAGCTGTCCTTATGACACCGATTATCTACTAAGCTTCAAACTCTTGATTTTCTTTTTTAAGGTTTTTAAATGTTGTAATCCCCTGTGAAAATATATACAAATATTTTTTGCAATTACTCGTTTTTGCCCTTTAAGCAATTTAATGAAAACTTATCCATCCATAAAAATTTTCAATTTTTCCTCATAAGTGAAAGAACGTCATTGCAATACTGGTGTTTTTAAAAACGACGTCATTCATATATATGTTTTTTTTCCAAAATCAAGGCTCTTAACGAATTTTCTCAAACTCCTGACATATCTGGATTGTAGTTTAGGCCAGAATACTAATTTTACCCAAAAAATATGGAACCGTTTTCGAGAAAAAATAAGTACATAAGTGCGTAAATTATTTCTCACTTATAAAGATACTATATGTATTTGCATGCAAATAGCATGTATAATTTATAACACTTAAAGTTGCTTATATTTTTCAGAGTACATTCGTCTTTTGCGAAACCGTATCTGTCTGAGTTAAAGTGTGTATGAGACCTTTGATGAGTTGGAATAAGCGTCTATAAGAAAAGAAGACATAACTAATAGGCTAGTTTGAGCCAATACTTCATATAAAAGACAATTTTAGGTCTACTGTTACAAATGAAAATTATCTAAAATAAAGCAAAGTATTCTTATTTTCTGATGCAAGGTAAGTACCTGATAATGGACCATCTATGAAATGGTCACGCTCATATAGGCTAAGCTAAACAAACAACTTTCAAAATATTTGAAGAGTTGATTTAGTTTTGGAAAATTTTTCTTTTAGGGACTTCTTGGTATCATAAAAAGTAGTTGAAAAAAGCAAATGAAACCACAAGATTGAATTCAGGGGCTAAAATATACCTAGGAAGGTGTTGTTATGCTACAATCTCTACCCTTTTCTTATTGCTAAGGGTTAGAAGGTTGTATATGTGATAGGCCTATGTCTGGTAAAATTCTAGTTAATTGACTTCTTGCTATCTCAGAAAGGGTTTAGGTTAGGAGAATGAAACTTTCAGGGATGACTCTACAGACTAAAGTATGTACCAGGAAGGTATTTTGAAGCAACTACCTCCACTCCTAGAGCCCTGACCTTTGACAACCTTTAAAAATATGGGTGTTATAAAAATGAAACCTTGCAAAATAGATCTTCTGCTTAATTGAAGTACAACAAAATTGTTTTCAGCTTCATAACTTTGCTCAAATCCATTTAATAAGGTCTTAAAGATATGCAAATACATTTCCTAAATTGTGAAAAAAAACATTAATATGGCTCAAATACCAGGAATTGCATTTTCAGAACTAAAGGCAGAGAAAAAACAACTAGTAACTGAAAATTGAGGTAAAATGTTGTTTTGTCAAAATTTCAATAGGTATAGACATGTCATGCAGGCAAATTTCAGGACCCTCTAGAGGAAGGAGGAGTAGAGGTGGGTACTTTAAAACACCTTCCTGGGACATACTTTAGCCTGTGGACCCATCCCTAAAAGTTTCATTTTCCTAACCTAAACCCTTTCCAAGATGGCAAGAAGTCAATTAACTAGAATTTTACCCTAGTTTCATAAAACCATCATAGAAGGAGCACTTTTTTGTTAATTTCTCATCAACTGTTTATTATAGAACATTGAAACATATGCCATTAGATACATCTCAATGAGAGGAAAACAAGTGTGTATTATTACATATAGCAAGATTCTGATGATCATGTATTGTTTTCTTGTCATTATAGCAAGATTCTGATGATCATATATTGTTTTCTTTTCATTATTAGAGAAGCACATTCATTTCTGGTTGACCCCCCTCCTCCATGAGGCAAACTAAAAATGTATAAAGTGGGCTTGTTTACAGGTAACATGACCTAAAGAGCAAAGCATAATAGTCCATGAGCCCTGCAGGCAGTGGGGTAAGATCTTTATTCTATATTTATTCAACAAAGAGTGATAAAAAAAACAAAAAAAAACAAACAGAGTTTATTAAATGGATATAGAATACAGACCTTGCCCTGCTGTCTGCAGGGCTCATGGACTAATACACTTTGCTCTATAGGTAATGTATGTCAGGTTGGCCAAGTAGAAGTGGGTTCAAGAGTAGGCCAGGCGACATGGATAGGTAGTGTTACCTGTGAGCAAGCCCTTTCCATGCATTTTTAGTCTTGTTGAAGAGGGATTTTAGAAAGCAAAAAATGGATGTTCTTCTTTAATAATGACAAAGAAACATTATGTGATCATCAGAATCTTGCCATATGCAGTAATATGCACTTTAGAGTACTTGGAACAAATGTAAACATGTACCCTATTTTTTTATATAACTTGAATCAAATCATTAAACCTTGTTTTTGCTGTTTAAATTATCAAGAGACACTAAATATGTTTTAAAAAAGATTTATTTTCATTTACAAGAGGATTCTGTTACTATTAGACTACTAGTTTCTTCCAAAACAACTTGAAAAAAATCAGTTAAATGCAATGAATCACATAAATTATCTGTGGCCCTGAGCTAGTTAATTGACAGAATTTCAATATCTTGGAGCTTCAGAGCTCCTCTATGAGTCAACTCTAGAGGCTGGAGAAATTTTATTCTGTCAGACTTTTTAACATGACCTTGTCCTCCTGTGCCTGGTATGCAAAGTAAGGCAAGTTGGTCTTTCTTACAAATTTGACTTTGACTTTTCCATACTCTCCTAATGTAAAGCTTCTGGCTTTTGTTCTTCCAAACATCAAAGGGTTCCTTGAAGCTCACTATAACCCAGGATCCAACAGTCGATTTGGCATGTCTTTCTGGTACTTCTGTGCCTGAGTCAGAAGAACTTGAGCCTTGCAAGTTGTAATCCTCAAGTTCAGCACTGGTTCACTTTTTTTCTGATTTGTGCCAAACTTTTCTGGTTGACTTTCTGACCACACACACCAGTTTTCTTTTTTTCTAGGATAAGCCATATTGGTAAATATTTTGCAGTTCATATAATTGACTTACCAATAAAGTGAAAATACCACTCAATGCCTTTTTTATCTTTGTATGAGTTCTTGGTTGTTTTTGACAAAATAATACTACATTTCCTCAGCTCTGTTTTCAACAAAATAATACTACATCTTCTCAGTGCCAAAATTATTTATAGTTGGGTTAGTTAGGTTAGATTTGGTAAAAAAAAGTGCTTAAATTTGCAATAGAAGCAATTATTATATTTGTAAAGAACATAAAAAAGGCATTGAGAGGTATGTTCACTTTATTGGTAAGTCAATTATATGAACTGTGAAATATTTACTGTCCTTTTCTTCTCTCCAGCAGAACATGACTGTGTGTTAAGTAGAAGCTCAACTGGTTTTTCTACCAGCATTAAGCACTCATAATCTGACTCTTCAGATGGCTGTTCCCTGACTGTGCCAGTATCCTCTGACACTCTAGCCAACAAGACTTTTAGCCTTTTTGTGTGCCATGGCATACTGTATTATTGTTTCTGTCTGCCAAACCAAGATTGCCTCTGGACCAAACTGAATTTCTCTAAGATAAGAAACTAAACTGTCTTGAAGTTCACCACCGTTTTCATCAGGTGGTAGATGAGTAAGCACTATTTTTGGCCTTAATAGATATGTTCCACACTTTTCAAACCAGCTCTAAGGAGAGGTTTTCTGGAGCATTTACTTCAATCAACATGAGAAGAGTGTTTAGAAGCTTTGGAAACTGATTTTTTCAATGGCACTTAGATTTCTCCCTGGTCCCATCTTCTACATGTCTAGAATTTCTCTCCACTTTTGTTTAGAAGGAGAAAAAATGCAACATCAAGAGGCTATAGAAGATGAGTTGTGTTTGGTACCAGGAACTTGAAAAGAATGTCTTTTTCATCACATAGTCTTAGTATTTCTGGGGACAGGTGGGATGAGAGGTTGTACCAATCCGTACTATTTTCTCAGATAGCCAATGACAGTTGGGCAAACTAATCTTATTGAAGAATCTTCAAAAGTGACTCCATCAACCAGACTGTGTTCTATTGTACCATGCATCAGTTGGGCAGCCAATGATCTAGGCATCATACAAATGGATTACCCTGTAGCCCACATAGGGAGGAACCACTATACCACTTGCTATAACTGTCATCATTAGCAAAACACTTGCTTTTGAGGAGTTAATCACCTTTTCTGGATACTTCATGCTGCAATTCACAAACACATTTTTCTTCCCCAACTTGTCAGTAAGATTCATTTTATCATAGTACATGATATTTTGCTGAGGAATTCCTTCTATGTCTTTTGCATGTTCCTCAAAACTCACTAACTGAAGCTTCATTCACTTTTGCTAAAGCTTTTTTTTATGTTTGAAGTCATTCTTTCTGACAGTCTGCCTCTGTTTCTTTCTAAAATGTTCTTTACCTACTGCATGTCTTTTTGAGGAGGAATTCCTTCTATGTCTTGCATGTTCCTCAAAAACTCCCTAACTGAAGCTTGATTCACTTTTGCTCAAGCTTTTTTTTGCATGAGGTCTCTCTGACAGCCTGCCACTGTGTCTCTCTAAAAATTTCTTCATCCACTGTATGTCAGGAAAATTGTCATTGAATCTGCCAGATTATCGCCCTGTTAATCTAGGTGTTACTTCACAAAACACCTCAAGTCAAAAGCTATCATGGGATAGCCCATATGTCCAAAAGTCACCAAGCTTTTCATGTGTTCCTCTTGAAACTTGTTGATCTTGGGGCTCTTCCCATCTTTAAGATTTTATATCCTTTTTTCTTGCACTATGATGTCTATAGACGACACTTTTTGGGATTTGTCACCAGCTTCTATAAAAGAAACTGTGGTGTCAATGGTAGCTAGAGCATGTTCTAGGGCATCATTGTCCATCTGCATTCTTCTTATGCTCATGTCTCTTGATTGAGGACTTTACAACCTTAAAAGGACAGATTTTTAGTAAAAGAAAAACAAAAATTGTCTGAGTTGCTTAATTCCATTTTTTAAACAAGTTTGCCCTGTATGATCCCTGACATAGGATATTGCATCTTCCCCATGACTGTGGCTTTGCTACAATTCACAGTCTAGATCTACATAGCCTAAGCTGGGCTATTTTAGTTAACTATCAAATCTACATTTGTGTTTGTCAAAAAAAGGGTTGGAACACAAAATAGTAAAACATTCCTTTTAGTGGATAGTGAGATTTGGTCCACTTACATGGATAGCTTTCTGTTAAAATAGTCCAGTGTACACCAAATCCTATTGGGCAAATTTATCTCTCTTGAGATTTCTTCCCAAGCCTTCTGAATTAAATAGGATGTTGGTTGCTTAATTTTTGACGAAATTTAAGAGCTGAAATCTGTCTTTCAATTGCCTCCGTGTTCTTTTCTTCCACTATCCACAAGTGTTTTAACTGCTTGCATTGGATTTTTTCATTACATGCCTCTTGCAGAAAACCACAAGTATGAGTTGCAAGAACATTTGTAAAAGTTTCTACTAAATTTTAAGAAATGGTATTACAAATTTTTAGAATCTTATGAATCAGGAGTCTTAAATACTTTTCTTGTGCATCATTTGAGCAGAATAGCTATAATGTAAGGTTTCACTTTTACAAATATATGTCATTATGACATCCCTTTTTGAACATGTACACAAGTGTTGGGGAGCTTCAGCTTATTCAATCAAGATGGATAGTCAAGATTCTTGCATCCCTCAACACCTGTCTTTAGACATATTCTATTTCTTGCTGATCACCCTTGTTCAGGAGTGTTTCAACACACATCCCAAGTTCTAGCAATGGCTGCACAAGACCCTTGTACAGTTCAGTCATAACTTTAGATGTTCTGCTGTGTACAGTGCACTTGATTATGCCAAGGGTCTGGGATGTTTTGGCAATTGGTGTTTGTGCATGTTTGTTAAATTTGAGTTCATCATCACCAACAATTTCCAAATCTCTCCTGTCTGCCAAAGAGTCAATCAATTGTCTTGAACCATCCCCTTCTATCATATAGTACTGCCACCTTACATTCTTTCTCCCTAAGTACATTGACTTGCACTTCTGAATGTTAAATTCAAGTTTCTACTCTTGGGTCCATAGTGAAATCAAATTCATGTCTTCTTGTATGTAAGCTTGTGTAACTGATGACTGTAGAGCCAATAATATTTGAAATATCAACATAAAGGCTCATCTTATTTCTTACATTTCTTCAAGCATCATTAGTGAAAACATTGAACAATGTTGGACCTGGGATTGTCCCCCGAGGCACACCACTTCAACTTCTGAGAAGAATTTGTGCCCATTGTCTTCAAATACCTTAACTTTGCTTTCCACTTGAAAGGAACTGCATCACCCATTCTACAACGTTCAGGTGGATACCAATAGCTATTTGTTTTATCTTCAGCAATGACAGACATAATCTCTGGCAATAAAAAGAAAAAGAAAATAAAAACCTAACAAGCATTTCTAATTTTTTACACTATACTGCAGTTAATACCATAGGAAACATAGACTGATATATTTTTTAGTAAATGAAGTAGAAAAGAGAATCTGTGAAAAATGAGATAATTCATTTGCAAGGAACAAAGGCCAGTGGTTTGAATTGGGAGGGGGGCATCAGCCCTCCTAGGTTTCATGGATAACACCTTTTTTGGTGTTTTCATTTAAAAATGTGCATTAAAAAATTGGTTCCCTCAGATTTTGAGATATATACCCCCCCCCAAAAAATAATCTGGAATTGGCAATGCTGCCAAAAACCAAATCAGTGATGATTTTCCAATTTACCATCTGGTATTCCTTGTATTCTCATCATTTTATTTCTTTTTAGGTATCAACCTTCAGTATGCAATTTTCAAATGGAAATGAACAGAAAAAGGATCAGGCTGCTGACCAAAATGCTTCTTCCCCACAGAAGAAGTTTAACCCAGTATCCCCCCAAGGAAATGTTCAGTCATTTTCATATTCACCACTAACCCAAGTTGGAATGTTTAGACCACCTAATGTGCAACTTCTCCAGAATAGTCCAGCACAAAGATTACCCAGTACTCCTAGTAGCATTAATCAACAAGTCCCCCTACGAAGTCCTTTGCCTTCTCTACCAACTTATAATGGATTACCTACAAGACAACAAGGACTACCAATTCAAGGAATGCTTCAGCCTACACTGACACCTCCTGTACCAATCTATAATGGCTTACCTTCCAGATCACCAGGAATTCCAACTCAAAGATTGACTCAACCTTTATCATCATCTGTTGCTACTCCCCTTGTAAATCCTCCATCAATTAAGCAAGCACAACCTTCTTTTGCTGGAAGACCCTTTCCTATACCTCCAAGGTTCCCAAACAATAATTTAGTCCAAAACGCTCCTTCTGCCCCTCCTTCAAGGCAACCTGGTGCTCTATCTAATCAACCAAGCCTGTCACAGAGGCAATTTCCAGTACCACAACAACCACCATCTATTTCAAAACCTCCTGTGATGAATGGAGTCATAGATATGCAACCTGGTGTGAATGGTTTTCAAGGTCCAATGCAAGCTAATATGATGAGACCCATCCAGCCTTCTGGTCAGCAGCATCCCCAAAATTATGCTTCAATGCAACAGACTTACCAAAATTCTTTGAATGCCCAGTTTAATCAGATGAGTGTTACTCAAAGTGGTTTTAATAGAATTTGGGGGACAGAAGCTATAGACTTACTTACTACTCGTGATGTGTTGCCACCAGAGGGAGTTACTCTACCAGCTATTAATTTGCAAAAAGAGCATTTGAATCAACTAAACTGTAGTAGTGACATAATGAGATGTACACTAAGGAAAATTCCAGAGACACAGTCTATATTGGAAAAGGCTAGACTCCCTTTAGGCATTTTAATACATCCATTTAAAGACTTGCAACAACTGCCAGTTGTGACCACAACAAACATTACCAGGTGTAAATACTGTAGAACTTATATAAATCCTTTTGTTTATTTCATTGATCAGAGACGCTGGAAATGCAATATTTGTTTTAAGGCCAATGAATTCCCTGAGGATTTTTTATATGACCCTGGAACAAAGCAGTACTTGAGTGACCCATCTAGAAGACCAGAAGCACAAAATTCCACTATTGAGTATATTGCTCCTTGTGATTATATGACCAGAGCTCCACCTCCTGCAACATATGTTTTTGTGTTGGAGACTTCAAGGGCATCTATATGCTCTGGTTATTTGAAAGTGTTTTCAAAGATTTTATTGGAAGAATTTGACAGGATACCAGGTGATGCCCGAGCTCAATTTGCATTTCTTACATTTAGCTCATCAATTGACTTTGTTGTCTTGGATGAGGGAGCAACAAAACCAAAATTGATCCCCTTGTCTGATATTGATGGTAAGTCAAGTTTTTTTTTGTGAAATTTCTTTTGACTATAAGAGCAAAAAAAAAAAAAAAAAGAAAAAAAAGGAGGATATTGGATGATATCACATTGGGAAAATAGGGTCTGAAATCTCAAAATTGTATTTTTTGGCCTCAGTTTTAATTTTTATCAGGAGGTAACTTGGACTGATATTTGGCTAATTTCTACCCAATTTCCAAAAGTACTGATCAAAAGGTCAGTTTTCCCAAAGTTAAGGTCTAAAAATTCATTATTTTCTGTGTTCAGACATCTTCTCCTTAGGAAGACTTCTATGCCCCCCCCCTATAAATACCCACCAATGCTTGTCATAATAATGGATAAACACAAGGGGGAGGATAGAGGAGACTCTCCTAAAGAAATTGAAACATTGTGGTCTTAGAGAGTATTTATTTCTGTTGATTGCCCCCCCCCCCTTATTTATACCCCTCTTATGTTCCAAGACCATACTGGCTATGCATGATGTATGAAAACAAGAAAGGAAATAATAAATGAAACGAGAAAAATCAAATAGGTGAAAAACGAGGATTTTGTCAGCCAGTAGCAAAATATGAAGATGAAAATCAAGCTAATATTTCGACAAGGACCTCCGCCAAGTCGTCCTTAGTGCTAATTGACAGCCTGTCTGCATATCTAATGAAAACCAAAATTGTAGACAGGCAAAATTTGTTGCAAGGCAAAGGATACTTATTCAATCTAATTGGTACCTTCTCTTTCATTGATCTCAAGTTGGTTTTTGTTTTTTGATTCAGTGTCTTTTCTCCTCTTGTAGAGTTCACTTAAGAAGGTTATATTTTTTTTTTTTGAGCACTAAGGACGACTTGGCGGAAGTCCTTGTCGAAATATTTGCTTGATTTTCATCTTATATTTTGCTACTGGCTGACAAAATCCTCGTTTTTCACCTATTTGATTTTTCTCTTTTCATTTATTATTTCCTTTTTTGTTTTCATACATTATACTCCTATTGTTAGGACCTGTGTTTGTCTGTGATTACATCCAAAGATGCACACATGCCCAACCCCTTGCAGGAGATTGTGATTTTTTTGTGGGATAGGGGGGATTACACATGAATAAAAATGTACACTTAGACCAAAAATTTCTCTGGAAGGTGAATCCTTCTGATGCCTCTCATTAAGAAGTGTTTCCCATATCCTCTTGTTAATGGTATGACTATAACTATGTCCACACATAAAGTAGTAGTGGAGAAGCATACCCCAAAAATTTATTCAAAGGACCCCCTCCTTAAAAAAGACAAATTTGGGCCTCAAAATAGTTGTTTCTTTCAATGCATAAAATTACATATCAATTTGCTATTGGCAACAAACACATATTGCAAGGTAATATATATTTGTCTTGCTTTCTTTATTATTAAAGCTTACACAATTTGTACTGAGATCTAACTCTGACACATAATTATTTTTGGTTAGGTTTCATATTTTGAGTGTCAAGAGGAGAGAATACTGAGTCGCAAAAATATTGAGAAATGGGTAAGTCTTGTTTAAAATCAGATAGAAAACGTCCTATAAATCTTCTCGGTCTTGTTGAGGCCAATTCTTGAGCCCCCAACCTTCTCTGCATTAATGCTTTACTTATCTAATGAGGTGTTTTGTCAACAGTAAATTAAAGTCTTTTAGGGCCATGAGCCAGTAGTATTTCACTTTTAATGATATTTGTCATAAATAAAATGTTTTATGCAAAATACTGAGTACTAATAACCTTTGTCTGGTTTGTGTTTGTTTAATCAGGTATCTCACTGCTGACTGGACAACAATTTTCTATGCATTTTACTTTCTCTTCAAATAAGCTGCTTATTTTCCTTAAAAATCCCATTTAACCTCTATAGTGAAGAAAAAGGGCGTTAGAAGTCTTTTTGCCATTAGTTTGATTGCACGACTTAGGAGACGAATGTCTGGAAATTATTTTGTTGGTTTAGCCTGTTCCCACTCTTTTCTGAAAACCTGCTTATGCAGGAATTTTGACTAAAGGTTTATTTTGGCTTCATGATAATGCGTCCTAAATGGGGTGCAGTGAACTGAAGAAACACTCCAAAGATTGGAGTTGGAGATCCTTCCAAATTATTTGTACAGCACTGACCTCCAATCATACTTTCGTTTGTTCAGACCTTATATTCAGACCCACTCTTTTCTGAAAACCTGCTTATGCAGGAATTTTGACTAAAGGTTTATTTTGGCTTTATGATATTGCGTCCCCACATGTGGTGCAGTGAACTCAAGAAACACTCCAAAGATTGAAGTTGGAGATCCTTCCAAATTATTTGTACAGCACTGACCTCTAATCATACTTTCGTTTGTTCAGACCTTATAAAGAGGATACACACGGTACATTTTTCATCCAGTGAAGAAGTTAAATATCTGGTTTTTCCTTTTTGTCTTTGCCTCTATTATTAGTTCCTATATATTGGGTGATACTGTTGATCTAATCTGACCAACTCTTTGGTTACCCCACCATTATACAGCCAGAATACAGAAGGACTACAGAAAAAATTAACTGATTTTAAGCTAAAGTGGCAATAAAAATATTTCTTATTCTTTTTTTTATCTTATGCAAAGACAGCTTAGTCAATTTTACTTAAGTAGTGAAAAATAATTCTTTCAACATGTAATTAATAAAATATATAGCAGTTCAATTTTATCCCAAGAGTATATCTTTTTGGAGATGATAACGCTTATCATGACTGTTTGTATTTAAGATTCAGTTGAGTGCCCTAAAATTGTTTCCCAGTGCAATTGAAATCTAACTAAGAAAATAAACGTATTTACGCATTTTAAATAAGCTTTTTTGCCTTGATTAAATGATTTGGGCTCTTTTCCTACAGAAGTAGAAGAACAAAAACGAACTCTAAAGTAACTTCATTATTCTAGAGAACAAAAAAGAGCTTATTGATGTTTCAATGTTTTTCCAGAAAAAAATACTCATTTCCTTCTTAAATCCTAAACAAATACTGTGATAAAAGATTTTCCAAAAGAAAAGAGGAAACCATCAATGTAGAAATAGTAATTACCCAATGAGTTTTGTTTTTGAAACTTAACTCAAAATTTGGCATTGTAATAACAGGTCAATACAACAGTGAGTAGAAATTGAGGTTATTTTACTTATCTTTTTGGCATGCGCTTAAAAGATAATGTGATTGATTTGTGAAGATCCAACAAGAAAATAAACACATAGAATTGAAGCCCATTTTTTAACACGGAATTATAGGATAATAATCTCTAGTTTTCTCTTTGTCTTAACACCATAATAATTGAAGGTCAAAGCGTCCATGGTGTCAGAGCCGTTCCTAGAGTTTGAAGTCAACTGGGGAAAAATTGATTTTAGCACCCCTCTCTTGACCCAAATATAAGCAAATAAAACCGAATCAAAGTGAAAACTTGAGCAAAGTGGGCAATCCCCCTGCTGTGGCGCTGGAGCTAGCTGACCCGGTTGCCCCCCTCTTTCGAACGGTTCTGCATGGTGGTCATGGCCAGGTGTGCACATTCATAGGTTAAGACATGTAAATACAGTAGGTAAATCATTTGTGTGTGGTATTTTTTATACTTAATGCTGGTATTGTATTAAAAAGGTTTCAAGATATGAAGGAGGATCGGTTTGAAGGGGTTGGGTGTTAACACAGAAGTACAAATACTTAAAGAAAGCAAACTACTTATATTCTATAATTTTTATTTAAAAACAGTATATGGGTCTACACAAAATTATGATCAACGACATGAACATCGAATAGTTAACCGATGAAGTGCTTGCTATGAACTTCACTGCACAAATTATAATGTCTCAACTTGTTTCTAAAAATTTTTGTCAGTTCATTTGGTGCAGAATTTAAAGAGATATTTCCCAACAAAGTTTTTCATATAAAAGTAAAGAGCAATTATTAAAACCTAAAACCAGGAGAAATAAAATCCTATAAGTCCAATTTAAAACAAACAGCATTCAAAAATCAATAAGTGAAATCTAAAAAGAATACAAATTAAAAAGAATAACCAAGTCAAACGGCCATAAATTCGATAAGGTCGGGACCCCTTCGATTTATTAACCCATCTAAAGGCTATAGAAAATTGTGCTTTACTGAAAACGATTTGTATTTCAAACAGTATGTTTTTTTATTTGTTATACCTCTGTTTCCCCACCGGACTTCTTTTGTCTTGGTTACTGTGTACAAGGAATTGTGTGCGGGACCATTGGGACACAGAAAAGGGCTTAAAACTAGATATACTCTCTGTCAACCCCTCCCTCCCTATATATGTTTTCTGCGACCTTATTTTATGTTTTGATTGGATATTTTTTTGCTCCATTCCTGTTGTACAATTGTGTAAGAATTAGCCTCCCACCTTTCATTGTAATAGCCACCAAGTCTGTAATGGGGGGGGGGAGAGTAGCGCTTTTGTAAAGCAGGTTTAGGGTGGAGAGAAACATAAAAACGTTACTATTCGCGTAAAACAGAGCTGAGAGTGGGAGTGTCGGGGACAAGTATAACTTTTTAGATGCCCCGAGTCGTTCATTGATTAGAAAATGTAGATGTATGTCACATGTAGGGGCATACCTATTATTCTTACAAGAACAATTATACTCAGCCGTCCCTGGCGTGGGAATTCTGTGTCCAAGGGGCACGGGTTCAATCCCAGCTGTGACCAGTTATTTAGTTTGGGATTGGGGTCAGTGGCTTGACTCTGTTTGCTCAGCCGGAGTCGACCCAGCTCTAAATGGGTACCTGGAGAAATCTGGGGAAGGTAAGCAGGAGGGATGTGCGAAAGCACAGGATGGTTGGGCCCCAACCCCCCATTGCACTTCCTGGCTGAAGGGCTATGAAGCGGAGATCAGCACCGCCGGTTCGGACCTTAAGGGTCTAGTACCATCTTACTTACTTACTTTTTGTTATCTCAAAAGATAATGCTAAAAATACCTAAAAACCTGTATTTTCTAACATAATGTACTGGAAAACAGGGGGAGAGGAGATGAGGAGTTAATAAACGCTTAAATAAAGAGTTTTGCTTAAATTGAGTGACATTTTTTGTGCACATACGTTTGCTAGTACTTCTACCCAAAATATGGTCTAAAAACTACGCATGCATCTTTCATATGATAGTTTTGGATGACTGGGGGAGGGGAGATCCATCTCATCTTAATCTTCCATGCTTAGTTCTGCTGCTTAAAAGGCAGTATTAATTTAATGATTAAACATGTTTAGCAGTACTGCAAAACCCTCGTTTTGTTATTATTTCAACTACATTTAAGTACATTAATCATATTTAAATGGCTCCTTTCACACTGCAACGCTATTTTCTTTTTAAGTTCGCCAGCTTCGTCCACCAAAGCTTTATAGGTCCATCTCCATTCATATTGAAATGGCTCCTTTCACACTGTAACGCTATTTTCTTTTAAGTTCGCGAGCTTCGTCCACCAAAGCCCATCTTTATAGGTTCATCTCCATTCATATTGAAATGTCTCCTTTCCCACTGCAACGACTCCTTTCAGCTGTTCGCCAGCTTCGTCCACCAAAGCACATCTTTGTTGGTCCATCTTCATTCATATTGAAATGGCTCTTTTCACATTGGAACGCTATTTTCTTTTAAGTTCGCCAGCTTCATCCATCAAAGCCCTTGTGTTTCATGCCGTCTTATAGTTAGGTTGACATAACGTCTTACGTTGGATTATTAAACGTTGCCATTTCAATATGAAGGGAAGAACAGAGCACCAGGATATAAGAAGAAGATTCTTATCGAGTGGCTAAAATAATTTGTAGAGCCGACTAAATGGGGAAGTTAACATTAAACTAGACATCTTTTTCAAGTAAATATTCTTCAATAGGCCTACATGTTAGCTAAACTTTAGCATTAAAATTCTGGGACACTTTTGAAGGGATTTGAAGATAGAGTTTTTTGTCTCTGTCTTTGTTTGTGTGTGTATGGGGGGAAGGGCTCTTTGCCCTTTGAACTGTAAGAAGTACATTTTGCATGATTTACCAAATAAGACTTCACAGAGTTATTTTTTAAGGGTTTTACCCAATTTGATGTTAAGATAGATTTAATACCCTGTACATGAAATTGATGGTATTCTGACTCAATTAATATTGATACGGTACACCAAATTGCGAGCTTCAAAGGAATGAAACAAAAAACCATGAAGGTAAATATGTCCTTTGGTCTTCAGAGGATTATACCCTTGGAAAGAAAAATGCTTCTTTTATATTATGCTTTTGTATTGATTTATTTTTTATTCGGCAATAAACATACAATTTCTATGAATAATGTTTCATAATTTGATTTCTAGAAATTTTCATACCAAAAGCTGAGGGCTTACTGGCAAAGAGGTCTAACTGTGAAGATTTAATACGAAAATTTCTCGAAGTTCTACCCGATTTGATGAATGTAGAAGGAATGTACGAGAACACAGGGAGTTGTCTAGGCTCTGCACTTCAAGCCGCTTCCAAACTGGCTGTAAGTACTGACCTTACCGGCATCCTACATTAAAACGCAATATACGTGGGTTTTTTATGGTTTGGTTTTGGGACAGGATATGTCAATTGTCCTAAAAAAAAAAACCTTGCGATTTTAAAATGAGTTAGAGAGTGAAAAGAGTTTTGTAGCGCATCTTCACCCACTGTGAAGGTAGTGTAAAGTTTAATCGTTTGTAGTTTTGATTTAAAACGAAAAATCCCACACTTTTTAAAGGGAGTTGGAGAAAAGAGCCTATAGCACGTCTTTGTTCACTGTTCGCATTTGCCAAGGTAGTAAGAAATGTACTTACTTGTAGTTTGCTTACGAATTTCTCGAAAGTTAACGTTTTTGAATTTGTAACGCTCGATCATTCATTTTGTCAAATGATCAAATAGAACATCAGAATTAGTATTATATTAAGTTCTCTGTATAGCTTGTTTTGTTTTCTTTAAAACATTTTTTGGGTAATAGGCTGTACAAGCCTTGTTTAGGAAGGAGGAGGTGGAACGTTTCATACCTAAATTTACTTCAAAAGAGGTAGGAGAGACCAACCATGACTGGAATTAAAAATAGAACGTTCTAGTTCCAATAGACTAACGGACATAGTTATGAATATATATATTATAATTGTACTAATAAATAATTATTTATTTTTTATGAATAATTATAATTATGCTGTAGTTGATATAATTGTAAAAATAATGGTTTTAGATTCTAATACAGCAGTATTATATCTGGTCTGAGAAGAACGCCTTCGTTTTGAAATTCCAAAATTTGTTCATGGTTCATTGACATTATACCATCTTCTGAAAGAAATTCTGAAAAGATGTTTGAAATGTTGTGGGACTTTTTGTCTTTAAATCTAATCTAGGAAGGGACGTCTTTGGTGTTGAACTATTTGTCTTCTTTTGCTTTACTCCACTTTCCTTTTCTGAGAGAGTGGGCAAAAATAAAATTATTATTGCTGTTGTTTTCTAGCTAAATACGATAATTTTTACGCATTTTCTCCTTTAAATAGAAAAAAATCGAAAAAAAAGTTTCTGATGGTAAAAATCTAATATTATATTATTTTTCAACAACTTATTATCCTTGTAGTATCCTTTCTGCATTCCCAGTCATGGAGCCTTCTGGGGTGTATGATGATGTATTTGCTTTATTGTATATTATCGTATCTGAATAAATATCTATTTTTAGCTCTTAATTTTAATCCATGTTAATCCATACATATATTTCACAGTAAAGAATACAGTAAATACACATTAATGAGCCCCAATGGTCTACCAGGAACTGTTCCTTCTGTGAATGAACTAAAAAATTTCCATGAAAAGTAAAGGAACATAATAAACCTAATACCAGTATAAATAAAGTCTTATCACAATTCAAACTCAAAACGACCTGAAATTACTATCAAAGAATAAGTGAAACCCAAAGCGAACATAAATACAAATAAACTATCATATCAGATATAAAGATAACAATTACTGATGCAGATAAATTAATAAATCTAAAAAAGAATAGAAATGAAATTGAATATTGAAGTTATATCCAAATCTAACTAAAATTACGACAAACAGGAGTTTAGCTAGTGCCCCTTTACCAATCCTCTAATCGTAGAAGTTCTAAAGCTTATTGCATTATTTGAGAGTTATTGAGGACTACATGTATTTTGAACAGTTTGCTTTAGTTTTTCAAAACATCAATGAAAAATAAATTAAATATTTGATATGTCTATATGATGATATTAATCCAAGGAAATCTCACTAGTTCAAGATTTTATTTCACTATAATCTTTTTTTATTTTTCAATTTTATAAATATGAGAAAAATGTTAATAATATTTTTTGTTTTCAGTAAAGCGTTAATGACAAAACAGGCTTTAGAACCTTTGCGGTTAGGGGATTTGGAAGCAATATGTTGCCAAAATCTAGTTTGCAGTAATTTTATATTCATTTTAAGATTTGTTTATTTATCTGCATCGTTGCCTGTTTATTTATTTTTAATATGATCATTTATTTCAGTTTCTGTTCGTTTCGGTTTTATTTATTCTTTGATAGTTCTTTCTGAACGTCTCGACTTGAATTGTGATATGACTTTGTTTCTGCAGGTATAAGGAAGAACTTATTTCTTGGAAAGTATTTTAAAATTAATTTTTGTTCGTTTTTGATTGCCAAAGTTATGTTGTTGATTAATATAGTGAGTATTTCCCCAGTTTTTCATGTCTTCCGTTTCAGAATTGGTACATCCGATTCTAATTTATTAATTCTAATTAGCATCCTGTCATTAATTTCTGCATTCCCCTTAGCATTCCCTGAAAGTTTCAAGTAAATACTATTATCTGTTCCTGAGATATTGCAGATACACATTTTTGACAGCCGGGATGCACATAGTGTCTTGTGATTGAGTTCAACATCACTGTCAACATTATTTACAACGATTCAACTTATTACCGTTAACGTACCTGTGATATTGGACACACCATTTCAACTAGCTGGATGTATATAGTTTGTTTTGAATTTGTTCAACATTCCCTGAAAGTTTCAACTAAATAGTATTAGCCGATTCTGAGAGCCCTTTTGACAACCGCGATGCATATAGTTCATTTTGATTAGGTTCAACCTTCCCTGAAAGTTTTGGCTTTATACCTTTAACTTTTCCTGAGATATTGCAGGCATGCTATTTTGACAATCAGGATGCATATGGATGCTAAGGACCCCACACATACTCCCTCTGTATGCATGCATGTATGTTTGTTTATTGTCCATTTACATCTTGCTTTTTAAAGTGATTAATTTGAAAAACCTTTTCCCAAAAAACAAGATTTTTCAAAGAAAAGTAAAGATTTTTCGAAAATGAGCGGAAATTCCAAGCGTAAGACTACCAGAAATAACCATCAATAAATATATGAAATAACAGGAATAACAGAAGTAGGGCTGATAGTGTAACACTACCAGAAATAACCATCAATAAATATATGAAACTCAAAACGAACAGAAATTGCAGTAAATAACCGAGCCAAACTCAAAAGGAGCGACAATTAACATGAGTAGGGCTGGCAACCCATAAGCTGGCCAGCTTAACCCTTAAGCTGGCCTTCTTAAGACCAAAACATAATTTGCATTTTCAAAAAAACAACAACAGAGGACCGCAGGTTGTAATTTTAATATAAACACACTGATATTTATTCTTTAAAGTTTTAATAATTTTTTATCTATTAACGTAAAGAAATGAAAGCATTTTAAACGTATTTTGTTTTCAGTAAAGTGCAAAATATGTTCTGGTCTTGAGAATGCATGGAGTTTGTCAGCCCTTTTCGTGTTAATTTATACTCGTATTGTGTTTGGCTTGGTAATATTTATAGTAATTTCTGTTTGTTTCGAGTTTCATTTATTTGTTGATGGTGATGTGTGTTAGTTTTCAGCATGGTAGGTTATTTGACTTTATTTCTGCTCATTTTTGGCTTAATGGAGCTCTTTACTTTTCTTCGAAAAACTTGTTTTGTGGAAAATGCTTTTTAAGTTAATTTCTGTTTGTTTTTTATTCACACTAAATAAAAAAAACAAGTTTTGTCAACCGAATGTAAGGAGTAACATTAAAACTTAAAACAAACTGAAATTATTACGTATATGAGGGGGGTTGCTCTTCCCCAACACTTCGCTCTTTATGTTAAAGTTTTTTAGTACTTTTAAGAAAAGCTTCGTATTGTTAACGAATATAGCGCTTCAGGATTTGTTATTAAAGAGTTGGGACAAACTTCAAATTTTAGCGTAAAGAGCGAGGGGTTGAGGAAGAGCAAATCCTGAAAAAGTTTCTATAACATACACATAGCAACCCATAGTATGGATTCTTATAGAAGAAAACTGAAAAGATATACAATATAATTTTCCTTCCATGAAAAAGACTATGTCAATAAAAAACGAATAGAAATTAATTTTAAAAATTTTTTCCTCAAGACAAGTTTTTCAGAGAAAAGTAAAGAGCTCCATTAAGCTAAGAATGAACAAAAATAAAGTCAAATAATCTTCTAAGCGTAAAACTACCACAAATCACTATCAATAAATAAGTGAAACTCAAAACAAAAAAGGAAATTACCATAAATAGCCGGGTCAAAATCAAAACGAGCAAAAATTAGCATTAGTATGTCTGATAAACCATATGCCTTCTTAAGACTAGAACACAATTTGTGCTTCACTGAAAACAAAGTACGTTTGAAATGTGTTTATCTTTCTTACTTTCATAAATGAAAAATTTCAAAACCTTAAGGAAGAAATGTCAGTATATAGCAATTAAACTGACTATCCACGGTCATTTGTTTGTTTGTTTTTTTCAGTAAAGCGCAAGTTGTGTTCTGGTCTTGAAAAGGCATGGGGGTTATAAGCCCTAATCATGGCAATTTTTGCTCGTTTTGAGTTTGAATCTGCTATTTATTGTAATTTCTGTTCGGTTGTTTTTCATTTATTTATTGGTAGTTACTTGTGGTAGTTTACACTATTTTTGCTCATTCTTGGATTAATGGAGCTCTTTACTTTTCTGTGAAAAACTTGTCTTTTGGAAGAAGTTTTTTAAATTAATCTAAAAAGTTTAATTGTCCAACTTAGGCGAAGGAACTTTAGAAATAAATGTGAGTTTTTGCTAAATTAGGGCATAAAATATAGGGCTTATTTCACATCTCTTTTAAACTTTCCCTTTAAAAAACTGCAAAACTTGTCACATAAAGTGACAAGTCCATTAGTTAAAAAACGATCCTCATAAGTTAGTAAAAAAAGCAGCAGGTATAAGACCAGAGTCAAGAGCTAAAAGAAAAAATAATTCAAGAAAGCTGAACGTGCACGCTCAGTTGAATATTTTGTCCTCAGACGAAAATAGAAATTACGAAAAGAAAAGAGTTCTAAATTAAGTAAAACGAGAAGACGGGATGATGATTTTCACGATCATTCCATAACCCACTGAACATAATTATTTACTTGTAATGCTGTCCTAAAGTCTTCACTGCCCTCAGGGAATTTTCTATAATCATATTTTTTTTTCTATAACAAGAATACGGTTTATCATTCTAGTGAAGCAAATTGTAAACTCCTCAATAAGGCTAGAAAAGTTGAACTCGAGATCCATACAAAATACTTAGAAGAAAAAAAAACATAAATAAATTTAACATAAAAATCCGAATAGATCATTAAGTCTATGTAAATCCATAATCGCTTCAAGATCTGTCAAGGAGTTGATAGATAGATAATTTTTTATTCGCAACAACTACATAGATAGATATGACAAACCAGTGCACTTGCCTGGTGGCATACTTTAGCACTGACAATGTTACACCTCGAAAATAAAAACTTAGAGGTCTTAATAAAAAAAATTACATTTATAATAAGTCAAATCAGAAAATAAATAAAAAATAACCAATATAAATTTCACTTTATTGATTGGTATTAGCTTGTTACTAAATAAATACACTTACTTTAACTATTTTCGAGAACTTTTTTTTTTGTCCTTTTTGTGGCTCTATGCTCAACCAGTGGTGTCAATGGATTCTTTTTACTCCCCCACCTAGATTCTTAAAAATACTGTTTGGGGCATTTTCCTTGAAAAGGATGAATGTGCTTGAAATGAGGCAGACATTTTGCCTCCTCTATTTTGTTTTTGTGAATTTGACGCCACTGTGCACGGCCTACTATTATAAGAAATACAGTATAACAATTATCCTTATAGCCATAACACTTTTTCCATGATTCATAATTCAGTGCTCAGCAACGATAGGTCCAATACTCAAACTTGAATATTTATTAGGGCGCCACTTTGCCACTTTTGACAGATGGTTGTGGTAAAAGAAGGTTATTTTGAACAAATAACAAAGTTTTAGTTTAAGACTATTGAGATTAAAAAGCTGCAGAAATTTATCACAGCTATGGCAACGAACTGTAAGTAAGAAACGACTCGGCCCAGTAGTAACCGCAACTCTGAAAAACCGAATCTTTATAAAAACAGATACATCAAAAGAATTAAAATTTGCCTAATTTTCATGAAAAAAGGGGTGGGGGACACCCCTAAAATGTCAAAGAATTTAATGGAAATTGCACCGTTAGGTAAAGCGTATCAGAGAACCCTAATGTAGATACACAATGACATTTGGCACTTTAGGATGGCTTAATCAAGTCGAATTTAAAAAGAACAGATATATATTAAAGTTACTATTCAAATGAGCCCTTAAACAGTTCCTTGTGATATAGTAGAGCCTCACTTGTGGCAGAGAAAAAGAAAAAGAAAAAAGGAGACATGTCAGTGCTTCCCATGCAAAAAGTGATTTTCTTTGATGTTCAGCGCTGAGGGATGTTGTTTTCTGAATAGAACTTTCGACTATGCTGATTCCATGGCGTATTTCACGTTTCTTTTCGGCCCCATTTTCAATGGGTTCAGGTTCAATTTTGAAATTTCTACAAATTTGTTTCCGTAATAAAATTTTACTATGAAGATTAATCGAAATAATAAGTTACGATTCGTGAATCAGCCACTAATGGGATTTTTTTCCCAAGACAGTTATTTCTGAAGCACTTTTTTAATCTTTTGCTGCTATTGGCTGTGGATCGCTCTGTACTAAGCTGCAGGGATCGCTACAACCATGATAGCTAAAAAGCTGATGCTATTTCTGAAGGCCTATTTCTGTCTTTAGGAGCCACCCCCCCCCCCCCTATGCGTACATATCTTGACTACAATGCCGAATATTCATTCAAAATGTGCGTTTTTTTAGTGGCCAACTGGAGGACGAATATCTGTATTCTTAAATTCGCTGCCTACAATTGGACCCGGTGCACTGAAAGAACGACCGAGAACATCATCAGGGCTTCTTTTACCTGCTACTGACTTTTACAAGAATATGGCCCTTGACAATACTGGTCAACAGATAGCCACCGATTTGTTCTTCATTGGCCACGAATTTCAAGATATTGCCACTGTCGGTAAGTCAAACCCGGTTTAAATCTATAACGTAGCTTAGACTTTGACTTAGATTTATTTATACATACAGTATAGTACAAGGGCTAATTTACACAGTCTTTACAAAAATAAAAACCTATATGTATATTTTAAATCACTATGACCTGTTATACACTTCCACAAAATAGGGAACGAATGAGTTTCTGCATCGATTTGTCTTAAATTCTACAGGGTTTAATTTCACCTTCGACCTAGTTTGGGGATTCACAGCAGTATTCTGTGGTAAGATGTGTAGCAGGGCTTAGGTGAGACAACGAACGTTTTTCTAAAAATATTATTAAAGGGTCATGTCTATCTTGTAATAGTTAAAGTCTCAAATTCCTCAGTGTTTTGACATAATCTACTATTCTACCTCCGATTGTGACTGCTACCATTTTCTCCTGAATAGCTTCAATTTCGTCATAATATTAGTTGGTTTTCTGGACGAATGAGCCCCGAATAGGTACAGCGTATTCGAGTTGTGTTCTTAACTGCGTAAGATAGGCAGTTTTGACATTGTTGCTATCACACCCAAATTGACGCATTGCAATAAGAGTTTGAATTGATACGTTTCCGACTTTTGTAAGCTTATCAACATGCTCGGTAAACGTGCAATCAGACGAAAACGTGCAAGCACACTCCAAGGTAAGCGTGCAAGCACAACTCCAAGGATTTTTTATGACGAAAAGACCTGAAATGGCACTGAGGGGAACTCGTGGCGACGCTTTAGCGTACAAACGCTAATCGATGATAATAACGCAAATCGATGATATTCGATTTGGCGTGGTTGAGAGTAAATTTGCTTTTCTTTGCAATCATCAAAGAATGAGCCTAGGAAACTATCGCCGAACTCCATCTCTATCACCTAGTTAGATACTAAATACTTGAGAATAATGGAGAGGTCTGCTACAAAGATCAACGTCTTATGATAGTTCAGTAAGTAAGCACAGGAAATGGAAAAGAGGAATAACAATGTTAGACGCTTATCAAATAGACGCTTGTCAATGTTAGCTCGTCGTCTTCTGAGGTGTAAAGCAGATCCAAATGCTGAGAATAAAGAGCAATTGAAAGCTTGACATATTGCTGCTCTCCTGGTTGCAGCTTTATGATGTGTTAAGTGCCTCTTTTAGTTGGTGCTCGATAAAGCTCAGCAGTTCTCTGTGTATGTTGCCATCTAATTTTTAGTGCCTTAAAATAGAGGCAATTGGTGTGCCAAGCACAAACACCTATAAAGCAAAAAAAAGCAAAAAAAAAATGTGAAAAATTCAAATAAAGTCTGAACAACCCATCCAGCAATTTATAAATTGCTCCGTTTGGAGATGCCAACCATCACTTATGAGAATGAATTGGTAAAGATAAAAAGGTAAAGAATACAACAATGGATCTTCACAATCCCTACTGGTGGCGCTGATCTCCGTTTTTTGGCCATTGAGCCAGGAACTGCAGTATGGGGTAGGGCTAGCCATCCTGTGCTTTTGCACACCCTTCTTGTTTACCATCACAAGAATTCTCCATGTACCTATTTAGAGCTGGTTCGACTCTGGCAAAGCTTACAGAGTCACGCCACTAACCTTTGTTCAAACCATATAACCAGTGAAACCAGAACTCGAACCACTATCCTTTCGGTCAAACGGTCTCAAGTCTAACGTGCTAACCACTCGGCTAGGACAGCTCAGAGTGAGTTAAGTAAACCTTAAAACTAAAGAAAAAACCTCAACTAGGAAGTAAATCCGAAAGTTTAGTAAATCTCGTACTCTGTTGGTAAAGGATCCATTGTATTATGATAGACATCAGCCGCCTATACTAACTGCTAACGTCTAAAAATCTAAATGTTACCCATTAGCAGTGGTAAGTTATTCATAGCTTAATATATATTGCAATAACATATGAAAGCCACAGCTCGTAAATGAAAAATTTCGCCCTCTCTTCAGATTTTGAATACGATATCCACCCTTGTTGTCAATGTATGTCTTAATATGTGCGCTGTAGAATATGTACGAAATGCCAAGAGGATATAAAAAATATATAAAAAAAATAATGACAAAGACCACACTGCCTCTCCTTAATCAAACAAGCAACAAGTAAAAGAGTACAAGTAAAAGTAAAAATATATAAAAAAATAATGACAAAGACCACACTGCCTTTCCATAATCAAACAAGCAACAACTAAAAGAGTACAAGTAAAAGTAAAAATATAAAAAAAAATAATGACAATGACAAATGACAAAGACCACACTGCCTCTCCATAATCAAACACGCAACAAGTAAAAGAGTACAAGTAAAAGTAAAAATATATAAAAAAAATAATGACAAAGACCACACTGCCTCTCCTTAATCAAACAAGCAACAAGTAAAAGAGTACAAGTAAAAGTAAAAATATATAAAAAAATAATGACAAAGACCACACTGCCTTTCCATAATCAAACAAGCAACAAGTAAAAGAGTACTAGTAAAAGTAAAAAAAAAAAAAAAAAAAATAATGACAATGACAAATGACAAAGACCACACTGCCTCTCCATAATCAAACACGCAACAAGTAAAAGAGTACAAGTAAAAGTAAAAATATATAAAAAAATAATGACAAAGACCACACTGCCTCTCCTTAATCAAACAAGCAACAAGTAAAAGAGTACAAGTACAAGTAAAAATATATAAAAAAGATAATGACAAAACCACACTGCCTCTCCATAATCAAACAAGCAACAAGTAAAAGAGTACAAGTAAAAGTAAAAATATAAAAAAAATAATGACAATGACAAATGACAAAGACCACACTGCCTCTCCATAATCAAACAAGCAACAAGTAAAATAGTAAACATTTAATACAATGAAACTTGCTCAAACCTCAAATGAATATATCTTTTATTGAAGAATAGAAATTATGTAAAGAATTTTAAACTCGTAATGAGCCAATCAAGTATGTTAACGCTAAAGTCTCATATATTAAACTTCCATGAGATCTAAAAACAATTGTCAGTTACCTCGTCTATCCCCAAAAGGTTTGCCTTCCTCCTCCATCCCAAAGCCATAAGAGTTTGCTTTATTGTAGGTCTTATTTGATTATAGATGGAAGAATTCGTTCTGGGGTGAAACCGTATGAGTTTGCTATGTATTGCAAAAATTAGCATTTATACGGTTTTTCTCCAGAATGGGAACATCCTTAACTCCTTTGACTAATGATCGTAGAAAGTCCTCTTCTAAGTTTGTAGGGCCAATTATTCTATTACACGCTGTCCAGGAAATAAAAAATGCATAGAGGCCACAAATTTTTGAACATAAAATATATATTCGTGAGTCAAAACCAGATTTATTTGCACAGCGAGGGAAATTAAGTGGCAGTTTTTCGAAAATCTAAGGGGGTGGGTTACCCCCGAGGTAAGCCGTAAGAGTCTGCTGTGTGTGAGCAAAAGCTTTATAACCATTTTAATTTTATTGTGGATAGACGAATCGTCTGTGAAATTATGCTTGTATATATATATATATATATATATATATATATATATATATATATATATATATATATATATATATATATATATATATATATATATATATATATACATATATATATGTATAAATATATAAATATAAAAGAACTTGCTCACTCATACGGTTTATCGATAGAATTGTTATGGATTGCGGCTTATCGAGGGGGGGTGTGGAGGGGGGATGTGATGCTCTCCTTTATAGTTTGAAAAGCGCCTTTATTTGTATTTTTCTTGAAAAATGCCTTGATTTTGGACTTTTCATTGAGAAATAGAGCAAAGAAATTGGCCCTCCCCCTAAAATTTGAAAATCAGTTTTGACCTGCTCCTTGAATTTTTCAAATTGGCACCACTGGATTTTTACAACGATGTTCAGTTCCCATGATTGAATGGCACAAAGTAGTCCTGCACCAACACTCTTTTCTTCCAAATTACCAACTTTTCAGCTGAAAATAGGTATTTCGCATCTTGTTTAGATGAGAATCATACAAGAATATTTAATTCTTAGGATCAGTCGTATAATATATTCCCATAGCCCCTCTAACGCCCAATTGCCCAGCTGTTAAATTTTCAGAGAATTTATTTTGTAATTAATTTTTGAATTAATTAATTTAAAAATTAATTTTTAAATTTTCAGAAAATTATAATTTTCATAAAAAATTCCCCATATATTAACTTTTCATAACGTGTTAACAAAAACCGTTACATAAAATTACATTTCTAATTTATCTATTAAATGAAGTACAAGCATAAGATATTAAGACCACATGAAATTCTTATTGAAAGAAAATTGTGTCTTCTGTTCATAAGTACTAAGAGTTCAAATATTCTTCATTAATTTTAAGAATAATTTTGTTCTGATTTAAGCAGAAGATTTAAACTGATTAGCCATCTGATTTAGCAGTAAGATATTGTAAAAAGTAGAGAGGGCTTCGTCCTTTTTGATTAAAGATAATCTTTAAATATAAAGCTCTTTTGAGAGTAGAAAACTTTTCCCTAAAAAAAGAATGGCTTTGAATATCCTTCTAACAGGGACAGTTCATAAAAGTACATCTTTTTATTGCTCTACACTAAAATCCTTCCATTACAGCAGCATAAACTTTTCTTAGGGTTCTTTTGGATCCTGAACTACTATGGTTCATGGGTTGCATACTCATAGGTTGCAATTGTGACTCATGGAGGTATATTCTTTGATTTTTTTAACTCAACCTGTAAGTTAGATAATTCTACTAAAAAAGAGGTTTGAGGGTCCCTTCATACTATTGCCTCAAAGTATACTCCTGTCTCTGGGGATTACAGAATACTTTTCTCCAGGACTTGGTCTCACGCAGTAAGTCGGTTAAAAGAGGCTTAATGCATGGACAAATGTTTGCTATTTGCTTAGTTTCGACCTTTCAGGGTATGGGACCAGCTGTCACGGCTGATGGAGGCACTATTACTCCGTCGCTCAACTCAATAGCTTAAATATTGTAACTGACTATGTAGCAACTGTTCTCATATTTAAAATAGCCATCGTGATACCTTAGATAACCTGACAACTGTTTTGATAACTTGATGTGAAAGAAGAAAGGGAAAATATCAGATCAAACAGTTCGTGGTAACGAACTGTAGTAAGGAGCGACCCGGCTCAATAATAACCAAAACTCTATAAAACGGAATTTTGATACCAATAGTAACATCAAAAGAATCGCATTTTAATGCTGATTTTAAATATATAAGTCTCATCAAGTTTAGACTTACCCATCAAAAGTTACGAGCCTGAGAAAATATGTCCTATTTTAGAAAATAGGGTGAAACACCCCCTAAAAGTCATAGAATCTTAATGAAAATCACACCATCAGTTTCAGCGTATCAGAGAACCCTATTGTACAAGTTCCAAGATCCTATCTACAAAAATGTGGAATTTTGTATTTTTTGACAAATCACGGATGCGTGTTTATTTGTTTGTTTGTTTTTTTTTTTTTTCTTCTTTTTCCCAGGGGTGATCGTATCGACCAAGTAGTCCTAGAATTTTGCGAGAGGGCTCATTCGAACGGAAATGAAAAGTTCTAGTGCCCTTTTTAAGTGACCAAAAAAATCGGAGGGCACCTAGGCCCCCTCCCACCCTCATTTTTTTCCCAAAGTAGTCGTATCAAAATTCTGAGATAGCCATTTTATTCAGCATAGTCGAAAAACCTTATAACTATATCTATGGGGACGACTTACTCCCCCACAGTCCCCGTGGGAGGGGCTGCAAGTTGCAAATTTTGACCAGTGTTTGCATATATTAATGGTTATTGGGAAATGTAGAGACGTTTTCAGGGGGATTTTTTGGTTGGGAGGGGGGGGGTTGAGAATAGGGGGCTATGTGGGGGAAGTTTTCCATGGAGGAATTTTTCATGGGGGAAGAAGATTTCCATAAAGGGGGCGCTGCATTCTCTAGCATTATTTAAAAAAAACAACGAGAAAATAAATATGAAAAATTTTTTTCAACTGGAAGTATGGAGTAGTATTAAAAATTAAAACGAACAGAAAATATTACGCATATAAGGGGTTCACCTCCTCCTAATACCTCACTCTTTACGCTAAAGGATTTTTAGTAATTTCAACTATTTATTCTACGGCCTTTGTGATTCAGGGGACAAAATTTAAGCTTTAATGCAAAGAGTTATTGACGAGGTATTGACGAGTGGGCGAACCTTCTCATATACGTAATAAAAACATACGAACATAGAAGTTTGTTACGTAAGCTAATTCGTAAGTTACGTATATCTTTTACTAATGAAAACGTTCGTAAAAACTAAAAGTTCTAGTTGCCTTTTTAAGTACCCAAAAAATTGGAGAGCAACTGGGCCTCCTTCCCCTCCTTTTTTCGCAAAATCATTCGATCAAAACTATGGGAAAGCGATTTAGCCAAATAAATAAATATGCAAATTTCGCTTTAATTATTCATCTGCGGAGAGCCGAAATCAAAACATGGATTAACTAAAAAACATTCAGAAATTGAATAAAAAAAACAAGTTTTTTTAACTGAAAGTAAGGAGCGACATTAAAACTTAAAACCAACAGAAATTACCCCGTATATGAAAGGGGCTGCTCCTTCTTCAACGCCCTGCTCTTTACGCTAAAGTTTTTACTGTTTTTAAAAAGTAGAGTTAAGAGAAAGAGTCAAACTTTAGAGCAGGGCGTTGAAGAAGGAGCAGCCCCTTTCATATACGGGGTAATTTCTGTTCGTTTTAAGTTTTAATGTCGCTCCTTACTTTCAGTTAAAAAAAACTTTTTTTTTTTATTTAATCCTCTTTAAAAAGCGGTAGTGGCGGTAATGTGACATCTTGCGTATGTTTAAATCTGTACTTCTAATAGATTTTAGGTGAAAACTCAGAGTTACTGATAGACACTACAGATAGTAGTGTACAGATAGTTATGTACAGCAGTATAGTTGTGTAGATATGGTATTTAGTAGATATAGTATATAGTATATAGTAGATATGGAAATGGTAGATATAGTAGATATAGATATAGTATATAGTAGATATAGATATAGTATAGATATATATAGTAGATATAGATATAGTAGATATAGATATAGATATAGTATATAGTGGATATAGTATATAGTAGATATGGATATGGTAGATATAGTAGATATAGATATAGTATATAGTAGATATAGATATAGTAGATATAGTATTTAGTAGATATAGTAGATATAGATATGTAGATATAGTTGTGTAGTTGTCAGTAGTATTGTAGATAGTTGTGTACAGATAGTTACTGATAGACACTACAGATAGACACTACAGAGTATCAAACAATATTAAAAGACATAAGTTCACCAATTAAAGAACCGTATCAAAAGATGTGGTTCACTGATCACCGACATAGTAAATTGGTTTTTCCTTGAAATGCCACCTACCATGAGAATTAGTTTTGCATTGTGTCTTTGCTGCTTGGAAATAGTGGGAAGAACTGGTACCAGGAAAAACAGAATTAAGTAGTTAGAATTGTATTCTGCTGGTGAAGTGTCCATTGCCTTATGATAAGCATCTTAGACATCTAATGTCTAAGATGCTTATCCTAGGGTAAATAGTAAATAGAATTGTATCCTGCTGGTGAAGTGTCCATTGCCTTATGATAAGTATCTTAGACATTTAATGTCCATTGTCTTATGATCAGCCTCTACAACAACTGCCAACATTTGAAAATCGAAATCTCCTAGTAGCAGCACTAGAGCTTATGTACCTAAACTTGGATCAGCAAACCCGGAAAAAAGATTTACTTAGCCTATTTACTATTTGCTTAGTTTTAAATCTGAAATAATTTCATTCTTTTCTTTGATTTCATTTTCTAATTTTATTTTTAATTCAGATTCAATATTATAGTAATACTGCTTTTTGTCTTTTTCTCTTTTTACATTTCGTGACCATTGAATTTAATGATCGCTTTTTGATATTTCAATATTAAGATGATCATTGATGGTATTGAATATTTTACGTTTTTAGCCATTGTTCTTGTTTGTATCATTTTGACAGCATTATTTGTCAATGCCATCGCTAAAATCAAATGTAAATGAATATGAAAATAATAAATGATAAAATCTCAAATTAGTTTTTGCTTCAACTCCTCAATGAAGACTGAAGACGAAGGTTTTTGTGATGAGGAGGTAAAATCTCAGCAGAATATATCACAATTACGTGGCAGAATATGTCCTTTCATTTCGTAAAAAATAGGCCTAAATGATCTTGTAACCGAAGGCCTCTATTTAAAAAAAAGATGAAGACAGAGAGTTTTGGTCTGGGCCATTGGAGGCTGAGAAGTATGAGTAAGGCACAAGTAAAGGAGATTTGGATCTCTGTAGGAATAAGAACAAAGGAGAACTGAATCTAATTGTAGCTCCTTTAATCCTTTATTTGTATCTAGGTAAACTTGATATTGGTATATATTTGACATAGGATTCAGAGGTCGGTTTCTGGCCTCCTAACAAAAAAAATATATTAGTAGCAGTTTTTATTGACAATTGTGTGGAGAATCTATGTAGGAATAAGAACAAAGAGGAACTGAACCTAATTGTAGCTCCTTAATCCTTTATTTGTACCTAGATAAACTTGATATTGGTATATATTTAGTTAAGCTAGGTTAACTTAGCTTTGTCTTCCCCGTGCAAATTGTGACATGTTATTTTTCTACTTTTCTACCTTTAATATATCAACGAAAGCCTAAAATTTTAACTATGCATTCATAGCTAAGATTCAGTCTTATCTATCTACCAAATTAAGTTTTTGAAACTCTGAATATGTTTTTTTTTTTATGTTAAGTTGACGATTGGTTGAAAATCACTAAAAAAAAGACTATTTATTACAACTCTAAATCCTCTAATAATACGCCGTTGTTGGACATTGTTGACTGATTTTGTGTGAAGATTTATATGGACATTAGAATAAAAAATGCAAATTTCTTTGTCTTTCTTTATATAGCTGGTGAGTATCTATAATATGTAGCCAATGTCTAATCTAAAAACAATATCGTGATGTTAAACAATGGATCCCCTAAGCGTCCCTGGATAGACAACAACGGAACCTAAGATATCAGTAGGTTTCTGATTTTCACAAGAGAGTATATGTTTTCTCTCTCTCTCATGTCTGAAGGGAAGCGAGTGATTCTTAGTATGCAGATTGGCTACAGTAAGTGTGTTTCATTAAATGGTGATGAATTTTATACGTGGCTTAGTAAGTAGTAAGTTTATGCGTCCTTTTTTGACTCACAAAGGTTTGACTGGGTTGAAATTTTGAGGTTTTTTTTTTACTTTGAATTTTGTATCTGGGGAAAGGGGCAAAACTTTTCCTCTGCTTCTAACAAAATTATATACTCTACGTTATGTTTCTTTTATATGCAAGTTTTCTGACAGTTTCTTATATTATATTGTTGACTTTTTGAATTTTTGCGATTGTTTTAAAATTTTGTTACGCTGTTTTAAATCTTCTTGCATATGAAGGTTCTAATTCGAAATTTCTCATCTAATTAACATGTTTTGTTTTGAAATTATCAGTAACAAATTTTTGTTAGTAGAAAAACTCGTGAACATAGAATTTCTGTGTTCACAATTTTGTGAATATAAAACGAAATATGCAAGGCGATCCTCATTGGTGGCAATTTTTTTTGGAGGGGGACTGTTGGGCCATTTTCCCCTAGAATTAGAAAAACTAATTTTTGCATCTTCATTACAAAAAATTTGAAAAAGCCCCAGAAACTTAGATTTTGAAAAACACCTTTTTTGGCATTCTTATTAAAACGATCGAAAAATCCTTGTGCCCTCTCCCCTACATTTTCGAGAACTAGTTCCACTGGAAAACTTATGTTATTGTCAATGTTTAGAACTGTAATATAGAAAAAAATCATTTAATTTTTTTTACTTTTAGGTTGTGTTGCCAAATTCTCATCAGGGAGCATCTATAAATTTCCCAATTTTTGTGCTGATAAGAATGAGTTAGAACTAAGAAGATTTGAATCAACTCTTAGAAGGTATCTTACTAGAAAGATTGGTTTCGAAGCAGTGATGAGAATCCGATGCACCTCGTAAGTCTGCAGTTTTTGGTCACGCACTTCATTTAATATCTCGCACTTTATATTCATTTCGGTTTCGCACTTTATTTAATATCTCGCACTCTATATTCATGTCAGTCTCGCACTTTATTTAATATTTCTCACTCTAAATTCATTTCGATCTCGCACTTCATTTAATATCTCGCACTCTATATTCATTTCGGTCTAGTAATTTATATTCGTTTCGGTCTCGCACTTTATATCCATTTCGGTCTCGCACTTTATATTCATTTCGTTCTTCACTTTATACTCATAGTTAGTACAAAGTTAGGAAATGAAATAAAAGGCTTAATGAGCAGGATTTTGTGGGACTTACTATTTTTTTGATGCTAAGATACTTTGGAAATTGATATTAAAGCTAATTTAGCCAATTGTGAAAATTCTTTGGCGTTAGTAAAGGTTCTATCAGATCCACTACTCCGTAATGAGGAAACACCAGCAGTCAAAGCTAAAGTACATAATAAAACCTTGTATAAAGCAAGAAATAGAAATTAGAAAAACCTGTGTATAGATTAATATCGATGTGGTAAGATAAGATATATTCATGATTGAATATACATACAATTTAACACTTTACTATTCCTCTAAAGACTCCTTGGTAATAAAGGTATCCTCGATATTTTAAACCAGTAAATAGTATTCAACCCTTCCAAACTTCAGATCAACCCGTATCTCATACAAATGCCTAATTTTCAACATGGCATCTGCTCTGTTAAGATTGTAAAATTTAGGACTAATGGAAAACTGCGTAACTGGGAACACCGCATTCCCTATGAAATGATTGGTTTTGAAATTTATCACTATTCAACCGTCTTAGGTTTTATTTCAGAATCATCATAGACAGCTCAGAAAAATAAGTCTTGAATTTGAGTTGAGAGGGGGGGGGAGAGGGATTAGCTGGCTAAGTGTTTGTCACTTATTTCGTTTGCAGCTGATTTTATATTCTGTCTGTATCTGTTAACGTTAAATGTTAGCAACCTAACCTATTAACTGATATAGAGTCCTTTTCGTTTTTATAAGGTAGTTGCTTTAATTTACGTCTGTGCCTCCTTGCTATTATTCTATGGTGATTTTAACATAATCATAAAACGAAAATTCAAGAAAATTAGAAAAAAAAAA